>NW_028318432.1:10212923-10520846 GCF_062004578.1 Staurois parvus | reverse complement strand
CTGTAGTCGTTCTACGCATTCGGAATATTAGTGTCTCAGGTGGCCAGAGGCTGTGTTATTTTAACAGTAAACCTGAAACTAATGGTAATTCCTGATCTACAGTCTGAAACGATGGGATTGGCAGCTTCGGGAAAGAGTTTCACACAAGAAAAAAGAGTTCAGGACATGAATGTATATTGAGACTAGAGTGTTTTATTATAGCCAAGCACCATGCAATAAGGCTGTGAATGCTGTGTAAAAGATATGTATAGTCTGCATATAAAGTTAGTTTACTTTAACATAACCCTACATGTCAGCTACATAATGTACAGTCATTTTTTGAACAGTATAGGATTTAATCTCCAGCTGTGCCCAAACTCGTGAGATTTTATTGCATCACCACTGTGGTGGTCTCACAGTGAGACATGAGAACAGATAGTAGGCTGTAGTAGCCCACCACATGTAGAGGACATCTAAACCCTAGAACAGTAAATATGCAGCTTACCAATCTTTAGATGTGGTGGCTGCATTCAATTTTGTTATCTGGATGACAACATTTTCAGCGAGTACAGAAAATATGCTTTTTAACTTCCTGCAAATTAAGTCACAATGTTACCTTCCTTCCCAGCTAGCTTCTGCACACTTCTAATTCCCCACCCCATATGCAATGGAAATGAAGAGAAGGGGATGTGTTTGTGTTACAAATCAGGAGATAAGTCTAGAGTAGGGGTGTCAAACTGGTGGCCCTCCAGCTGTTGCAAAACTACAAGTCCCATCATGCCTCTGCCTTTGGGAGTCATGCTTGTAAATGTCAATCTTGCAATGCCTCATGGGACTTGTAGTTTGGCAACAGCTGGAGGGCCGCCAGTTTGACACCTGTGGCCTAGAGTGATACCCATAGCTCCCTCCATAGAGTGGAGTGATTGTTGTCACTGTACAAGAGATGTGTTAATAAAGGGTGAAAAGCCTGCAAAATAAAAACTAATGCAGCCAGCACATCTAAGGATTAGTAAGCTGTTGTATACTAATCATTTCCCTTTGAATTTGCATACGCGTTAAAGAGAACCAGTAAGTTCTGTAAAGTTTGTTATCCAACAGTACTGGTAATGTGCAGGTAACGTGTACAATACGGGTGTCAAACTGGCGGCCCTCCAGCTGTTGCCAAACTACAAGTCCCATGAGGCATTGCAAAATTGAAAGTTAAAAGCATGACTCCCAAAGGTAGAGGCATAATGGTACTTGTAGTTTTGCAAAAGCTGAAAGGCCGCCAGTTTGACATCCCTGGTGTATAGTACTTGTGTTTACCTCTGCATCATTTCCTATGAGCCTGAGGAGGACTCTAGATTCAAAACAGGCCATGACTGCTGTCTAAATAGACACTAATTCCTGCCCCCTCCCTGAATTACATCCCACCACTTTCAATAAGTTATTGCCCTCCAGAGGATTTACCCCCCTTCCTGACCAGGCCATTTTTTGCAATACGGCGCAGCGTTAATTTAACTGACAATTGAGTGCTTATGCAACGCTGTACATAAATTAAATTTATGTCCTTTTCTCCCCAACAATAGAGCTTTCGGTGGTATTTGATCACCTGTGAGTTTTTTATTTTTTACGCTACAAACAAAAAAAGACCGACAATTTTGAAAAAAAAAAAAACAATATTTTTGACTTTTTGCTATAAAAGATATCCAGTAAAAAAATTTAAAAAATCTAATTTTGTCATAAATTTAGGCTAACATGTATTCTGCTCCACGTCTTTGCTAAAAAAAATCCCAATACATGTAAATTAATTGGTTTACGTGAAAGTTATAGCATCTACAAATGGTGGTATATATACTGGAATGGTTTTTAAAACTTTTTTTATACTAGTAATGGCGGCGATCAGCGACTTATAGTGGGACTGCGGCGGGCATTCTGACACTGGGGGAACTAACTGCCACTGACATCCCAATGGCACTAATACAATGATCAGTGCTAACAAAAAGCACTGAGACTATACTAATGACACTGGGCAGGAAGGGGTTAACATCTGGGGCGATCAAAGGGTTAACTGTGTGCTGTTTAACATAATGTGCTGTGTGTGTTTTACTTGTGAAACATGCTGCTGTGTAATTCACCTGCTGTGCAGAGAAATACACAGCAGCATATTACTGCTCGCAAAAGAGAGAGACCTGCGTTGTTTACACACAGGTCTCTCCCCTGTCACTGTTTCATGGTGATCGCTGGGTACTGGCGGGGAATCTCCAGCTGGGACCCGGTGATTGACATCTGGGGCTGCCAATGGTGGCGCACCCACTACCCAGAAATGCAAATCACTTATATATATATGTGATTTTGCACAGTCCTACTGTCCTGTAGCAGTAGTTCTTCTATAAGGCAGTGGGGAATCGGTTACATATACTACTTTCATCAAAATGATTCCTGCTTCCTATTACAGAGTACTAGCACTGAAAGCCTACACTTAGCACTTAGCCCCCTTCCCCCCCACCCCATCCTACCCCTAAACCCCTCCTCTGCTGCTCACTTAGATGTTCTTGTGCTGGGAGCCTTTGCACACTTGAATGGGCAGGTCTTGCAATACAATTATGCCATAGAACAGGAGAAAGTGCCGCTAAAATGTATGACCTTCCGATTACCCAGGTTGGTTTGTAACTTAAGCAATACAAAGTGACTTCACTGTGGTAGGAAATACAGAGTGGTCCAGAGAATTTATTAAACCTTCATTTCTGCACAGTGTCATGAAAAATTATTTTTCCCCTTACATTATATGTAAACTGCCTCACTTATTTTGCCTTCTTCTGGATCCACAGTATTAGATAGAATAACACAATCACCTAATAACATGTTGAGTTTTCGGTGTGTCTGTGTACTCTTGGTGAACTTCTTTCACAGGTAACCAGTTTAAAAATCATTAGAAGCATAAAGTATATCCACAGAGAACAAGAACAAAAATAAAGATTCATCTTAAATTCAATTATTCAATGCCCCCCCCCCCCCCCCAGTCATAAAATACAATAAAATGTTTAGCCTAAAACACTATCCAAAAGATGTCATCAAAAGGGAAAAGACTAAAGTAACAAACATAAAAATGGGCCAAGGTTTAGCGAATACAGATGTGCTTGCTTCCTTTTCTCAGTATCAAAGCCACATCTTCAATATGGATTTTATTAATGCTTGAAAGACAACACAGAGATAGTTACAAGTTCAAGATGTTATTGGAAAAGTCTCTCCACATTTTTTGTTTACCATTTGTTTTAAGTTTTGAAACCTTACATAAACACCGCTTATCCTTCAGGTGGCACATTTAGATTTGAAATATTTTTATTTTAGATTACGGATGGCTCCAAGAGCGCATAGCGAGGCATGGGCTAAACTCTAACACATATCAAATCGTTTTTCTTGGGTGGAGATATCATATCAATGGCTGCTGGGGTCAACCAAGTCATTGGGGGTCAGACAATAGCCTCAGTTAACATTTGCAAAACAATGGAAATTCCTAATCCCAATTATACATTGTTGGCAATGCTTCCTTCACAGACATGGACGCCAGCTTCTTTGAAACCATGGTTTAAATATTAAACTAAACATGCATCATTTCTACATTACGCTTTGATTTTTTGTTCATGGGAAGATTAATTATTTTGTCTGAGCAGCTAGCAACAAACAAAATGTTATGTTTTTCGAACTTGTTAGGGGTGGGAATGGCACGCTTGTCTGAAGTCATCTAAATGTTTTGATCACACATAGTGCTGTACTGCAAACATTGTACAATAGCTGTGTACAAGATGATTGCAGCCAATGGTATTGTGGTTATAATTATTGAGGATACTATGGTAATACATTTTTCTTTCCAGGAAATTGTTCCAACTGCCTTGTGGTGCCTAGAAGGATGGCTTTTTTTAATGATGCAGGAAAAGGACCAAGGATTGCTGGAATGTGAGGAAGGTTGAGCCCAAGGAATTTGTCTTTGTTCAACTCAACCTTAATTTCAGGACTGTTTGTTATGTCAAAATGTTGTCTATAAAATGGTCACCGTAAACTGACTAGAATTTTTTCCTGCATATATTAGGTCACCCATTCCCAGCCAGGGTTCTTTGGAACCCTAGGGTTCTTCCAGAAGTTGCTAGGGGTCACTTGAGCTGTGGTTGATTGACGACCCACCTGATGGTTCCTGCATGGTTACGGGTCCAACACTACTTTACATGGCCACCTACAGTTGCAAGAAAAAGTATGTGAACCCCTTGGGATTACGTGGAGTTTTGCATGAATTGGGCATAAAATGTGCTCTGAACGTCATCTAAGTCACAACAATAGAAGAACACAGTCTGCTGAACATAATACTACACAAACATTAGATGCTGCCATGGTTTAATTGCACATAACATGTAAACATTCACAGTGCAGGGAGGAAAAAGTATGTGAACCTTTGGACTTAATAACTGGTTGACCCTCCTTTGGCAGCAATAACCTCAACCAAACGTTTCCTGTAGTTGCAGATCAGACCTGCACAATGATCTGGAGTCATTTTGGACCACTCCTCTTCACAAAACTGTTTCAGTGTAGCAATATTCTTGGGATGTCTGGTGTGAATCGCTCTCTTAAGGTCATGCCACAGCATTTCAATGGGGTTGAGGTCAGGACTCTGACTGGGCCACTCCAGAAGGCGTATTCTGTGCTGTTGCAGCCATTGTTTTGTTGAATTACTTGTATGCTTTGGGTCATTGTCCTGTTGCATCACCCATCCTCTGCGGAGCTTCAGTTGGCGGACAGATGGTCGTACGTTTTCCTGCAAAATGTCTTGATAAACTCTGGAATTCATTTTCCCATCAATGACAACAATCCGTCCAGGCCCTGAGGCAGCAAAGCAGCCCCAAACCATGATGCTCCCTCCGCCATGTTTCACAGTGGGGATGAGGTTTTGATGTTGGTGTGCTGTGCCTTTTTTTCTCCACACATAGTGTTGTGTGTTCTTCCCAAACAACTCAATCTTGGTTTCATCTGTCCACAGTATATTTTGCCAGTAGTGCTGTGGAACATCCAGGTGCTCTTTTGCAAACTTCAAACGTGCTGCAATCTTCTTTTTGGACAGCAATGGCTTCCTCCGTGGTGTCCTCCCATGTACTCCATTCTTGTTTAATGTTTTCCTTATTGTAGATGTGTCAACGAAAATGTTAGCATGTGCCAGAGATTTCTGTAGGTCTTTAGCTGACACTCTGGGATTCTTCTTTACCTCATGCAGCATTCTGCGCTGTGCTCTTGCAGTCATTTTTACAGGACGACCATGCCTAGGGAGAGTAGCAACAGTGCTAAACTTTCTCCATTTGTAGACAGTCTGTCTTACCGTGGACACATGAACATCAAGGCTTTTGGAGATACTTTTGTAACCCTTTCCAGCTTCATGCAAGTCAACAATTCTTGATGGTAGGTCTTCTGAGAGCTCTTTTCTGCGAGGCATGGTTCACATCAGACAGTGCTTCTTGAAACCAGTAAACCCAAAACAGGTGTGTGTTTTTTAAGGGCAGGACAGCTGTCAGCAACACATCCAATATCATCACACTGATTGGAGTCAAGGTTGGCTCACTCCTGGCTCCAATCAGCTCTGGGAGAAGTCATTAAGCTAGGGCCTCACATACTTTTTCCTCCCTGCACTGTGAATGTTTACATGTTATGTGCAATTAAACCATGGCAACATCTAATGTTTGTGTAGTATTATGTTCAGCAGACTGTGTTCTTCTATTGTTGTGACTTAGATGACATTCAGAGCACATTTTATGCCCAATTCATGCAAAACTCCACGTAATCCCAAGGGGTTCACATACTTTTTCTTGCAACTGTATATGACACAAATGGTTTTTAGTTGTCTGTCCACTATCCACCAATGCAAGAAGAATTCTTCCCACTGGCCCTCAATGGATTAATTTTAGCAGGGGTTCCCTGGGAAGAATATTATTATCCTGCTCCTTGAAAATCTTCATTTTGTTCTCAGTACCTGTACAGAACCCATATGTGTGAAGCATATGGCCTCAGGCTGTGGACAGAGTTATATTGAGGTTGGTGGAAACCACAGTGTGCACACACAGGTATTGCTCTGAAGAGTTCTGAAAACTTCAGAAATTAGCAAAGTTATAGGGTAAGTATGATGTATAATGATAAAGCTAGTGTGTGGAGGTGAATAAAAAAGATTTGAGCACTAAAGATGAACATATCCTTTAAATCTGATGGGTGCCCTCATCAACCAATGAGGTTTAGTGGTCTCCAAACCGCAGCCCCGGGGGGGGGGGGATTGGATGCAGCCCTTTGCTTGCCTTTAGCTGGCCCTAGGGGCACTATTCCTCCCACTGACACCAACAATGGGGCATAATTACTGCTAATGACACCAACAATGGGGCACTATTCCTCCCCCTAATACCAAAACAGGACATTGTTAACTTCCACTGACACCAGGACATTTTCTACTCTTACTGGCCAAGAGTTTGGATGCCCTGCTCTGGGTCATCTGATAATGTGCTGACAAATGAGTCTCACTAAAGGCAATCCTTGCTGGTATACGTTTTAGTGCTTAGTTTGAATTGGCCAGGTTTGTGACAGGTTAGCTTAAACAACAGATATATAAAAAAAACATGAGGGACTAGACATTTTATTTTAAGATAAACACATCAATTTTTATGCACGTTTAATGCTCAGTACAGATAATATGGACATATAATATCTTGGCTTATTTGGAAAATCAAATTTAAAATTTTATGGCTAAGCCATTAATTACATGGACGCTTCGGGACATCACTGTAATATAAGATTTGATTCATGTGCAAAAGCTGTAACTTTATCTAGGATAGCAATAAAAATGTTAAAATTTTGGAATGTACAGGATCAAAATAAATACTTATGGTCATCTATATTGCTCTAACAGTGTTGACATTTGGGTTTTCTAATAGAGTTGTAATAGGAAAACAAGTATTTTTGGGCTATCACATTCAATTAGATGACAGGTCTGAGCCATGATGATCCATACCATGTAAAAGAATCTACTTCTTCCTCATGAAAATGAATAATGATAACGCTTCTAGCCCCAGGAGGCCAGGAAGCTGCCCATGGTGCCAGCGGGACTGTTATTCTTGGAATGTTTGTAGGTAGGTAGATTGTTAATATGGATTTCCCTTGTCAGACCTCAGCTGCTGCAATGACATTGATCTGCAATGAACGTCTGTTGACTCCTCCAAGTTCATGAGTTGATGTCACTTATGGAACTTCCAAATGCTTTTCTTAATTTGCAGGTTGCTGTAGTGTCAGCTTAAGGCTGCTCATACGCTATACCATCTGAGTTTACAATCTCCCTTAGATCTACCATTGAGGGAGGACAAGGACAGGTATTATATGTGTACAGTTTTAAATTCCTCTAAATTCCAGATCTCCTATGTACATATGTGTATAGCATTATTGTACTTCTTTTGTAGAAATAAAAAAAGCTTTCTTTTTATACTACAAAGCCCTTACCTAATGCAGGACATAGACGGTTCGTTTATCAGACGATTTTTCATCCGAAAAACAAAACACCGGTCATTCTCTAAACCGATGTTGCCACCAATGATTGTAAAAATCAGCCGTTTTTCACAAATTTTCCAGCATGACCGATAAACAAAATGAGGAGGAACCGTGAAAATCGGTTGATTATTCTTTCGGACGAAAAATCGGCCGATAAAGGAACCGTCAATGGCCTGCATATGTGTCAGTGCTTGTTTAATAAAAAACTTCTCCATCACTTCCTGGGCAGACCTTAGGATGTGATACAGGGTTCATCAGCTGACCTCATTAGTACACACCTTGAATCATCTACCATCCTACTCCAGGAGATCACTTACACCCACCTCTTCAGATGCATGTTTTTTTAAATACAATCAGTGATCTCCAAGGGCGGACTGACAACTCATGGGGCCCCCGGGCAATAGGGGATCATGGGACCCCTGTGTCCTTGTGCAAACTCAAAAAAGCCTATGAAAAAGGTACCAGGGGCATCTCATGGGGCCCCCTACTGACCCCGGGCCCTCGAGCAGTGCCCGAGTTTCCAAATGGTCAGTCCGCCCCTGGTGATCACTGCTCTCACTAAATACACAGGCATTGATTCTTTTTTTCTTTCTTTTACTTTCAACTTGCATAGATCATTCATTTGATAGAGTGTGTGTCAGGGCTCCGGGTATGACCAGAGGTATGTGAACTGACGCAGGGAAACGCAAGCTTCAGATAAGTTATAAACAATATAATTTATTAAAGACTAACAATACAAACATAAACGCAGTGCAATACTAAAACATAACACAGTGCAAACGAACCAAACCAAACCACCCACAGATAACAATACATACAATGCAAGCGTCGTCAGGCAGGCCGGGTCAATAACAATCGGGCAGGTAGGAACAGGAGGAGCAGGCAGAGAGTAGTCAGGTCACGAGCCAGGTACAGCAACTAATGGGCAGGTAGGTACAGGGGGTCAGGCAGAGAATGGTCGGGGTCACAAGCCAGGGATCAAACAGGAGAAGTCAGCAGAGGTCCGGATCAGGCAGGGTCAGCAACGAATCAGTCAGACAGGGACAGGGACAGGGACAGGGATGCAGGTAACAAGATACAGGGGCCCAGGAAAAACACACACCAAGGCCCAGACTGCAGTCTGGCTATCCCTTAAATACACCTGCATAATCAGCTTCAGGTGTTTGGCTGGCTGCAGGGTTGAGTCTCTGATTGCTGAGAGCACCCGCTGGCCAGCCCTGGTACTGCAGCCCACAAGGCAGGTGAGTCCCACCATTACTGGCAAGTCCATTCCTGACAGTGTGCAGGAGCTGAGCGATCAGATAACAGCCCATCTGGATAGAGCTGTATTACTGAAAACAGGAGAAGTCCAGAGGTTGGACAAAAAGATGGAAACATTACATGATTTGCAGGTGTGAAAGTGGCAACATGTTTTGCATTGAAATCAGAAGTGATATAACACCTAGCTAACAGGTTGGAATCCTCACTTTCTCATTCATAGGACTGAGATTAAGCTCTGCAGTCACTTTTGCAGAAGTTGTTTACTTATTCAGGGTCGCAATCCTGCCCAATGTCATTTTGTCTCTTTCGGTCAGTTGACCATGTCAACCGTGCTTATCAGATAATCTTTTCCTGGAAACTGTATCTGCCGTCATAACCTTTGGTACTGTACCTTGTGGACATGACAAATAAATTAGCAACTTCAGTCACAGAGGCACCAGCTAAGCGGGTACCAACAATTTGCCCTCTTTGAAGCTCAGTAAGCTCTGGCATGACTCTGTATTACTAGCAGTGCATGCAGTGAATGATGAAAGTGAGGCTTCCCACCTGTTAGCTAGGTGTCTCATCACACAGCGTTACATCCCTTCCGCTTTCAATGCGAAACATGTCATTTTTACACATGCAAATCCCGCAGTGTTTCCATTTTTTGGAAACACTGCGGGTTCTGTAAAGCTGGGTTCTGTAAAGCTCACCATAAACTATACAATCTGACTGTACGATCCCCTTTGGATCTACTATCAACTATTTAGCTCAAGGGCCTGTCTGATTGGATACAGAGTGATTGGATAGATGGTGTGTCCTCCTGTGTTACATGGTGTCAGGAAGATAATTGCCATAGTGCAGTTGAAGCCTCTGGACATACACAGAGGCACAGGTGCAGATGTGCGAGGGCCCATTCTGTTGTGCATAGTCGTTGGCATTTGTGTTTGTGCATGCGCACACCTGCGATTGCCGTTGCTAATGTTGGCACCAATGAGACTATTTAAACCCAGCAGCAATATTAACCTGTGCTGTCTGGTCTACAGCCCCCCCCCCTGTTTTCCTAAGCCTGTTCCTGTGAGTGATACCTGTAATTGACCTCGGCTTGCTTTTTGGACTCCGCCTCCTCCTTCTGTATCTGCTTGATCTGCTCCCACCATTCCTGACCTTGGCCTGTGACCCGACTACTCTTCTGCCTGCCGTTTATGCCTGATCCGCTTATCTGTTACCGACCCGGCCTGTCTGACCCTGCATACAGCGCGCTAGCCTCCTCTGCAACCTACCTGTCCTGCTGTAACATCTGCCTGCTACCAGGCTGCTCTGCCACCAGCCTGTCCAGCCATGACGTCTGCCTGCTACCAGCCTGCTCTGCCACCAGCCTGTCCAGCCGTGACATCTGCCTGCTGCCAGCCTGCTCTGCCACCAGCCTGTCCAGCTGTGACGTCTGCCTGCTACCAGCCTGCTCTGCCACCAGCCTGTCCAGCCGTGACGTCTGCCTGCTACCAGCCTGCTCTGCCACCAGCCTGCCCTGCTGTGACATCTGCCTGCTACCAGCCTGCTCTGCCACCAGCCTGCTCTGCCACCAGCCTGTCCAGCCGTGACGTCTGCCTGCTACCAGCCTGCTCTGCCACCAGCCTGCTCTGCCACCAGCCTGTCCAGCTGTGACGTCTGCCTGCTACCAGCCTGCTCTGCCACCAGCCTGTCCTGTTGTGACATCTGCCTGCTGCCAGCCTGCTCTGCCACCAGCCTCTCCAGCCGTGGCATCTGCCTGCTAGCAGCCTGCTCTGCCACCAGCCTGCTCTGCCACCAGCCTGTCCTGCTGTGACATCTGCCTGCTACCAGTCTGCTCTGCCACCAGTCTGCTCTGCCACCAGCCTGTCCTGATGTGACATCTGCCTGCTGCCAGTCTGCTCTGCCATCAGCCTGCTCTGCCACCAGCCTGTCCTGCTAGGACATCTGCCTGCTGCCAGCCTGCTCTGCCACCAGCCTGTCCAGCCATGATGTCTGCATGCTACCAGCCTGCTCTGCCACCAGCCTGTCCAGCCGTGACGTCTGCCTGCTACCAGCCTGCTCTGCCACCAGCCTGCTCTGCCACCAGCCTGCTCTGCCACCAGCCTGTCCAGCCGTGATGTCTGCCTGCTACCAGCCTGTTCTGCCACCAGCCTGTCCTGCTATGACATCTGCCTGCTACCAGCCTGCTCTGCCACCAGCCTGCTCTGCCACCAGCCTGTCCAGCCATGACGTCTGCCTGCTACCAGCCTGCTCTGCCACCAGCCTGTCCAGCCGTGATGTCTGCCTGCTACCAGCCTGTTCTGCCACCAGTCTGTCCTGCTGTGACATCTGCCTGCTACCAGCCTGCTCTGCCACCAGACTGCTCTGCCACCAGCCTGTCCAGCCATGACGTCTGCCTGCTACCAGCCTGCTCTGCCACCAGACTGTCCAGCCGTGACGTCTGCCTGCTACCAGCCTGCTCTGCCACCAGCCTGTCCAGCCGTGACGTCTGCCTGCTACCAGCCTGCTCTGCCACCAGCCTGCTCTGCCACCAGCCTGCTCTGCCACCAGCCTGTCCAGCCGTGATGTCTGCCTGCTACCAGCCTGTTCTGCCACCAGCCTGTCCTGCTATGACATCTGCCTGCTACCAGCCTGCTCTGCCACCAGCCTGCTCTGCCACCAGACTGTCCAGCCGTGACGTCTGCCTGCTACCAGCCTGCTCTGCCACCAGCCTGTCCAGCCGTGACGTCTGCCTGCTACCAGCCTGCTCTGCCACCAGACTGTCCAGCCGTGACGTCTGCCTGCTTCCAGCCTGCTCTGCCACCAGCCTGTCCAGCCGTGATGTCTGCCTGCTACCAGCCTGCCCTGCCACCAGCCTGTCCTGCTGTGACATCTGCCTGCTGCCAGCCTGCTCTGCCACCAGACTGTCCAGCCGTGACGTCTGCCTGCTACCAGCCTGCTCTGCCACCAGCCTGCTCTGCCACCAGCCTATCCTGCTGTGACATCTGCCTGCTACCAGTCTGCTCTGCCACCAGCCTGTCCAGCCATGACGTCTGCCTGCTACCAGCCTGCTATGCTGCCAGCCTGTCCTGCTGTGACATCTGCCTGCTACCAGCCTGCTCTGCCACCAGCCTGCTCTGCCACCAGCCTGTCCAGCCGTGACGTCTGCCTGCTACCAGCCTGCTCTGCTGCCAGCCTGTCCTGCTGTGACATCTGCCTGCAGCCAGCCTGCTCTGCCACCAGCCTGTCCTGCTGTGACATCTGCCTGTTACCAGTCTGCTCTGCCACCAGCCTGTCCAGCCGTGATGTCTGCCTGCTACCAGCCTGCTCTGCCACCAGCCTGCTCTGCCACCAGCCTGTCCAGCCGTGATGTCTGCCTGCTACCAGCCTGCTCTGCCACCAGCTTGCCCTGCTGTGACATCTGCCTGCTACCAGCCTGCTCTGCCACCAGCCTGCTCTGCCACCACCCTGTCCAGCCGTGACGTCTGCCTGCTACCAGCCTGCTCTGCCACCAGCCTGCTCTGCCACCAGCCTGTCCTGCTGTGACATCTGCCTGCTACCAGTCTGCTCTGCCACCAGCCTGTCCAGCCGTGATGTCTGCCTGCTACCAGCCTGCTCTGCCACCAGCCTGCTCTGCCACCAGCCTGTCCAGCCGTGATGTCTGCCTGCTACCAGCCTGCTCTGCCACCAGCCTGCTCTGCCACCAGACTGTCCAGTCGTGATGTCTGCCTGCTACCAGCCTGCTCTGCCACCAGCTTGCCCTGCTGTGACATCTGCCTGCTACCAGCCTGCTCTGCCACCAGCCTGCTCTGCCACCACCCTGTCCAGCCGTGACGTCTGCCTGCTACCAGCCTGCTCTGCCACCAGCCTGCTCTGCCACCAGCCTGTCCAGCCATGACATCTGCCTGCTACCAGCCTGCTCTGCCACCAGACTGTCCAGCCGTGACGTCTGCCTGCTACCAGCCTGCTCTGCCACCAGCCTGTCCAGCCGTGACGTCTACCTGCTACCAGCCTGCTCTGCCACCAGCCTGCTCTGCCACCAGCCTGTCCAGCCGTGACGTCTGCCTGCTACCAGCCTGCTCTGCCAGCAGCCTGCTCTGCCACAAGCCTGTCCTGCTGTGACATCTGCCTGCTACCAGCCTGCTCTGCCACCAGCCTGTCCAGCCGTGACATCTGCCTGCTACCAGCCTGCTCTGCCACCAGCCTGTCCTGCTGTGACATCTGCCTGCTACCAGTCTGCTCTGCCACCAGTCTGCTCTGCCACCAGCCTGTCCTGCTGTGACATCTGCCTGCTGCCAGTCTGCTCTGCCACCAGCCTGTCCTGCTGTGACATCTGCCTGCTGCCAGCTTGCTCTGCCACCAGCCTGTCCAGCCATGATGTCTGCATGCTACCAGCCTGCTCTGCCACCAGCCTGCTCTGCCACCAGCCTGTCCAGCCGTGACGTCTGCCTGCTACCAGCCTGCTCTGCCACCAGCCTGCTCTGCCACCAGCCTGTCCAGCCGTGATGTCTGCCTGCTACCAGCCTGTTCTGCCACCAGTCTGTCCTGCTGTGACATCTGCCTGCTACCAGCCTGCTCTGCCACCAGACTGCTCTGCCACCAGCCTGTCCAGCCATGACGTCTGCCTGCTACCAGCCTGCTCTGCCACCAGACTGTCCAGCCGTGACGTCTGCCTGCTACCAGCCTGCTCTGCCACCAGACTGTCCAGCCGTGACGTCTGCCTGCTTCCAGCCTGCTCTGCCACCAGCCTGTCCAGCCGTGACGTCTGCCTGCTACAAGCCTGCTCTGCCACCAGCCTGCTCTGCCACCAGCCTGTCCAGCCGTGATGTCTGCCTGCTACCAGCCTGCTCTGCCACCAGCCTGTCCTGCTGTGACATCTGCCTGCTGCCAGCCTGCTCTGCCACCAGACTGTCCAGCCGTGATGTCTGCCTGCTACCAGCCTGCTCTGCCACCAGCCTGTCCTGCTGTGACATCTGCCTGCTGCCAGCCTGCTCTGCCACCAGACTGTCCAGCCGTGATGTCTGCCTGCTACCAGCCTGCTCTGCCACCAGCCTGCTCTGCCACCAGCCTGTCCAGCCGTGACGTCTGCCTGCTACCAGCCTGCTCTGCCACCAGCCTGTCCAGCCGTGACGTCTGCCTGCTTCCAGCCTGCTCTGCCACCAGCCTGTCCAGCCGTGACGTCTGCCTGCTACCAGCCTGCTCTGCCACCAGCCTGCTCTGCCACCAGCCTGTCCAGCCGTGACGTCTGCCTGCTACCAGCTTGCTCTGCCACCAGCCTGCTCTGCCACCAGCCTGTCCAGCCGTGACGTCTGCCTGCTACCAGCCTGCTCTGCCACCAGACTGTCCAGCCGTGACGTCTGCCTGCTACCAGCCTGCTCTGCCACCAGACTGTCCAGCCGTGACGTCTGCCTGCTTCCAGCCTGCTCTGCCACCAGCCTGTCCAGCCGTGACGTCTGCCTGCTACCAGCCTGCTCTGCCACCAGCCTGCTCTGCCACCAGCCTGCCCTGCTGTGACATCTGCCTGCTACCAGCCTGCTCTGCCACCAGCCTGCTCTGCCACCAGCCTGTCCAGCCGTGACGTCTGCCTGCTACCAGCCTGCTCTGCCATCAGCCTGTCCAGCCGTGACATCTGCCTGCTACCAGCCTGCTCTGCCACCAGCCTGTCCAGCCGTGACATCTGCCTGCTGCCAGCCTGCTCTGCCACCAGCCTGCTCTGCCACCAGCCTGTCCTGCTGTGACATCTGCCTGCTACCAGCCTGCTCTGCCACCAGCCTGTCCAGCCGTGACATCTGCCTGCCACCAGTCTGCTCTTCCACCAGTCTGCACTGCCACCAGCCTGTCCTGCTGTGACATCTGCCTGCTGCCAGGCTGCTCTGCCACCAGCCTGCTCTGCCACCAGCCTGTCCTGCCACCAGCCTGTCCAGCCGTGATGTCTGCCTGCTACCAGCCTGCTCTTCCACCAGTCTGCTCTGCCACCAGCCTGTCCTGCTGTGACATCTGCCTGCTGCCAGCCTGCTCTGCCACCAGCCTGTCCAGCCGTGACGTCTGCCTGCTACCAGCCTGCTCTGCCACCAGCCTGTCCAGCCGTGACGTCTGCCTGCTACCAGCCTGCTCTGTCACCAGCCTGTCCAGCCATGACGTCTGCCTGCTACCAGCCTGCTCTGCTGCCAGCCTGTCCTGCTGTGACATCTGCCTGCTGCCAGCCTGCTCTGCCACCAGCCTGTCCAGCCGTGACGTCTGCCTGCTACCAGCCTGCTCTGCCACCAGCCTGCTCTGCCACCAGCCTGTCCTGCTGTGACATCTGCTCTGCCACCAGCCTGTCCAGCCATGACGTCTGCCTGCTACCAGCCTGCTCTGCTGCCAGCCTGTCCTGCTGCGACATCTGCCTGCTACCAGCCTGCTCTGCCACCAGCCTGCTCTGCCACCAGCCTGTCCAGCCGTGATGTCTGCCTGCTACCAGCCTGCTCTGCCACCAGCCTCTCCAGCCATGACGTCTGCCTGCTACCAGCCTGCTCTGCCACCTGACAGTCCAGCCGTGACGTCTGCCTGCTACCAGTCTGCTCTGCCACCAGCCTGTCCAGCCATGACGTCTGCCTGCTACCAGCCTGCTCTGCTGCCAGCCTGTCCTGCTGTGACATGTGCCTGCTGCCAGCCTGCTCTGCCACCAGCCTGTCCAGCCGTGATGTCTGCCTGCTACCAGCCTGCTCTGCCACCAGCCTGCTCTGCCACCAGCCTGTCCAGCCGTGACGTCTGCCTGCTACCAGCCTGCTCTGCCACCAGCCTGCTCTGCCACCAGCCTGTCCAGCCGTGATGTCTGCCTGCTACCAGCCTGCTCTGCCACCAGCCTGCCCTGCTGTGACATCTGCCTGCTACCAGCCTGCTCTGCCACCAGCCTGCTCTGCCACCAGCCTGCCCAGCCGTGACGTCTGCCTGCTACCAGCCTGCTCTGCCACCAGCCTGCTCTGCCACCAGCCTGTCCAGCCGTGACGTCTGCCTGCTACCAGCCTGCTCTGCCACCAGCCTGTCCTGCTGTGACATCTGCCTGCTACCAGCCTGCTCTGCCACCAGCCTGTCCAGCCGTGACATCTGCCTGCTACCAGCCTGCTCTGCCACCAGCCTGCTCTGCCACCAGCCTGTCCTGCTGTGACATCTGCCTGCTACCAGTCTGCTCTGCCACCAGTCTGCTCTGCCACCAGCCTGTCCTGATGTGACATCTGCCTGCTGCCAGTCTGCTCTGCCACCAGCCTGCTCTGCCACCAGCCTGTCCTGCTAGGACATCTGCCTGCTGCCAGCCTGCTCTGCCACCAGCCTGTCCAGCCATGATGTCTGCATGCTACCAGCCTGCTCTGCCACCAGCCTGTCCAGCCGTGACGTCTGCCTGCTACCAGCCTGCTCTGCCACCAGCTTGCCCTGCTGTGACATCTGCCTGCTACCAGCCTGCTCTGCCACCAGCCTGCTCTGCCACCACCCTGTCCAGCCGTGACGTCTGCCTGCTAACAGCCTGCTCTGCCACCAGCCTGCTCTGCCACCAGCCTGTCCAGCCATGACGTCTGCCTGCTACCAGCCTGCTCTGCCACCAGACTGTCCAGCCGTGACGTCTGCCTGCTACCAGCCTGCTCTGCCACCAGCCAGTCCAGCCGTGACGTCTACCTGCTACCAGCCTGCTCTGCCACCAGCCTGCTCTGCCACCACCCTGTCCAGCCGTGACGTCTGCCTGCTAACAGCCTGCTCTGCCACCAGCCTGCTCTGCCACCAGCCTGTCCAGCCATGACGTCTGCCTGCTACCAGCCTGCTCTGCCACCAGCTTGCCCTGCTGTGACATCTGCCTGCTACCAGCCTGCTCTGCCACCAGCCTGCTCTGCCACCACCCTGTCCAGCCGTGACGTCTGCCTGCTAACAGCCTGCTCTGCCACCAGCCTGCTCTGGCACCAGCCTGTCCAGCCGTGATGTCTGCCTGCTACCAGCCTGCTCTGCCACCAGCTTGCCCTGCTGTGACATCTGCCTGCTACCAGCCTGCTCTGCCACCAGCCTGCTCTGCCACCACCCTGTCCAGCCGTGACGTCTGCCTGCTAACAGCCTGCTCTGCCACCAGCCTGCTCTGCCACCAGCCTGTCCAGCCATGACGTCTGCCTGCTACCAGCCTGCTCTGCCACCAGACTGTCCAGCCGTGACGTCTGCCTGCTACCAGCCTGCTCTGCCACCAGCCAGTCCAGCCGTGACGTCTACCTGCTACCAGCCTGCTCTGCCACAAGCCTGCTCTGCCATCAGCCTGTCCAGCCGTGATGTCTGCCTGCTACCAGCCTGCTCTGCCACCAGCCTGCTCTGCCACCAGCCTGTCCAGCCGTGACGTCTGCCTGCTACCAGCCTGCTCTGCCACCAGCCTGTCCTGCTGTGACATCTGCCTGCTACCAGCCTGCTCTGCCACCAGCCTGTCCAGCCGTGACGTCTGCCTGCTACCAGCCTGCTCTGCCACCAGCCTGCTCTGCCACCAGCCTGTCCTGCTGTGACATCTGCCTGCTACCAGCCTGCTCTGCCACCAGCCTGTCCTGCTGTGACATCTGCCTGCTACCAGTCTGCTCTGCCACCAGTCTGCTCTGCCACCAGCCTGTCCTGCTGTGACATCTGCCTGCTGCCAGTCTGCTCTGCCACCAGCCTGCTCTGCCACCAGCCTGTCCTGCTGTGACATCTGCCTGCTGCCAGCCTGCTCTGCCACCAGCCTGTCCAGCCATGATGTCTGCATGCTACCAGCCTGCTCTGCCACCAGCCTGCTCTGCCACCAGCCTGTCCAGCCGTGACGTCTGCCTGCTACCAGCCTGCTCTGCCACCAGCCTGCTCTGCCACCAGCCTGTCCAGCCGTGATGTCTGCCTGCTACCAGCCTGTTCTGCCACCAGTCTGTCCTGCTGTGACATCTGCCTGCTACCAGCCTGCTCTGCCACCAGCCTGCTCTGCCACCAGCCTGTCCAGCCATGACGTCTGCCTGCTACCAGCCTGCTCTGCCACCAGACTGTGCAGCCGTGACGTCTGCCTGCTACCAGCCTGCTCTGCCACCAGACTGTCCAGCCGTGACGTCTGCCTGCTTCCAGCCTGCTCTGCCACCAGCCTGTCCAGCCGTGACGTCTGCCTGCTACCAGCCTGCTCTGCCACCAGCCTGTCCAGCCGTGATATCTGCCTGCTACCAGCCTGCTCTGCCACCAGCCTGTCCTGCTGTGACATCTGCCTGCTGCCAGCCTGCTCTGCCACCAGACTGTCCAGCCGTGACGTCTGCCTGCTACCAGCCTGCTCTGCCACCAGCCTGCTCTGCCACCAGCCTGTCCTGCTGTGACATGTGCCTGCTACCAGTCTGCTCTGCCACCAGCCTGTCCAGCCATGACGTCTGCCTGCTACCAGCCTGCTCTGCTGCCAGCCTGTCCTGCTGTGACATCTGCCTGCTGCCAGCCTGCTCTGCCACCAGCCTGTCCAGCCGTGACGTCTGCCTGCTACCAGCCTGCTCTGCCACCAGCCTGCTCTGCCACCAGCCTGTCCTGCTGTGACATCTGCTCTGCCACCAGCCTGTCCAGCCATGACGTCTGCCTGCTACCAGCCTGCTCTGCTGCCAGCCTGTCCTGCTCTGCCACCAGCCTGCTCTGCCACCAGCCTGTCCAGCCGTGATGTCTGCCTGCTACCAGCCTGCTCTGCCACCAGCCTGCTCTGCCACCAGCCTCTCCAGCCGTGACGTCTGCCTGCTACCAGCCTGCTCTGCCACCAGACAGTCCAGCCGTGACGTCTGCCTGCTACCAGCCTGCTCTGCCACCAGCCTGTCCAGCCGTGATGTCTGCCTGCTACCAGCCTGCTCTGCCACCAGACTGTCCAGCCGTGACGTCTGCCTGCTACCAGCCTGCTCTGCCACCAGCCTGCTCTGCCACCAGCCTGTCCTGCTGTGACATCTGCCTGCTACCAGTCTGCTCTGCCACCAGCCTGTCCAGCCATGACGTCTGCCTGCTACCAGCCTGCTCTGCTGCCAGCCTGTCCTGCTGTGACATGTGCCTGCTGCCAGCCTGCTCTGCCACCAGCCTGTCCAGCCGTGACGTCTGCCTGCTACCAGCCTGCTCTGCCACCAGCCTGTCCAGCCGTGACATCTGCCTGCTGCCAGCCTGCTCTGCCACCAGCCTGTCCAGCCGTGATGTCTGCATGCTACCAGCCTGCTCTGCCACCAGCCTGCTCTGCCACCAGCCTGTCCTGCCGTGACGTCTGCCTGCTACCAGCCTGCTCTGACACCAGACTGTCCAGCGGTGACGTCTGCCTGCTACCAGCCTGCTCTGCCACCAGACTGTCCAGCCGTGACGTCTGCCTGCTTCCAGCCTGCTCTGCCACCAGCCTGTCCAGCCGTGACGTCTGCCTGCTACCAGCCTGCTCTGCCACCAGCCTGCTCTGCCACCAGCCTGCCCTGCTGTGACATCTGCCTGCTACCAGCCTGCTCTGCCACCAGCCTGCTCTGCCACCAGCCTGCTCTGCCACCAGCCTGTCCAGCCGTGACGTCTGCCTGCTACCAGCCTGCTCTGCCACCAGCCTGCCCAGCCGTGACATCTGCCTGCTACCAGCCTGCTCTGCCACCAGCCTTTCCAGCCGTGACATCTGCCTGCTACCAGCCTGCTCTGCCACCAGCCTGCTCTGCCACCAGCCTGTCCTGCTGTGACATCTGCCTGCTACCAGTCTGCTCTGCCACCAGTCTGCTCTTCCACCAGTCTGCTCTGCCACCAGCCTGTCCTGCTGTGGCATCTGCCTGCTGCCAGGCTGCTCTGCCACCAGCCTGCTCTGCCACCAGCCTGTCCTGCTGTGACATCTGCCTGCTGCCAGCCTGCTCTGCCACCAGCCTGTCCAGCCGTGACGTCTGCCTGCTACCAGCCTGCTCTGCCACCAGCCTGTCCTGCTGTGACATCTGCCTGCTACCAGCCTGCTCTGCCACCAGCCTGCTCTGCCACCAGCCTGTCCAGCCGTGATGTCTGCCTGCTACCAGCCTGCTCTTCCACCAGTCTGCTCTGCCACCAGCCTGTCCTGCTGTGACATCTGCCTGCTGCCAGGCTGCTCTGCCACCAGCCTGCTCTGCCACCAGCCTGTCCTGCTGTGACATCTGCCTGCTGCCAGCCTGCTCTGCCACCAGCCTGTCCAGCCATGATGTCTGCATGCTACCAGCCTGCTCTGCCACCAGCCTGCTCTGCCACCAGCCTGTCCAGCCGTGACGTCTGCCTGCTACCAGCCTGCTCTGCCACCAGCCTGCTCTGCCACCAGCCTGTCCAGCCGTGACGTCTGCCTGCTACCAGCCTGCTCTGCCACCAGCCTGCTCTGCCACCAGCCTGTCCAGCCGTGATGTCTGCCTGCTACCAGCCTGCTCTGCCACCAGCCTGTCCTGCTGTGACATCTGCCTGCTGCCAGCCTGCTCTGCCACCAGACTGTCCAGCCGTGACGTCTGCCTGCTACCAGCCTGCTCTGCCACCAGCCTGTCCTGCTGTGACATGTGCCTGCTACCAGTCTGCTCTGTCACCAGCCTGTCCAGCCATGACGTCTGCCTGCTACCAGCCTGCTCTGCTGCCAGCCTGTCCTGCTGTGACATCTGCCTGCTGCCAGCCTGCTCTGCCACCAGCCTGTCCAGCCGTGACGTCTGCCTGCTACCAGCCTGCTCTGCCACCAGCCTGCTCTGCCACCAGCCTGTCCTGCTGTGACATCTGCTCTGCCACCAGCCTGTCCAGCCATGACGTCTGCCTGCCACCAGCCTGCTCTGCTGCCAGCCTGTCCTGCTGTGACATCTGCCTGCTACCAGCCTGCTCTGCCACCAGCCTGCTCTGCCACCAGCCTGTCCAGCCGTGATGTCTGCCTGCTACCAGCCTGCTCTGCCACCAGCCTGCTCTGCCACCAGCCTGTCCTGCTGTGACATCTGCCTGCTACCAGTCTGCTCTGCCACCAGCCTGTCCAGCCATGACGTCTGCCTGCTACCAGCCTGCTCTGCTGCCAGCCTGTCCTGCTGTGACATGTGCCTGCTGCCAGCCTGCTCTGCCACCAGCCTGTCCAGCCGTGATGTCTGCCTGCTACCAGCCTGCTCTGCCACCAGCCTGCTCTGCCACCTGCCTGTCCAGCCGTGACGTCTGCCTGCTACCAGCCTGCTCTGCCACCAGCCTGCTCTGCCACCAGCCTGTCCAGCCGTGATGTCTGCCTGCTACCAGCCTGCTCTGCCACCAGCCTGCCCTGCTGTGACATCTGCCTGCTACCAGCCTGCTCTGCCACCAGCCTGCTCTGCCATCAGCCTGCTCTGCCACCAGCCTGTCCAGCCGTGACGTCTGCCTGCTACCAGCCTGCTCTGCCACCAGACTGTCCAGCCGTGACGTCTGCCTGCTTCCAGCCTGCTCTGCCACCAGCCTGTCCAGCCGTGACGTCTGCCTGCTACCAGCCTGCTCTGCCACCAGCCTGCTCTGCCACCAGCCTGTCCAGCCGTGACGTCTGCCTGCTACCAGCCTGCTCTGCCACCAGCCTGCTCTGCCACCAGCCTGTCCAGCCGTGACGTCTGCCTGCTACCAGCCTGCTCTGCCAACAGCCTGCTCTGCCACCAGCCTGTCCTGCTGTGACATCTGCCTGCTACCAGCCTGCTCTGCCACCAGCCTGTCCAGCCGTGACATCTGCCTGCTACCAGCCTGCTCTGCCACCAGCCTGTCCTGCTGTGACATCTGCCTGCTACCAGTCTGCTCTGCCACCAGCCTGCTCTGCCACCAGCCTGTCCTGCTGTGACATCTGCCTGCTGCCAGCCTGCTCTGCCACCAGCCTGTCCAGCCGTGACGTCTGCCTGCTACCAGCCTGCTCTGCCACCAGCCTGTCCAGCCGTGACATCTGCCTGCTGCCAGCCTGCTCTGCCACCAGCCTGTCCAGCCGTGATGTCTGCCTGCTACCAGCCTGCTCAGCCACAAGCCTGTCCTGCTGTGACATCTGCCTGCTACCAGCCTGCTCTGCCACCAGCCTGCTCTGCCACCAGCCTGCTCTGCCACCAGCCTGTCCAGCCGTGATGTCTGCCTTCTACCAGCCTGCTCTGCCACCAGCCTGCTCTGCCACCAGCCTGCTCTGCCACCAGCCTGTCCAGCCGTGTTGTCTGCCTGCTACCAGCCTGCTTTGCCACCAGCCTGCTCTGCCACCAGCCTGTCCAGCCATGACGTCTGCCTGCTACCAGCCTGCTCTGCCACCAGACTGTCCAGCCGTGACGTCTGCCTGCTTCCAGCCTGCTCTGCCACCAGACTGTCCAGCCGTGACGTCTGCCTGCTACCAGCCTGCTCTGCCACCAGCCTGTCCAGCCGTGACGTCTGCCTGCTACCAGCCTGCTCTGCCACCAGCCTGCTCTGCCACCAGCCTGTCCAGGTGTGACGGCTGCCTGCTACCAGCCTGCTCTGCCAACAGCCTGCTCTGCCACCAGCCTGTCCTGCTGTGACATCTGCCTGCTACCAGCCTGCTCTGCCACCAGCCTGTCCAGCCGTGACATCTGCCTGCTACCAGCCTGCTCTGCCACCAGCCTGCTCTGCCACCAGCCTGTCCTGCTGTGACATCTGCCTGCTACCAGTCTCCTCTGCCACCAGTCTGCTCTGCCACCAGCCTGTCCTGCTGTGACATCTGCCTGCTGCCAGTCTGCTCTGCCACCAGCCTGCTCTGCCACCAGCCTGTCCTGCTGTGACATCTGCCTGCTGCCAGCCTGCTCTGCCACCAGACTGTCCAGCCGTGACGTCGGCCTGCTACCAGCCTGGAGTGCTTCATAGCTACCTATGCCGCCATTCACGGCCGCAGCTGTCATTTACCGGGTCCTGGCTGATTACCGAGGATCTCCAACGGGGAGGAGGCCTGTTTCGTTTACTAACAGTTCTTCTCCCTGTCAGCTTGGGCACACTGCTTTGGATGGCCGAACAGCATAGTCATCCAAAGCAGTGTACTTACAGTGAAGTACACAGACACCACCCCCTAGTAAAACACTCCCTGCACACAATTAGCCCTTTGATCACCCCTCATGTTAACCCCTTCCTGTACAGTGTCATGCTTTTTTTTTTAGCACTGATCACTGTATTGGTGTCACTGGGGATGTCAGTGACACCAAGTCAGTTCCCCCCAGTGTCAGAATGTCCAGTGCAGTCCCACAGTCCCACTATAAGTCACTGATCGCCGCCATTACTAGTAAAAAAAAGAAATTCCAGTATCTATACCACCATTTGTAACTGCTATAACTTTCACGTAAACCAATTAATTTACACATAATGGGATTTTTTTTAGCAAAGACACGTCGCAGAATACATTTTGCCCTAAATTTATGAGGACATTTGAATTTTGATTTTTTTACTGGACATGTTTAATAACAAAAAGTCAAAAATATTGGTATGTTTCTCAACATTGTTGGTCTTTTTTTTTATGGGAAAAAAAGGATGTAAATTTAATTTGGGTGCAGCGTTGCACAACCCCATAATTCTCAGTTAAAGTAACGCAGTGCCGTAATGCAAACAATGGCCTGGTAAGGAAGGGGGGTAAATCCTCAGTAGGGCAAGTGGTTAAAGGCACATTTTTAAAAAAATAACAAACATGTTATACTTACCTGCTCTGTGCAGTGGTTTTGCACAGAGCATCCTAATCGTCCTCTTCTCGGGTCCCCCCGCCAGCGCTCCTGGCCCCTCCCTCCTGCCTAACGCCCCCAGCTTGCTTTGAGTGGCACCCAAAAAGACTCAATCCCAAGCTGCTTTTTTGTCTGTCCATTCAGACACAGAGAATGGATCAGCTCCACTCTTTCCTCATTGGCCTACTGGCTGTGATTAACAGTAGCGAGAGCCAATGGCTCCTGCTCCTGTCTCAGCCAATGAGGAGGGAGAGACCCTGGCTGAACATCACTGGACCAAGATGGGGCTCAGGGAGCTAGTGGGGCTGCTGCACCCAGAAAGTTTTTTATCTTCATGCATAGAATGTATGAAGGTAAAAAACTTTGAGCTTTTACAATCACTTTAAGTTTGGTGAGTTCAATTGAAAGTACTCTCATAAACTCTTCTTTGTTCATATTACCCGGCTCTATAAATGACAGTTAAGTATGGAATCATTTAAGCTTATTTTGTTACATTTCTAAGCTATGTGAATCACAAAGGATTTAAGACAAATATATTTGCTCTTGACCTGACCTACAAATGTTCTCTAGCTTCAGTTTTTTTGATCACGCCAGCCAATGTTTGGTGTTTTAACCCAACTATTTGTTTGAAAGAGAATCTGAACATGCTGTATTGTTTAGGTAAAATATGATATAACAAAAACATAAGCCAAAAGGCATTATAAAAAGTTAAAAATATATATTTAAGCAGTACCTGCTATGGGGGAAGAGACCTCAGACTTACAGCCAGCCTTTTAAATTATTTCCCTGCGAAAATGATTGTGCGTCTCACTGCCAACTACAGAATCATGTCTGCCAGTAGTGCCAATTTTAATTGTAACTCACTGGCCCGGAGTCTGATATTTCAGAAGCAGCAACTGGAGAGGGAGAAAAAGGGGCTGAGATGTCAGAACCATTATTCCTTAATGTGCAAAAGAACAAAAGATAAACTATTCTGTCAGGATTCTGCCCACAAGAGACATTGACTTTTTCACTTCAAGTTTCCGTGCTAACATGAATATATATCAGGTTGAGTCCGTTCATTATCTTTAAGAATTATTCAGCAGAAAGGCTCGTAAAGAATTCCCCTAAGTAATATTTACCTCCAGACTGGTCACATTATTCCAATGCTTTCTGTTTACGCGCTCCATTTATGTCTTCCTCTAGTAGTCAGATATTTGAAGGTGAAATTCAAAATGTTAGACTGTTTATTTCTATTGCTTCTGAGCTAGCAGGCCAGATGTAGACAGAGGATAAAAGCATAGCCCCCAATAGCTATTCCCTAGTCTGTAAACTGTACTGCCAATCTGTTTCTGTTTTCCTGGGTGTCAAATACCAAATAGTGCTATAGCAGTCATATTAAAGTGAACTTGTTCTGTAATGCCGAAGATAGTTTGCAGTTTACTGGTTGAACCTTAAAGAAGGGGGCACACCCTAAATGCTTGTCCCGAAAAATTGCATGTTAGTGCAAATAAAAAAAATTATCACGTACAGTACTCAGTACACAGACAATTGTTTCTGCAGTTTATCCAAAATACTCCTTCAGTTCTGATAAGTGTCAGGAAAATACCCCAGTGTTTATAGCCACATAAGTAACCCAGATACCTAAGGCTGTGGATTGTCCAAGAACAGAATGGTGTGAAAGCTTGTGGAGCCACCCTGTTCTAATCCCATCCCTTGGTACAAAGGATTCTGTCAAAGGTGTTAATCGTTTGATTTATATGGCTGATGGGGTAAATGAAGTCAAAACCACAGGGTGGAGATTTTAAAATAGCATTATATGTGGAAGACAAATAGTGTTGAAGGCCACCACACTGTTTAGAGATGGTTGCCTCAGTATGATATATATGGCCTTTCGTACGCCTCTTGTGAACCAATTGTCTTTCTGTTAGCTGTTCTCAAGTGACAAACAATTTAAAGGTCAACTAGAAAATAACATTTGTCTGTCTTGTAGCACTATTTTTACACTCTTTGCGGCTACGGGGGTTTGATGGCGCCACCTGTATAGTATTTAGGAGCAGAGTCTTTATAATCTGTGTGATCAGGACAAGATCTCTAACAAGCACTAGTGCCTCCACTCAATTGGAGCTTGTGGATAACAAGTGAAATCCCAATTGAGAAATGTATCATCCACATAGACAGTAATCCACACAGCATTGTATTTGAAAGTCCACATATTGAAGAAATAACATTCAGTGAACCATCCAACATAAAGTATTTTCCAAACAGGAACATTAAAGCATTAACAGTCTTTTTTGCATGTCTCAGTGAGGGGAGGCTGCAACAACTTACAGTCTGACTCTCTCTCCACCGGATATCCCCACCCCTCTCTTTTCCACAAGTGCTCTCTCTGATGACCTCATGTTCAGTGCCCAGAGAGCATAGCAGCCATATTGGAAAAGGGCAAAACAAACACTGCATAACAGAAGTATACACTGGAAAATGGGCAAAGAAATTATCACATTACTACAGTCTAATACAGTAAGTTGATTTTAAGGCTGGCATTCATTCATAAGAGGCATTCGAAAGGAATTCAAGCTGCTATCAGGCTTTGGCCCCATTAAGGGGGAGGCCTCTGGAGGCAAAATAAAATGTGTGTGCATATGAAGATAACACAAATCCAGTACTATATCATAAAGCACTATATCATAAACCCCTTACTGACTGAAGGAAAAACAAATCTTAATGCCTGAACACAATTTTGCAACTTTGACATGTGTTTGTAAAATCATATATTTCATTACAACTACTTTGTTCATCTAGGTGGATTATACTTTGGGGTTTTTTTCAGGACAAATTGGGCTTTCTTTTCCTGTAAATGGTAACAGATATCTCCTGATTTTTTTTATTATTGAAGGAAAACTGTTCTACAATAGTAAAAAAAATGTTTTTAAATGTAGATGTATATTTTTTGGTACTACCATAACCTACCACCAAAGAACAACCCCAAATACATTTTCCTGCTCCTGAGGCTCGCAGTGATCCGACATGTGTATGTTATTTGATGTTTGTACCCGTAGCAAGGCCCAGAAACAACAGTGCACATTTTGCTTTTTTTATCCTACCTAAATCACATTGACACTAATAATAATTTTAAAAATGCTTTTAAAATAAAAATTCTTCCAATAATTTACTTACCCTGACCCTTACTTGATCCTAACACTAACCCTGGCACTGACCTAGATCTAACCTTGGTCTAAGTGGTTTTTCTTTCTTTTTTTACACACACTTTTGTTCGTTTACTCTCTCTCTACAATGATGTATCTCTCTCCTATTCAGAGAAAAAAAAACACAGGGGCAGGCTGCAAGGGACTGGGAGTCCCAGGTCCCAGTCATCAGTATGGGGCTAAGGGCTCCCAGTAACAGCCCGGTCTTTGTGCTGGGAGCATGACGCACAAAAAAGCCCAGTTCTGTGAGTCCCCATATATGCGTACGGTCTGTGGGAAGGGGTTAATGATTTTAGAGGTTGCTGTTAACACTGACCCTGTACCCCCCTGTGACATTTCCAATCTAGAACAGCTGACATCAGACATGAAGGAGGAGACTTCAGAATTGTTGCCACTAGTCTCCGATGCCTTTCCAGATTGTGCAGTAAGGAGAATTTGTTTAGCTGTCTTTGTAGAACTTCTGGTCATCCCAGCCAGCACTGAAATTTGCAGTGTATACCTAATGCAGTCTTACCCAGGGTATCAAAATCTCAAAGCATCTCCTTAGATTAAAAAACTCACAAGACTACTCATTTTAGTTCTGTAAAAAAAAAATATCACAGTTCTCTATCAGGGCATTTTTTTTCTAGCATTTTTTGCTAGAAAATTACTTTAAGCCCCCAAACAACAATATTTTTTCTGAAAGCACAGGCCCTGTAGAATAAAAATAGTGACAGATGCAATTTTTTATATCACACAATATTTTCAGAGCTGTTTATCAAGCACATATTTTCAGGAAAAAAATACACTAAAGTTAACCACTTGGCCTCTGGAAGATTTTATCCCCTTCATGACCAGGGCGTTTTTTCCTATTCAGCACTGCGCTACTTTAACTGGCAATTGCTCAGTCATGCAACACTGTACCCAATTGAAATTTAAATCATTTGTTTTCACACAAATAGAGCTTTCTTTTGGTGGTATTTAATCACTTGTGGGTTTTTTTGCTATAAAATAACAAAACATTTGAAAACCCCCCACATTTTTTCTGCTATACAGTTTTGCAAACAAAGAATCTTTCTTCATGAATTTAGGTCAAAATATAGTCTGATACATACATACACTAGGCAGGATGGAGGGGCCTAGAGAGCTGGTGTGGGACCCGAGAAGAGTAGGATTGGGGCTTCTCTGTGCAAAACCATTGCATTGGTTTCAAACATAACATGTTTGTTATTTAAAAAAAACAAACCAAAACAGAGATTTAATATCACTTTAAGTGAGGAACATCTGCAATGGAGGTGCCTTTTTAGACTAATGTCTGCTTAATTCAGGCAGCTTCAAATGGCATGCATAAGTTACTCCCAGGCAGGGGTCAGTATGAAGGAGTGTGATTTTGATCCTAGCAGGAACAGACTGACCATTTGGAAACTCGGGCACTGCCCGAGGGCCCGGGGTCAGTAGGGGGCCCCATGAGATGCCCCTGGTACCTTTTCCATAGGCTTTTTTGAGTTTGAGCAAGGGACAGGGGCCCCATGATCCCCTATTGCCCAGGGGCCCCATGAGTTGTCAGTCCGCCCCTGCTCCCAGGTCCAAACAGTGAGCGTATATCTATATTAAACTAGCATGTCAAAGACTACAGGTCTCGTGCAGACCTATGTTGCAATGGGACCATTTTCCTAACCAATATTGTTTATACTGGTCCCCGACCCTCCTGTCTCCGATTCCAATCCTCCACTGATGGGATTTGGAGTTCACAAGCTTTACAAGGCAGGAAGCACATTAATCAACCAGGATTTCATGGAACCCTAGGGTTCTTCCAAAGGTTGCTAGGTGTTCCTTAAGCCTCAATTAAATGAACTACAAATATCTAATATGCAGAAAATGATTGGCTAAACCAGACAAATGCCTTTTTGACCTCTATATTTCCTTTATATTGGATTTTTAATATAACAACTGCATTAATATACTGTAGAGGTTGGATAAAAAGTTTAGTGTAGCATAACACTTTTGGTGGTAAAATAGTACATTTATTTAGAGATGTATAAATGAGACCAAAAAGAGGGACAACTGAGGATGAATGAGAGACAGAGGGATTTGGTCTCATAAGAGGGACAGTCCCACCAAATAGAGGCAGTTCGGAGATATGGATATAGTAATTATTAGCAGGGGTTCCCTGGGACCAGAAAGTAATTTTAAAGAAGTACAGCCAAAGCTTTTTTTGGCTGTAGTTCTCCTATGGATCACAAAAGTGCAGTTCTTTCGCTACTCCTGTGACCTATTTTCAGCGGGCTAAAGCCTGCTGTTGGCTGACGTCACAGAGCCAGTCCAGGCTTGGGAGAGATCTTGACTTTACAGTCAGGATCCACCCAGATGCCTGGACCGGCAGCTGGCCCATCATCTCAGAGAGCCGCTGGGAGCCTGAGCCAGCCACTCCCACCTAATCAACAGCCCATCACTCCAATGAGTCCTGGAGGGGTAGGTGAGTATACTTTTATTTTTATTTTTTTACGAATCCCATACTTTTCTTTTAAAGGTTCGTCTTTGTTAATAGGTTAAGAAAGGCTAGGTTAGAAGTATTGACCAGATTTTAATGTAACCTGGACAAATTAAACCATAATTTCAAGCATTTAGCAGGATTCTTTAGTAAAACATTCCTCTTAGTTTTTCAAGACACAATTTGTTTAATCAAATTGGTGCTTAACTGCATGTGAAGAGTAAAACATTTTTCTTGGAATTTTAACTACAATGTAAAAATACATTTGTATACTCTTTTTAGTGACCATAACTGCAACTTGTATAAAAATGGAAGCATTCTGCATTTTAATCTAGGCACAAAGAAAACCTGTACAATCGATATAAAGGAGATCAAAATAACTCTGCACCAATTGTTGCAGCGAACAACACCTCCCTCCTCTCTTTCCTTTGTATCTCTCATTCTGCAACAGTCTCAGAGAACGACAGAGAGGAGGACCTTGTTCCTTCCTGTCATTACTATGACTTGCGGGTCAGAGCATGGCGTGGGGAATCAGGTACACAACAAAGGCACCCAGCGTTGTTTTCAGATCTTGAATGAGACCAAATCTCTGCATCTTCTGTACCACAAATAATTGGAAATGCTTCGCTTCCCGTCGCCAAACTCTTTTCATATTAAGAGAACTAGAGATTAGAGAAAAATGTATACAGAAGATCAAAGTCTCTGCAATTCTAATTTCAAGGTCCCATTTTAAAAACACTAAAGTATCAGCAGTCTTTGTTGTTATTTCTCAGGTTCATTAAACTAAACATGTGCAAAAGGCTAAGTATTTGTTATACTTATTGGGGCATATACAGTACTTCTTATGTTGCTTGTTGTATACAAAGGAAGCATAAAAGTTGATTTACACATACAACCCAACTGTCCCTAAATTGGAGTCATTGTCCCTTTTTGGAACAAAATCCCTCTGTTCCTCTTTCCTTCTCAGTTGTCCCTCATTTTGGATAGATGCACGGGTTCCTACAATAAATGCAATACTTAACTAACAAAAGTTTCACACAAACCTTTTTATTATCACATTATTGTTTAAAAGGTCAGTATGAAGGAGTGTGATTTTGATCCTAGCAGGAACAGACTGACCATTTGGAAACTCGGGCACTGCCTGTGGGCCCGGGGTCAGTAGGGGGCCTCATGAGATGGCCCTGGTACCTTTTTCATAGGCTTTTTTGAGTTTGGGCAAGGACACAGGGGCCCCATGATCCCCTATTGCCTGGGGGCCCCATGAGTTGTCAGTCCACCCCTGGATCCTAGTGCTCTAAAACTTACTTTTAGGGTTAGCCAGTCAGCTTTTGCTTAATAGTTAAGATGGTGTGTCCTTTGCCTTCACACATTGTGCTATAGATTGTCCTTCTTACCAATCTCAGAATGTTAGGAGGTATGATTTACAGTATATAACAAGGACTGAGGTGGCAAGGTGTGAGCAATGACTCTCAAAGCTCAGGATTCCCTCAAAAGGGAAAACGTTTGGGTTCTTCTAAGAGTTACTTAAAATTATTTTTCTGTTTTTTTGCAGCAGAACTATCATAATGTGGAACAGCAAGAACTTATAATGGTTCTCTGAATACTTAGAAAGGTGATTACCTACCTTGCATAACATGAACCTGTCCTAATTTAAAGTAACATTAAACAATATCCTTATTCTTCAAAATGAATCCACACACATCCACCACTTAATGGCCCTGTAATCCATCTTTCATTACAGTTTTTCTTACTTTGTTTTTCTACCTCCTACATCACTATGAGAGAGCTTCTGAACCTCACCTTTTCTACCTGACTTAGAATTTGGAGATCTGAGAGTAATAGAAAGTACTGTTTGTGTTAAGAATACATCATTTTACCTGCTTGCCGTCCTTAGGCCATATACATTCACTGGTCACTTTATTAGGTACACCTGTTCAACTGCTTGGTAACGCAAACTGCTAATCAGCCAATCACATGGCAGCAACTCAATGCATTTAGGCATGTAGATGTAGTGAATATGACTTGCTAAAGTTCAAACTGAGCATCAGAATGGGGAAGAAAGGGGATTTAAGTGACTTTGAACATGGCATGCTTGTTGGTACCAGATGGGCTGGTCTGAGTATTTCAAAAACTACGGATCTCCTGAGATTTTCACACACAACCATCTCTAGGGTTTACAGAGAATGTCCTTCCAGACACACAGATTTCTTTTGGGAAGGATCGCTTACTTGTCAGAATCGCAGCCATGAAACATTTTTGATCCCATCTGTAACCAAAATAGAGAAGAGAGACAGCAGTGCCACTCTAAGTGTAGACGGTTAAAATCAGGCAGATTTAATGGTAACATAGACAGGTAACAGGTAGGCATGTCAAATAAAAAAGTAAGACACCAGGATTCCCAAAACTCAGGGTCAGAAATTACCGAAGAAAGATAGTGACCCAATTATAAATAATGCTGACTCACATGGATATATATATGTAGTGTTCTCGAGACCATAATCATAAATGGGAAAATAAAAAAAGACAGATCAGAGGGTAAAGGACCCAGAGGCCAAAAAGGGGGTCCAAATGAGGACAAACTGCAGCCTTGAAAACCAAATAATAGACAAAAATAATTTAATTTGCAGTAAAAAAAGTACAAATATCACAAAGACATATATGGCATGGTAAGCCAAAATATACAAAAAATTACACAAGAAATTACCTCACCACCACCCAGGGGGAAAGGAAGTCAAAAGTAGAATGGCAAGATCAACCTGGACAGCACTAAACATGCAAAAAGTCCCATAAAGATGTAATGAATAGTAGGCCTGTGATGAATAGTATAGTCTCAAAATTTGAACAAGACAGTGAAGATGACAAGCAGGTGACGATATAGATAGCTCAAGATGGTATGGTGAGTACCAAGGACAGGATTCATGTATAAATCAGATAACCATATAAACATACACGAGAAGTGCATAATAATCAATCTAAATAAACATGATCCTTGATGCAACCACCAAAAATAATTGGTATAATCCCTAGTATCAGGGTAAAGAGCTGAGAGTCATTCCTCAGGTATCAAGTAAAGTATGAAAGAATTACAGATCTCTCATCAAAAATATTCGGTTAGGCTTATGGTGCAAAATTATGTAGAATACATCTCCTCAATATTGCAAGAGTAGTTAAATGATAGAAGGGAAATGGTAATATATGACATAATATGCCCAATATCCCAAAGATCATTTAGACAGTCAATGATGATCACGTAGACATGTATCATACAGAGGGCATAATAGCTTGGTGGAGCCCATAATATGCATAATATATAGATGCCTTGGATACTTGAAGCACACAGGGTTGTCAGGTGAGGACCCAGTTCAGTAAAAGTCCACAAAAAATGCAGATATGGTAAAGTGGAAAGCTTGTGTCAAACCTGTAACAGCTAATAGTCATCAACCGACCTGTAGCCCATGCAGGGATAGTTGCTGAGGTCAGTAGAGTTGAATCCTGTGTGTTAACAGGTGAAGATCCTCCCAATATAGGGAAAGCTATCAACCACTGTTGGGTCAGATTCCTGTTGCCAGCCCCAAAAGTGCCGTGATAATAGGCTTGTAATGCAGAGTTATGTAGAATACATCTCTATAATATATCAAGAGTGTTTAGATGATGGCAAGAAAAATGGCAATATATGGCATAATATGCCCAATATCCCAGGGATCTTTTGGCCAGTCAATGATTGTCATGTAAACATATATCATGCAGATGGCACAATTGTTTGGTGGAGCCGGTAATATGCATAATATATAAATGCCTTGAATAATGGAGCACAGGAGATTATCAGATAGAGACCCAGTTCAATAAAAGTCCACAAAAGATAGAGGTATAATAAAGTGGAAAGTTTGTGTCAAACCTGTAGCAGCTGATATACATCCACAGACCTATAGCCCATGCAGAGATAGTTGCTGAAGTCAGTAAAGTTGAATCCTGTGTGTTAGCAAGTGAGGATCCTCCCAATGTAGGGAAAGCATATCAGTCACTGCTGGGTCAGACTCCTGTTTATAGCCCAAAACGTGCCATGATGATAGGCAAGGATTGATATATGACATACCACATATAGTGGTGCAATATAGTGGCTAAGGATGGTGGCCGTACATGCCGCAAGGAAAGCCGTGGCTCCACAGAGAAAATGTATGGATGTCAGGTCCTGCAGTCTGAGCCGCTCCGCAGGACTGTGCATGTGCCAGCGTGTCCAGGAGGTGACGTTGACGCGTTTCGCCCACTACGTCACATGGGCTTCTTCTTCAGTAGTGGGCGAATTATCCATGTCACCTGGAAGAAATACCCCTCCAGGAAGTGAATAGAAAGAAGGACCAGGTGCTGGATAATCACATAACAGCAGCTTAAACTAAGTGAAAACAAGGATTTAGTGAGGTTTTTTTAAACCCAGCAGTCAGATAGAGGAGGGTGGGAGGGGGTTTATTTTTATACTAGAATTGGGCTTTAAGGCTTATCCATATGCTGGCAACTGGCTAGACATGCACACTTGGCATGTGGAGGTAGGAGAAGCAGTTGCCAGACATCCTTGGGGTCGACTTATCAAGGGGTAGGATCAAAAGCAGTTGTTTTAACAGGAATGATCAGTATTTCCCCCCATATGTGTTGCCCAAAGGTATCTGGCAGCAGCAGCTGCTGTCCATAGAGATAGGATTGATGCTGGATCTCGCTGAATCAGGCAAATGCCATGTCTCATTTATGGTTAATGCTAGTGAAGTTATTTTTATGTAAATAAAATAGACTAGTTAGTTCTACAGGCTATTAACCAGCCAATATCAATCTTCTTTCTAATCTTTAAGGGTCTTGAAGATTTTTCTGACAAAGTGTACTTATTCTTTATACCCTCCTCCATTGACCTAGCAGATCCAACTCTCTGCCTCCACAAATGCATACTTACTGAGATCCAATGCCCTCACTGTTGGTAATTAAACTTCATAAAAGACTATGGGTCTCTACTGGACATAGCCAGGAAGAGAGGGCTAGCAGAGCTGGATGTCAAACACAGGAGGCTGTAGGCATCACATTTTGGAGTATGCATCTGTGAGAGAGAGAGTTAGCTCTGTTAGGTCAGCGGAGGGGAGCAAAAAGAATAACTGCACTTTTTCTGAAGAGCACTTATTTTTTAAGGCTAGCTATACAGACATAATTTTTCTTGTTTGGCCCATGATCTAATTCATGCCCCCATCCATGCTAAAAAGCCTGAATGAAGGAATCTCTCCTGACAATTATTGTATCCAGATAGTCAGCACCTGCAGCTGTCTGAATATCCAAACAGTGACCGCATGTCATTGGATGCCTGACAATTTCCAAAAGTCAGGGTCACCCATGGCTCAATTGATTGGCTGATGCAACAGGAATCATCCACAATTTAAGTTGTGCATACCCAGATATATGCACATGCATGCATGATCTAGTATGGCATGTGAGAAAACATTTATAGCATGCATTTTTTCAGTCAAACAATTCAACTTTTATTGACAAACTTGTCCAAAGCAACACCTGTAAGCCTATTCCAATAGTGCAGACATCTTCATAACCAATCATTTTCAACAGAAAGCCCCTGTGCTAATTGTGGAAATATCCACCACATGAAACTGTCACAAAAGTTAAGTATTTAAATTATAGATTCTTGACTTCTTGAAATTTATGTCATATCAGTCTGTGTCCTGTAGAGCTCAGATAATTTTGTGCTCCCTGACATATGTATTTGCTTCTGAATTATATCTGTACACCAGTGCTTAATCTGATTTACAAAGCAATTTATTGCTTTCACGTTCTCCAAATGCCTTTATCCAGTTTCTTTAGTATCCACATTGGCAGAGACACCAAGGGGTTTCTCCTCATTATTATTTTTAAAACGTTTCTTGTGTGGACAAATATGGTTTTAATTGTTCAGACATTTAGGATGCTATATTTCTTTTCTGCAGGTTATAGTGTCATTCAGAGTTATATGTACATCACAGTACAAAAAAGCTCTCAAATGTAATCCAGCCACGGAGCCAGAGATAGCATGTGGTTCTGATAACATGTCCACCACAGCACAGGCATAAAACAGACAATAGGAATAATAATAATTCCAAATCAAACACATTTTAGGAATCATTACAGGTATACCCCATCAAATTCTAAATATGGTAAAAATATTTGCAACCCTTTACATAAAAGGTAAATATATTTTTTTTCAAGCAGGCACTATTCTATTCTGCATTCACACTAATTTATCACATTGGTATTGGTATTTAAAGCAGTTGTAAAGCTTTCATTTTTTATTTTTGCAAAATAAAAACATGCTATACTTACCTGCTCTGTGCCATGGTATTGCATAGAGCGGCCCAGATCCTCCTCTTCTGAGGTCCCCCGCTGGCACTCTGGCTACTCCTCTTCTCAGTGCCCGCTCTCAGGTTGGCTGTGTGCATCTACTAACACATACAGAGTGGCTTGATCTGCCCCCCTCCCCCTCTGTTCACTGAATCTGACTGATTGCAGCAGGAGTCAATGGCTCCCACTGCTTCCTGTGAAAGAGGGGAGAGCTGCTGAAGACGGGCCCAGTGCTAAATTGATACAGGACTCTGATATTTGGGGGGGGGGGGGGGGGGTGATACTACTAATAGGTCATTTTTTATCCTAATGCATACGGAATGCATTTGCCTTTAGGACCACTTTAAGGGGAGTTAAAGCATATCTAAAACTGAGAATAAAAGATACACATTTAGTGCTACCCCAGTAGGAGCCGCTGATTAGGATAGATCCTCTGTTCCTTGCCTCGACCGTTTCCAAACAACCTTAGCCCAGAGCTCGACAAACCTCGACTGTTAGCAGGCATTGGAGCACCATTTCAGTGACATCCCCGCGACTTAATCACCTAGTGGGCAGCACAGTGGCTAAATGGTTAGCACTTCCGCCTGGCAGTACTAGGATTGTTGGTTCAAATCCCAACCACGGCACCACCTGCCTGGAGTTTGCATGTTCTCCCTGTGCCTGCATGGGTTTCCTCCCACCCTCCAAAGACATGCTGGTAGGTTAATTGGATCCTGTCTAAATTGGCCCTAGTATGTGTATCTATGAATGGAAGTTAGGGACCTTAGCTTATCCCCCTTGAGGGTTAGGGACTGATGTGAATGTACAATATGCAGTTGTGTTCAAAATATTAGCAGTGTGTTGAAAAAAGTGAATAAAGCTCAAAATCCTTCTAATAGCTTTTATTTCCATACACACAAATGCATTGGGAACACTACACATTCTATTCCAAATCAAAACATGAAGGAAAATATATCAAATTTGTGTTGTTTCTCTAAAAAAATTGAAGAAAAGTGAATATTAGACTGTTCAAAAAAATAGCAGTGTTTGTATTCTTTACAAACTCAAACATTCACTATATAAACTGAAAAAGTTTGAACTAGCGTGTTTTGCTCAAAACATGTCAGGGGACTCGCCCAGCTGACGCCACTATACACCAGGGAGCCACAGACCACCAGGGAGGTTGATAGCCGACCTGGCTTTTGCAGGCTTTCATTCATTTTTACATGTGAGTTTTATACCGTCATTTGGAATTTTCTAATAAAGACGTACTTCACCATCAATACCATTTTGCTTTGTGACTCGTTTATTTGCGAGTCATGAAAGGTGGACCACCATAGGAGGAGCACATACCGTGAGGCTGGACACCGTTGGACCTCCTGGTGAGCTGGATGTGACCCCAGAGCGTGTGCTGACATCCCTTCAGCGCTTATCCTAGTGACCGGATGTTGTCCGCAGTGTGAAGCAGGCTCCCCTTTCCATTGATGACACACCAGAGTATATACATACAACGCTCTGTTTGTATGCCCTTGTGGTAAGCGCATCATTTTGTTAGTATCTTCAGGATTGCACGCTGATGCTTTGCTGTTATGAACATTTTTTCACACAAATTTACATGGTTTAATTACCATACTGGGAACTTGAACAGCCTATTAGCATCATCATTTTGTCCCTACAGAACCATTGGGAACAAGGTTTTCTTTATAGCTTCTGATTAGCGCTGCATACCTTGTTTGTATGTGTTTCTTAGTTCTAAGGTGTTGAGGTTTACCTTGTATGCCAGCTGCTGTGGTTTTTCTTGTCTTACTTTGCGCTCACTTACCCTATTGTTACTTGCTTTCCTTTGAATCAATTAATATTTAGTTGTATAAGCACTGTTTCTGAGAACTGCTGTACATCTGTGTTGCATGGAGTCAACCAACTTCTGGCAGCCCAGGATGATTGGACTACATTCCACAGTTCTTCTCTATTTCTTGATTTTGCCTCAGAAACTGCATTATTGATGTCACCCCACAAGTTTTCTATTGGATTAAGATCCGGGGATTGGGCCGGCCACTCCATAACGTCAATCTTGTTGGTCTGGAACCAAGATGTTGCACGTTTACTGGTGTGTTTGGGGTCGTTGTTTTGTTGGAACACCCATTTCAAGGGCATTTCCTCTTCAGCATAAGGCAGCATGACCTCTTCAAGTATTCTGATGTATTCAAACTGATCCATGATCCCTGGTATGCGATAAATAGGCCCAACACCGTAGTATGAGAAACCTCCTCATATCATGATGCTTGCACCACCATGCTTCACTGTCTTCACAGTGTACTGTGGCTTGAATTCAGTGTTTGGGGGTCGTCTGACAAACTGTCTCCGGCCACTAGACCCAAAAAGAACAATCTTACTTTCATCAGTCCACAAAATGTTGCGCCATTTCTCTTTAGGCCAATGTGCTCTTTGGCAAATTGTAACCTCTTCAGCACGTCTTTTTTTCAACAGTGGGACTTTGCAGGGGCTTCTTGCAGATAGCTTGGCTTCACATAGGCGTCTTCTAATTGTAACAGTACTCACAGGGAACTTTAGACCTTCTTTGATCTTCCTGGAGCTGATTGTTGGCTGAGTCCTTGCCATTTTGGCTATTCTTCTATCCATTTGAATGGTAGTTTTTTGCTTTCTTCCACGTCTTTCAGGTTTTGGTTGCCATTTTAAAGCATTTGCGATCATTTTAGCTGAGCAGCCTATCATTTTCTGCACTTCTTTATATGTTTTCCCCTCTCCAATCAACTTTTTAATCAAGGTACACTGTTCTTCTGAACAATGTCTGAAACGACCCATTTTCCTCAGAATTTCAGAGAGAAATACAATTGTAACCAGCATGTACAACATTTGCTGCCTTCCTTCCTTAAATAAGGGCAATAATTGCCACCTGTTTTTCAAAGAATGAATGACCTCACTAATAGAACTCCACCCTGCTATTATTTTTAACATGCCCCTTTCAATTAGTGATTCAATTACACAGAATCAGCAGCATGCATGTCATGACTGTTGGGTCTGTTGGATTTCTATTACTCTACTACACCTGCTAGTAAATTATTTGCCATGTAGAAATATCATTTCTACCAAAAACAGTGATTGATCAGATTAGTGATGTCTGACTGCTATTATTTTGAACACAACTGTATGTATGTAAAGCGCTGAGTAAATTGATAAGTACCTGAAATAAATAAAATAGCTCTTTTCCTTTAGCTGTGATTGGCTGGAGAGGGAGAACACAGAGCGGCGTGCACAGCCACCTCCTCCCCTCTGTCCAATCCCTGGCTGGCACCATGTGCGAAGTGTTCCGGCCCTGCCCTCTTATCTCAGGTAGACAGTGATAGCGGCTCCAGGGATGTGTTCCAGGGCTCCAGCGGTGCAGTGCAGTGGAGAAGATTCACCCGGTCCTGGTCTCCATAGTGGACAGCTATGAGCAGAAGAACGAGTGGCTGGCCAGGGTGAGCGGGATTCTGCTGTGGGAGGGGAGACCATCGTCTGAGCACGTGTCTGGCAGGGGGCCTCACTGATCATATATGGGGCCCCTGTATTATACCTATGGGGGGGGCACACTTTTCCTCTTTGCTCTGATCACATATTTCTGGGAGGAGCCACATTCAGCATATGTAGGGCCCCTGTGTTGTGCTGATCGTATGGAGGGACCCCTGCACTGTACTGATCATACAGTCATGGCCGAAATTGTTGGCACCCTTGATATTTCTCCAGGAAATCATGTATTTCTCACGAAACGTATTGCATTAACACATGTTTTGCTATACACATGTTTATTCCCTTTGTGTGTATTGGGACAAAACAAAAAAAGGGAGGAAAGAAAGCAAATTCGACATAATGTCACACAAACCTCCAAAAATGGGCTGGACAAAAGTATTGGCACCCTTTCACAACTGCGGATAAATAAGAATGTTACAAGCATGTGATGCTCCTGTAAACTCACCTGGGGCAAGTAACAGGTGTGGGCAATATAGAAATCACACCTGAAAGCAGATAAAAAGGAGAGACGTTCACTTAACCTTTGCATTGTGTGTCTGTCTGTGCCACACTAAGCATGGACAACAGAAAGAGGAGACGAGAACTGTCTGAGGACCTGAGAACCAAAATTGTGGCAAAATATCAACAATCTCAAGGTTACAAGTCCATCTCCAGAGAACTAGATTTGCCTTTGTCCACAGTGCGCAACATTATCAAGAAGTTTGCAACCCATGGCACTGTAGCTAATCTCCCTGGTCGTGGACGGATGAGGAAAATTGATGAAAGATTGCAACGCAGAATAGTCCGGATGGTGGATAAGCAGCCCCAAACATGTTCCAAAGACATTCAAGCTGTCCTGCAGGCTCAGGGAGCATCAGTGTCAGCGCGAACTATCCGTCGACATTTAAATGAAATGAAACGCTATGGCAGGAGACCCAGGAGGACCCCACTGCTGACACAGAGACATAAAAAAGCAAGACTACAGTTTGCCAAAATGTACTTGAGTAAGCCAAAAGCCTTCTGGGAAAACGTCTTGTGGACAGATGAGACCAAGATAGAGCTTTTCGGTAAAGCACATCATTCTACTGTTTACCGAAAACGGAATGAGGCCTACAAAGAACAAAACACAGTACCTACGGTAAAATATGGTGGAGGTTCAATGATGTTTTGGGGTTGTTTTGCTGCCTCTGGCACTGGGTGCCTTGACTGTGTGCAAGGCATCATGAAATCTGAGGATTACCAAAGGATTTTGGGTCGCACTGTAGGGCCCAGTGTCAGAAAGCTGGGTTTGCGTCCAAGATCCTGGGTCTTCCAGCAGGACAATGACCCCAAACATACGTCAAAAAGCACTCAGAAATGGATGGCAAAGAAGCGCTGGAGAGTTCTGAAGTGGCCAGCAATGAGCCCAGATCTAAATCCCATTGAACACCTGTGGAGAGATCTTAAAATTGCTGTTGGGAAAAGGTGTCCTTCCAATAAGAGAGACCTGGAGCTGTTTGCAAAGGAAGAGTGGTCCAAAATTCCGGGTGAGAGGTGTCAGAAGCTTATTGATGGTTATAGGAAGCGACTGATTTCAGTTATGTTTTCCAAAGGGTGTGCAACCAAATATTAAGTTAAGGGTGCCAATACTTTTGTCCAGCCCATTTTTGGGGTTTTGTGTGACATTATGTCATATTTGCTTTTCTGCCTCTGTTTTATATTTGTTCCAATACATACAAAGGGAATAAACATGTGTATAGCAAAACATGTGTTAATGCAATACCTTTTTTGTGTGAAATACTTGATTTTCAGGAAAAATATCAAGGGTGCCAACAATTTCGGCCATGACTGTATGTGCTGTGTGATATGGGGGGGGCTGTGCTGTGTGATATGGGTGGGGGCCTGTGCTGTGTGATATGGGGGGGTCTGTGCAATATAGGGGGGGATTGTGCTGTGTGATATGGGGGGGACTGTGCTGTGTGATATGGGAGAGTAGCTGTACTTTGCCAAATGTTGGGGGGGTGAATTGTGTGATATGAGAGGGGCTGTACTGTGTGGTATGGGGGGCGGGAGTTGTACTGTGATATGGCGGGGGGGGGGGGGAGGCTGTACTGTGTGATATGAAGGGCTGTACTGCAGGGCTCAACAAATCCCAGGTCACCATGAAGAATTGTGTCCTGGTGCCTGGGTTTTGGTCAGCTGTCCGCTGTCAGACACCAAGCCGCCGCGCCGCTTCACTGAGCCAGAGATTTGAAATTTCTACGGCTTAATCTCCTATCCGTACCTCTCAGCGTACAGGCAAGAGGCATTCTAATTGGTCAGCACATCACATGGACAGCAGTGACCAATCAGAATCCGTCTAGCCCATCCTGTCAGTGCCGGGAGGAGAGGAGAGAAAGCTGTGGGGATTTAAAATCCCTGAACCAGTGAAGCAGCTTCCCGGAGTCTCTTTCCTTTCTTTTCGTTCTTTCAAATAACTGGCTCCTAACGTTTTTAGCTGGCTCCTAGATTCAAAGCAAATTTGTCAAGCCCTGCATTAGTCCCTCTACACACCAGGTTGAGTGTACAAACATACAGTACAATATCACAGGAAATCACTGAAGGTAAACAGGCACCAAAGCAGGAAGGCAAATGTAATACAGTATATTGTCACCAAATATTGTTGGTAACTAGGAAAACATAAAATGGATTACCATTAGTAATAACACAAACAAAATGATTAACAGTAGAGACTAGGTATAAGATGACATTTGACATCCAGATCATCATAAACAGTAGCAAGGCCACTTCAAGCGCAGCAATGAGCAGTAGTAAAGTTTAGTCCGCCAAATGCTGGAACTATAGAGTGCATTTATGCTGGCGGCGATGCTTGTCCTAGACCCACTGGGAATTCACTGTCCAAATGAAAAACAGGATGGTAGCGGAGAGGACAGAGGAACAAAAGGAGACTTGCATAATAATTATTATGGGAGGGGCAGTCCTATGATATTTTCTTCTGCCAGCTATTGTTGGTGTCCTTTAAGAGCGTTGGTGCACTTAACAACAGTCCCAGTTAACCTGCATGCAGTATAGGTTCGGTATAGTCTCTGCATAGGTGCAAGGTAGATGTAGTTCAGATGTGGTAATACCATGGGAAGCTGCAAGCCCTGCCCTGCATCCTAGCAACCAATCACCTGCTGTTCTTACTTGAAAAGTTACCTTGGGCAGCTCTTGCCCTCTTCCTCATGTTGGCTCTGCTGAGGATGAAGGAGATAACGGAGGTGGAGGAGGGTGGAAGGGGGTTGAACCGGCTCCTAAGTGGCGCAACTGTGACCGTGCGGATGGGACAGTGCCTCAAACCAGATCCAGAATGCAGTCCACCATTTAGTGATGCCTGCTTTACTAAAACAGCCCACTGATACCCAACAAGCAATGCTTCCACTTTACTCAATGGTATCAAACCAGACTTTTAACAAATGACACTCCCATTGGCCTTTCACCCCACATTTAAACCAGTTTCTCAACCTTTTTTCAGTCAAGGCACCCTTTAAAATTATAGACAGGCCCGAGGTACCCTTTAAAATTATGGACAGTCTTGCGGCACCCCATTCTAAAATGGGGTGCCTCTAGCCTTCCCATAATTTTAAAAGGGCACCCCATTCTAAAATGGGAAAAACTATTCTAAATAGTTTTATATAACGCAGCAACATCCACACATGTAGGACACCCAACATTAGAGGGGATTTTTTTTCTTCCAAAGCAAATACACTTTTGCACACTGGTACTGACTAGTATTCCAGTGTTTCTCTTCTCCCTCAGCTTTTCTCCATCGCTGAGCTAATGTGACCCCAGATCTGAAGGCAAGGGGCAGGGGAGGATCAAACTAGGATGCTGTGCAGGCAGCTGACATCCTCCTTATCAACTGATATTGGTTGTCAGGACGCCGGCAGCTAGAAAGTCATAATGGTGCACAATGAAAACCTGTGGCTTTGTGTAACGAAAAGGCAGGCATGTTCTACCCGCTGGCTTGTATAAAAGCTTTGGGCAATTTTTAGACATTTTGCCAAGGCACCCCTGAAGAAAGCTCAAGGCACCCTGGTTGAGAAAGGCTGACCTAAACTATATTTTCTGATCCATTTCCCCCTTCCTCCAATTACTTGATAATAGACCAAGTTTCATCCACCCATCACTCACAGCTTAGTGTCAACCTATAACATTAGTTTAATCTTAAACAGTACTACCATAACACTGGCATTCTGCCATCATTATATTTGCCAAATTTTGCAACCACTTTCTGTTAAAGTAGTTGTAACCCTCAGCCATGAAATATGAACAAAACATACCCCCTCTAGTGTGTACTTGTCTCAATTAGGAGCAACAAGTATCATTTCGCCTGCTGGTTTCTCTATCAGCATAAGTCACTTCTGACAAGTGTTCCTGACACCAGAAAAAAAAGGTAACGGGGAGGGTGCTCTAGCTCAAAGCCTGTGATTGACAGACTCAGCCCTGTTCCTGTGTGAAGGGGGGAGGGTTATCCCATCCCTCCACCTCCAATTAGCTCTCAGGGCTCTCTTTACTGAGCTCTGTCATGTGTAATTTCAGCTTTGCGCCCCATTTTATGAAAGCTCAGACACGCTTTATGAATTCTGAATTTGAACCGATGTAAAGGAAAAAGACAGCTGCAGATAAACAGGTACAATTGCTGTAGGAGGATTAGTTTAACACCTAAAGCCAGTCTCTTCACTGGGTATACTGTATGTAAGGGTTTACAACCACTTTAAATGTATTCTAATGCCAAAAATTAGAACTTACAAAGTGCATTTAGTTCGTTTCGGTAACCAATTTTCAGGACTTCCTTGACCTATAGAGAATCCAGAGAAAGGCAACAAAACTAATAAGGCTGCTTCAGGACCTCACATACTAATATATCCTGATATGTTCTATACCTCTGACATTTTACCATTTGTTGTTACTGCTCTCAGGACTCTAATTCTATTCATCTTTTGAAATTAGTTCTCTAGCATCAAACACAGTAGTATAAACAGATTATAACTAAGGCGCAATATAGTAGAATCAGACCCTTCTTGCAACTGTGGTAATCCATATTGTGATGCACCCTAGAAATCGGTTTGCTCTTCTTGCTGTCTGGGCCTATGTTGCTGATTTTGTAAGCATTTGCCATAAGCACCCCAAATCATTTTTTTCCCTGTAGTTCTGATCAGCACCATACCCCCAATATTGTACCATATGAAAGGGTCCTTTTTCCCCTACGTGCAATAATCTGAATTTATAAACTCTGAACTGCAGTTTCCACTGCTTTGATCAATCTTACAGCAATGCTAAATCATGTTACAGATCACATAGAACACTACTTACCTTGTGGTACACCACTAGGGCCTAGGGTTTGTTCCTAATGATCCCAATTTACAACCACACTCTGAAATGTATACTTTAGGCAATTGCATATCCACTGAACAACCCGAGGGTGAAGTCCAAACTTGATTAATTGTTCTCTATTTCAACCTTTTCCAATCAGGGTTCCTTCACAAAATGCATAAGTATATACAAGGCAAAAGGTGGATCAAGCCTACATAAAGCCACGTTTTCATTGTGTACCACTGCAATCTTCTAGCTGTCAGCATCCTGATGTTGATAAGGTTGATAAGGAGTATGTTGGGCACCTACACAGCATCCTTGTTTGTCTACTCCCTCCATCAACACTGGGTCACATTAACAGAGTGAAGGAGAAGAGAAACAATGGTATACTAGTCAGTACCCATTTGCAAAAATATATTTGCTTTGGCAGAATAAGTCACCTCCAACGTTATGTGTCCTAAAGTGTGGATATTGCTGCACTAAGTAAAACTGTTTTTTTTTAAACATTTTAGGATGGGGTGACTCCAGATAGTGCAGAAATTTAAATGGGTGCTTTGACTGAAGAAAAGCAAACAAAACCCAAAAAAAAAAGGAGGGTTGATAAACACTGTTCTATTAAATGGATCCCACCAGTACCACACTTCCTGCTCTATAGTAAGAATGCTCACTGGGGGAGATATACTTAATCTGGAGCACTCAGAATCTGCTGCAACTGTCGATGGTAGCCAATTAGCTTCTACCTTGAGCTTGTTTAAGCACTTGTCCTTCCTGACCAGGCCATTTGTTTTTTGTGATAGGGCACTGCATTACTTTAAGTGACAATTGCACATTCAGGCACTGCTGTACATAAGTGAAATTTATGTCCTTTTTTTCCCCCCACCAATAGACCTTTCTTTCGGTGGTAATTGATCACCTGTGCATTTTTTATTTTTTGCGCTCTAAACAAAAAAAGACCGTCAATTTTGAAAACAAAAAAGCCTAAAAAAAACCACTATTTTTGACTTTTTGCTGACATATCCAGTAAAAAAAAAAAAAAAATTTTTTAAAATCTAATTTCTTCAAAATTTAGGCTAAAAATGTATTCTGCTACATCTTTGCTAAAAAAAAAAAAATCCCACTACATGTAAATTAATTGGATTACCTGAAAGTTATAGTATCTACAAAAATGGCAGTATATATACACACACTGGAGTTTTTTTTTTTTACTCCAAAACTAGTAATGGCGGCAATCAGCGACTTATAGTGGGACTGTGGCGGGCATTCTGACAGTGGAGGGGGACTGACTGCCACTGACATCCCAATGACACTAATAAGTGCTAATAAAAAGCACTGACACTGTACTAAAGACACTGGGCAGGAAGGGGTTAGCACAATTTGGAAAAGAGCATACAGTTAACCCTTTGATTGCCCCAGATGTTGTGTGTGTTTTACTAGGGTAACATGCTGCAGTGTATTTCTCTGTTAATTAAGCTTTGATAATAAAGCCTGGAAGCCGATTGGTTTCTTTGCAGAGTTGCACCAGATTTTGCACCCTTCCCTTTTTGTAAATAACCCCCACTGTGTCTATGGAGAAATAGCAGCATTGTCACTCTAGCCCAGGAAGCGTTAAGTGTACTGAACATCTCTTCACCATGTAGGAGTGATGTTCTGCAGCCTGCAGAGGAGTGGGATGGGCTCTTATGACTTAAGTTAGGAGCGCAGTGGGCTTTTTTTTTTGGCAAGGTCAAAATATATTTTTGTAATTACTGAGCTGAAATAAAACACTTTCAAGAGTATTTAACAAACCAAATGGGGTGCAAATAAGAGCCATTCATGGTTATAATTTACATACACTTCAAGCATTGTGTTAAATAGGAAATCTTTATAGTAATGGGGTTGATTTAATAAAGGCAAACAGGCAAGGAAATTTGCCCCAGAGCTAAGTGAATATACTGAAGTTTTACTTTGCTAATAATATCCAATCACATACAAGGACCATAAAAGAAAACAGCATTTTTAGTTGCACCTGCCTGGATGATGGAAATCAGCAGAACTTTGCCGCATGCACTAAGCTCTTGCATGACCATGCAATTTGCCTTTAGTATATCAACTCTAATGTGTACAACATAAAAATTCTAAAGAACCCTCACTAGGGGAAATTAGAAAATACATTAAACCAATAATCACATTTATTTACTAAATCCCTCTCGCATGCTCTAGAATTGTTGCATGGTATCTTACAAAGACATATGTATGGCCACAATTCTTGCAAACCACCTTCTGGGATCACTCCATTGTTACAATCCAGCTCTTGTTTCTTTACCTGAATCAGAAGTACTAATAACCTTCAGGACAAACTGGCTTTTTATTTACTTAACCTTTAATAAAATACATTTCTATACTTCATATATGGATCTGGTACTTTCCTTACCAAGCTCCAATCTACACAAGACAACTGTCAACCCCCCTGCTGTAACTCTCTAGAAAGCTACCTTAAAGCGGAGCTCCACCCAAAAGGGGAAGTTCCGCTTTAAGCCTTTGTCCCCCGCTCCCCATTAAGGATTGGCACCTTTGGGGAGAGGTTACCTGAATTTGACAGGTACCCGCTCCCACTTCTGCTGCGATCGCCTAGGTGATCAGAAGCAGAAGTCCCCCCCCACGGTAGTCTTCTGGAACACGACAGGTCCCAGAAGACTACAGGGCCATTCACAAAGCACAGCGCTTCTCGCACATGCGCATTGGGCCCCCCGCTGTGAAGATGCCGGCGCCAGGGAGAGAAGACAGCCAGTGAAACCAGCCGTGGTGAGGAGACCACTGGACCAAGGAACAGGTGTCTGTAATTTAAAAGTCAGCAGCTAGTTTTTGTAGCTGCTGACTTTTTTTTTACCCCAGGTGGAACTCTGCTTTAACAAGGACTTTACTTTTTTTTTTTTTTTTACACTTACATGACAGGAAGCAAAGGCCCTTCTGGAGCATAAGACATAACAGAAGGTGAGAGAAGATCTCCCATTTCCTGATTATTGGACAGATGTCAGATCAGAAAGTGAAACAAAATCCCTTTAAAAGTGACACAGGCAGCAATAAAAAGGTTTTCTAGAAAAGTGAAAAACGTTAAAGTATATGTGAACCCTCATCTTGTTAAACAACCCAATCAGTCGAAAAACGGAAGTGAAAAGGTAAAACCATATGTACACATTAAAAAAAAAAAAAAAAAATTATAAAACAAATTATGTATAAAAAGCTCAGAGACCTAGGAGAGGAGAAACAGCAGTACAGCCAGTGAATGGCTGTGCAGAGGTGGGCATGTCAGCTCAAGTCTGATCATTAGAAGAGAGCAGGCTGAGTTCCATCCTAGCTAGAGAACTGAGCATGCTGTGCTATCATGCCTAGCATGGTCAGTTTTTATTAGGAAAGCAGAGGGACTGGCAGGAACACCAGGAATTTCACAAAGGACGCAAAACAAAGTGAATCGGATACTTTTTCAAACACGTACATGGTACAGCAAGCACATATCAAGAATATGAAATGTTGGGTTTACATACTCTTTAAGAACCTCTGACAGGATTTAAATGCTGTATGTGTCCCCATAAGGAAGATTTACCTTCACTCCTTGTCCAGGTGACGTGTCAGAACAGAAAAAGAAAGGGGGCACAAACAGCATATATGCATGGCAAATTCTAACCCTCTAAGTCAAGGATTAAAATTTCAAGTCCTGAGCTACTTGCCAGGCCTTAGAGTTACTCGCCACCAACAAACACACACAGAGACACCTGTACACACACAGATATGTACACACACGCACAGAGACACATGTACATACAGACACATGTATATACACATACACTGGCACGTACAGAAATACACATGCAGACACATGTACATACATACACAGACATGTACACACATACAGATACACACACATACATGTACAGATGCACATGTACATACACACAGACACATGTACAATTGTACATGCATACACAGACACACACCCATAAAAAGTGGCTCACTCACAGATCCGGGTACTGCACTCTAGGGGGAGGCAGAGAGCACAGCACACACTCCTTCCTTTGCTTTCACTGCGCTCAGCTATTGAGCAGTCTGATGGCTCCCAGTGCCAATTCCAGATCCGGCCTGAGCTCCGAGCCTGCTCAGCAAGACGGCCCTGGGGGGGCACTCGCCCTCCCATAATTTCCACTCACCATTGGCGAGCAGGCGAGTGTAAATTTCAAGCCCTGCTCTAAATTACATGAAGTTGTCCATTAAAGTGATCTTTGGGCAGAAAAACAAAACCACACCATTTTCAATTCAAAAGGTTATACACACTACAAAAACTTCAGGGATGTGTATTCTTAGAGCAATATAAAGCACATTCATGCTTGTATTTAAAAGTCTTTTTATACACAATATGAACAGAAATCTTGTATGTACAAAGTTTACCAGCAGTAGTCTGCATGCTAACTTCGTAGATAAACCAATAGAATTGATATAAACATGCTACATACTAAATGAGAAGCAAAAAAGGAGAAAAGCCAGCCCATACAAAGTTTAGAAATCCATATTGTTATATCTGAAGTTTTATTCATAAATGCAAATAAGTTAGAATGTGCTTTCAGTAAATGGAATATGTCTTAATAAGCTGAAGGTAATCCTAGTTCCATTGTAAGTCTTTAACGGTGTAAACATTTTGAGTACGATAAATGGAGTAAAGCTTTTGGTATTAAATTAAAAAAAAAACTGCAAGTCCATGTGATTGTTGTTATAAAAATGCATCAAACCAACTGAATCAAAAACTACCAATAACGGTTTTTCTTAACATAATTGTATCCCATTTGCAACAATAGTGTTCGTGAACATATCAGCATGTTCTTGATATGGAAAGGTTAAAAACCTTGGAGGAATATAAAAAAAAAAAAAAAAAAAAAGGTTTTCCCTATAGTCATTGCCCACATTTATTGTAATAAGACTGCAAACCACACAAAGTGGAGAAGAGAAGAATACTTTTCACAACATGCGATATAAAGATATCATTCAATTTAGTGTTACATTAACATGAAGAAGCATTTTCCAGTAGACCTATAATTGTCTGAAATAAAAAGAATTACTAATGACACATATAGTTTGGTATTGCCATAGCTATGCATACCATGTAAAATAAAATGTAGACACTTGCTCAGAAATTTTTCAGCAAACCAGAACCTAAGTATGAGAAAAGATTTTCTCTTAGGATAAGAACATTTCATTTTAGGGCTATGAGTGTCATGGAAATCTAATTGTTTCTCATACTGTAGATCAGTACTATGCAGAGAGAAAAACACATGCTCTGCTCTCAAATACAGTTCTTGAAGGAATACTTTTGCCTCGCTACCATAATACATTTACATTTTAAACCACAGAAGATGCTACATGGTGCAAGTAGCACTAAACACGAAGATTGGATTACAGCTTTTGATCTTGGTAAACCATGGGAGTTGAGAGACAAGAGGGAGAACCTTTCTACATCAGCAAACAATGGGCAAACCCAGATATTTACGTAAAAAATCTGGGATTACAGGTTACAAGTTGATATGGATGAAGTGAGTAGAGAATGTTTTGACCGGGACACTGTTGAGGATATCTTCCCACTTCCCTCTTACCACAGTCCTAAAGGGCACTACTTTCAGATGAATTTTTGGAGAATACTTTCTATAGAATGTATTCTCCAAAAATTCAATAAATTCCTGTAGAAAATCCACTTAGGAAACAAAGACACCCACCTGTCCCTAGTGACATCTTCTAATATATAGAGGAATATACTCCAGCAATGAAGGAAAACAAAGTCTGGTTCACAGCAATGCTTAGAGATCCCCATTACAGGAAGTGACATCTCAAGGGGACACAGGCACCAAAATTACCTTGATAATCAAACCTTTCACACTCTATTCAACACTTAAAGTGGCTGTAAACTCTTACATATACCCAAGTAAAGTGACTAAACTCAGATGATGCACATCTATAAAACAAATCCTCCTACATAGTTGTACCTCTTTATCCATAGCAATTTGTCCTGTATAGCCTTCCACAGCACACAGGTGAAAAGATTTTTCTCAACAGCAGAAAGCAGAGGTTGGGGATCTGACATCTCATACACTGCACAGTTAGAGCACAGAGCCATATGTAATCTGAGAACTGACTGGAGTAAAGTGGCATGTCCCTCTTCTCCGGTTCAGAGAAACAGAGCAGAGGGTATGAGTCATCTGCTGTGTGATGGAGGGGGCATCTCTCAGGAAGCTGTGATATCAGCTTAATCTTAATCTATTGGAAGTGAGTCATGCAGGCAGAGGTGAGATCAGAAAGGAACCACACTTGGTACTTTGGATTCAAGTTAATACACACTATAGTGGATGTTCTTTGTTCATTTTTCATGTCAGCGCTTTACGACCACTTTAGGTGCTGGATTTTCTTAAAACAAATTACATTTTGTGAATGTCACTTATAGCTCTTTCACATGAACCATGCTCTAAAGCAGGTTTACTGGACCTTTCAACAGACTGACATGCGATAGGAAGCCAATGGCTTTGATAGGACTCCTTCGATCACTTTCTCTTCTCAAGAGACATGTACGAAGTGAGAAATTCTCAAGAAATCAGTGTGCTGTGTACAAGCATTTACATACTATAACATTAGTCATCATTTAGCAAAAGGATATTGTGAGAATCAGGGTTGTCTCAGCAATGATCTCATAAATATTTAAAGAGGAACTTCTCTGCCCCTCTGTCTTTTTATCTCCTCTTATGCAACATTTTCATTAAAAAGAAAAAACCTTTCCAGTGAACCTTTTAATTTGCTGCTATGATCCACTGCCAAAGGCCAGGCCCCACGCCACCACCTTTGCTCTCTACAATGAGGGATGGCAGTTTCTTCCAGGTGGTTGCATCAGGCCCCAAATGACAAGTTATCAGCTACCCTTCAACCACTGTGTCCCTGCTCCTGCAGCCACCTTAGTATTTTACAGGGAGAGGAGGACATCATTTTTGCCTAGGCAAGAATGGATGAGGTGGATGGGGTGGAGGAGGTGGGTGGGGGGGAATGGGGGGTTGATTGGTTTGTATTTTGTTGCACAGCGTAAAAATCCATTTTTGGGAGTGAAGGTCCACTTTAAGCAGCTAAATAGGTAGACAGGCAATGCATGGAGGGCAAAAAAAAAGACATAGAACACAAAGCTTAGAATGGTGTAGTAATGATTAAGTGTTAAAAAGTACAGGAACAGGTGGCACTGCAATTAATGCACTGGTTAATGCAGCTGGCCACTAATAAAAATTCAAAAAGTTTCGTGCGCTGTTTGACTGCAAGCTTGCTGGACATAACTCTACAAATATCTGCCTCATGATACAAATATGTGCACACTGAAAAGGTCCCTAGATTAGCCATAAATGAGTTTATATATACAGGAAACCGGTATCACTAGATTCTGATTAAATAGAAGGAAAGTACAACTAGTTTATAGCATGGAGCAATATCCGCCGCATGTTCCTCCTCGGCCACCAGCTTCATCTGACAATCTGACGCCTCTGTTATGGGACTCGCTTTCCCAAAGTCCAGGAGTTTGAATAATCTTTTCAACAAGTTCTTCGAAGGCACACTGTACACCATCTCTGGTTTTAGCACTGGCCTCTGAAACAAGAGACAAACAATTATGAGGGGGGCATACCACAATAGGGTGAACCAGCTTCATATTGTAAAGTGATCGGTCTACAAAGCAGTTACATAACGCATAAAAAAAAAAAAAAATCTTTGAGGCAATAAAACCAAGTGGTTAATTGACGATGTTAAATCATTTTAGGTGAAAAAATCTTCTGATTATGTTGACTTTATCAGGCGTTGCGCTGACTTTGTACTAAATCTGCACACAAGGGGAAGGCAAAGACAGGTTCCCAAATCCGGCAAAGCTGCTTTCAATAATCAAATGAAAACACATTAGATATCATTAAAATTTACAGCTACAGTTTCTGGGGGTCAGCACTGCGATTCTTGGCAGAGGGCGGAACACATTTGGCATCAAAAATGAAACCATGAAAAATGGGTGCTGGACCTGGAGGTTAAGAGCCTGACCTCAAGAATTCAGAATAGGTATGAGAAAGGTGTTTTGCTTTGGCTGGTGTAAGAGTCTTATTTCTGGTAACTCAGTCCTAGGATGAATGATGGGCTTAACAATTAAGTATGCGCAGGAATTACAAATAGCAGCCAGTGCTGTGCCAAATCACAGACTGTACATAAGCCAAAAAACTACAAACAAAGCAGAAAACTATAGGAGATGTTTAACACAGCCCACCAAATGAACCTGAGGGAAGACAGACCAAGACAAACTACCACATTACTTGCATGAAACGAATCCCAGCTATAAACCAAGACTGTGAACATTACAACAAAGCAGTGAATCATAAAAAAAGATCTAAAAATCAGCCATAACTCCGTGTGATGTCATGCCCAACTATGGCCAGGATTGCCCCAGGAAAAAAAAAAAAAAAGATATCAAACACACAAGGCTCAGGAAGTGAGTCCACTCTTGGAAAAGGTGAACTTACAATGTGTCAAATCCATTACACAAATAATGTCCTTGGGGAGCTGTAGGCACCAATATGAGTTATGTGCATGTTTCTCAAAGACAATCAGTAACATATTGTCTTCTCCAGATGTGGTCCAACAGAAAAGATGATCAAATGTGGATGTAGAAAAGCACACAAACTTGCTGCGGGTATTGAAACAAAGTTTTTTGTTTCCATTGTAAATTAAAGGTTTTACAGTCTAAAATCCTATAACAAAAAGAAAAATACAAGGAATTTATGTTTAAGGCCTTTTTCCAGCTGTGACCATTATGTTTTACCTTTAGGCTTCATTCACGTGTATGCAGGTGCAGGAGTGCATGTGAATCACAATCATTCGCACACCTGCACTCAAAGTTGCAGAGCTGCACAGAAAACACACAGGGGTGCCATTACCTCTTAATGGCAGCCCCACACACTGAAAACCATGGTGTAGTTTCCTGCACACAGAAATCGCAAAGTGCAACAGCACCATGCAGTTTCTGTGCTCCCGCATTTTATAAAAGGTGAGGGACCTTTTCCCAGCAGAAAATGCAGGCACAGCACTCCATTCATATGAATGCGCTGCAGTGTTTGTGCACCTGTGACACACACAGCCGCATTTGTGAACTGGGGCTTAATATGCAGAACCATCTGCAGGTGAACTCTGGCAATGGTGATACAGAAACCCCAGAAAATGGAAGGGTAGTACAGTATATGTAAATAGTATTTATGTTACCATGATTGTGAGCTCTGGACTGTCCCCTCCCACACCATACCATCCATTAGCAATGCCAGCCATCACAGTGGTGGGTGGAAAGGGAGGGGCCAAGGCAAGTGACCCCAGGAGTTTATAGTACATTCCTTATTAAACCCCCTACCTAGTTATTTTGGATTCCCAATGCACTGTACAATACACCAGAATGGACATGCAGGCATAAATGGAAGTTTAGGAGATGTAATCAGCCCTCAGGTCCCTGAAATTGGTTGAGCTAAGTAAACAGAGGCAGAATGAAGTATATTATTGTTCATAATCAAATTGCAGACAAGAGGGGAGCTATCTTACTACAAATATGCAAACAAGAAATAATATTTAAATTGGAATCCCCTTATGTCAAAGCTGTCAGAAAGCTCAATAGCTTAAAAGAAGCATTAGCTTCCACACGGCTTAATTGACCTTTCAGCCAGATGGTTTGATGTTAGTGCTGAATTTTTTAAGGGCTCTCTGCAAAGGCCGGTTTCTGAGTCAGTAGCCTTATTCTGTAGAGGTGAAAGGATTGAAGGAAGGCAACCGTATGAATAAAGGCAGATGGGGGAATCCTCCCAATAGGAAGGTTTGGTTTCTGAATAGGATTGAATGATGGTTTCTGAAGGATCAACAAAGCCAGGCTGAAATTCCAGGGTGTCACCGGGGAGTGTACAGTGAGCAACATCCTACTCAAGGGTTTCACAAATGAGCCTGACAGGCGAGCAGACCCTTGGAAAACAACGGCTAGGGCAGAGAACTGACCCTTTAGGGTACTCAAGGTCTATGTTGGATTCAAACCAGAATGGAGGCAGGACACAACTCACGAAATACTTCCTGAAGTGGAATCTTCCACCCTCACACCAGGAGAGAAACACCGAACAAATGCAATGGTAGACTTGCGAGAAGTTGATTTCCTAGCTTCTATCAGGTCTATATTTCCCAGGTGACTTTTCTTGTGATTAAAAAGCTAAAAAAGTGGGAATTCTATTGTGAAAGTTAATATTCACTGAAAAAATTGTGTGAATATTCACTTCAATTATCAAATCATGTGAAAAGCATCTGCACATGATCGGGTATGCAAAGTGATGTGGAATTTGATTTTATTGTGACCAGATAAATGAAAGGAACATACAGTTTTTTTAGTGAAGATTCTCAACTTTTGTAAGTCACCCTGTCTGCATAAATCTGCCAACTTTGTCATTAACTTAAAAAAAAAGAAAGAAAAAAAATGTTTTAAAAGGATTTAGTTTCTTCTTACCTATAAACAACATTGAATGTTTTCGTGCAAACTTGAGACCTTCGTTTCTGTCTACTTCTCGGTTGTCCTAAAAGAAAACAATCAAAAATTAAGAGAAAAAAAAAAAAAAACCTCAAAAAACAAAACGCTTTATGCCGTTAAAAACTCACACACAGAACTAAACCAAACTATTTGTGTAAGTTTTGGTTATAATTTGGTAATTTTTATTTTAAAATCTACCTTCTCTCTAATATAGTCTTACTGTGAAAATTACATCTGAAAAAAAAAAAAAAAATCGGAGACTTAATGCAATACAATCTTGGAACATCTTTGTTGGGTAAACATACATAAATACATTATCAGTCTGGTAATGCTTCCAAGAAATTAAAAAATGCCATACATCAGATACATGGCATGGGTCTACATAAACTTTGAGACAGTCCTAAATTTAAACTCACACATGGATTTTACTCAGTTCCTACTTCCTGAATGCTGAGTGGGAAGGTCTTCAGTTAGTCACATGATCATTTGAAGTGCAATAACAGATTAAAAGAATACAAAAGGAAAAACAGTAAGCCTGTCACAAATCTGTGGAGTGCATGAAGAATCATAACGGCTGCTTGCAGAGCATTAAAGTGGTTCTAAAGTCTTAAGGGTTTTCTACCTTAAAAGAAGATATATTCACCATGTAAACAAAAAAAATTAAAAGTCAGCAGCTACAAATATGGTAGCTGCTGACTCAAACACAAAAAAAACAAAAAAACACACTTACCTGTCCCAGGTTCCAGCACTGTCCTCACCCAACCCAGCTCTTTGTCAGTATTCGGGTCCAGGCACCAGCATCTTAACTGTGGGCAGATGACTGACTCCTTGCTGCTTCAACAGCTGGCTGCACGCCCACCATGCTGCAGCCCATGAATGGTCCCCCATAGTCTCCTGGGTCCTGTGACATATCCCAAGAGACTGAGGGGGGAAAGAAGTAGAGGTGCAAGCTTGCCTAGGTGATTGGAGCAGAGGTGGGAGTGGGCACCTGTCAAGATCAGATACCCCCCCCAAAAAATTCTAAAAATATGGGGGATGAGGAAAAGCAGAACTTCCCCTTTTGCATTCTCCACATTATGATAGAAAACCTTCTGTGAAGATTATTCCCCAGCCCCACTATACTTACCTGAACCTTATCTTGATCCAGCGATGTGCCTGAGAGCAGCAGCTCTCTCCACTCTCCCCCTCCTCACAGGGCAGATGGATAGTGAGCCAATGGCTCCAGCTTCTATCTTCTATAGACACAGGCAGCACGGCTCAGTAATGGGCTCATACGCATACTCCTATAGGAAGCAGCTTACAATTGGGGCACTTGCAGAAGAGGGAGCCAGGAGTATAGCATTAGAAAGCACTGTCCCTAGAACCTGGAGGTGTCAGAATGTATCAACACCAATATTACTACCATTTTCATACCTAAAGACAAAACATAACATACATTAAGACAAAACAACTATATCAGTTTGTAGACTCTATAGCTTTCATACAAATTAGCTATACAATGATTTGGGTTATTTTTACCAAAGAAATGTATCAGAATACACTTTGGCCTAAATATAGGAAGAAAGATTTATTTTTATTATATAGCACCGTCAATTTACACAGTGTTTTACACACACTATATATATATATATATTGTACATTCACATCAGTCCCTAACCCTCAAGGGGTGTACAATCTAAGGTCCCTAACTTACATTCATACATACACATACTAGGGACAATTTAGACGGGATCCAATTAACCTACCATAAGGCTACATATTTATTTTATATATTTTTTTTTTTTTAACTTTTTGGAATGTCTAATGCTGTATTTTAAAAGAGCGAGGGGAATTTGTTTTCATTAATATAGCAAAAAATAACAAATAAATGAAATGAAAACTATGTCTCAAAAAATTATAAAAACTTAATTTGGGTACTGTGTTGTATGACTGAGTAATTGTCATTCAAAGTGTGACAGCGCTGAAATCTGAACATTGACCTGGGCAGGAAGGGGGGGAATTGTCCGGTACTGAAATGGTTAAACAGTTAGTAGTGACTTACCTTGTCTATCTTGTTTCCAACTAACATTTTTACTATGTCATTTCTTGTGCAATATGTCTCCAACTCATTTAACCAGTTGTCCAGCCGTACGAATGTGTCCCTTCTCGTCACATCATAAACTGAAAAAACAGAAGCAGAATAGTGACATTTAGAAGGAAAAAGATACAAAAATACAAGGCTGGCACTGTCCTTACACATACTGACCACAAATACCACCTGTGTACCATTAACCTAACTAATGAAAAAAATGTTTTAGATAGAACTGGGAAGTTATGCAGACCATAGACTGTTCGTTTATCGGCCGATTTATCGTCCGAAAAAACAAAACATCGGTCGTTCTGTTGCCACCAATGATTGCGAAAATCGGCCGTTTTTCACCAATTTTCCAGCATGACCGATAAAAGAAATGAGGAGGAAAACGCGAAAATCGGCCGATGCCATTGCTCCACTAACAGTGCGAGAATCGGCTGATTATTCTTTCGGAAGAAAAATCAGCCGATAAACGAACCGTCTATGGCCTGCATTAGTCTTGGTTTTTACTACCATTTGTGGCTCTGCCTGGAAAGTTTTTCTCAATTTTTTCTCAGGGCAGGAGGGGAAGGCACATGGGAAATGAACACAGTAAAGAAAGGCTAGAACTTGAGATTATGTTTGAATTGCCTTCCTGTCCCATAGGCGACTGTGTTACCTGTACAAAAAAAGGTGTGCAAACACAGTAAGTAAGATAAAACCCCCCAATGGAGGCACCAGCAGGAATAACAATTTGATAGAACTTATTAAAGTGTCATTAAACCCACATCATTAAAAAAAAGTCTCTATATGCTGTATTATATGATGTTCATACTCAGTCACTATGCTATTTTTCAAAACACCTGGTTTATTCTGCTGTTCACTGTCCCTCCCTCCTGGTCTGTGACCCCGTTGTCATCTAACATTGTATAGACCAGCTGCTGCCACATCTACTGAGCATGCTCCAGTTTCAGTTCCCTTCTAAGCTGTTCATTTGCTCCTTTTTCTCATCTGTGCAGCCCACATGACTAAAAAGTCACACATGTGGTGTACAAGCTCCAGATAAATGACAGCCCCTCCCTCCTCCATGCCACTAAAAAGCTAAACATAATAGGGGCAGGATACTAAATGTTGATTGAATGAAGCTTAACTTCCCTTTAATTCTAAGCACATACTGCACTAACTATAGACAGCCTGGAAGGGTGTGAAAACGGGGTGTGATTGGCAGTACTTCCTCTAGATAACCCACGCCATGTTTTTGCACAAAATAATGAAGATTTGAGTTCAAATACATGTGTAAGAGGATTTAAAACAACATGTATTTGATATTCATTTTGTAATTTTCCTTTGCATTTCACAGGCTGTTTTTTTTTTTTTTAAGATACGACCAGCAGCAGAGGACTAGAAACTCCTCCCACTGATGTTTCCTTGCAGATGGGCTGGGAAACAGTTGGGTCACATGACATGACTTTTCTTTTTTTTAAATTCAAACAAATACAGCGCCATCATCCATATACATAAAGATATAGGATAATTTAAAGTTAAATAGGGTGTGCGGAGTATCACTTTAACTCTTCCTCACTCTATCTAGGGTGGATAGGCAACCAGGACCCTGAATGGGCAAAGTGTCAGCGTCTTTTCAACTAGATTAACAAAAGGGCTATACTGAAAACGTGTAAATGGATAATTTGTGCAAGCTGTTATCCTATAGGATCCTAACTTTCCCACTGTGTTCTAAGTATTTCAAACTCAGCAAAGTCTGATCACTTCACATACCAATAAATACACTTTGCTCTCTAGATTTCTCATAAATACCTTTCATTTTGCATTCTCTTTGGTGTAATATAGATAATCTGAGTTAAAGTACTTTCTAAATTTCATGACTTGCCGTACTACATATAACTTAAACATATCCATATGAATCTATTTCTGACAGGTGGTATAGTATGTGTTATGTCTCCAACACACACATACATACACAGATATTGTCAATAATTGAAATAAATACATTTGCGCACGCACACAAAAGATATTTCTCCATAACTGTTGATATATAAAAGGTGAACAGAATATGGCAGAGCTAAAAAGCACCATGATAGAAATAAAACTTATATGACGTGTAGTTAAAGTGGAACTTCACGCAAAAGGGGTAGTTCAGCTTGTCCCCCCCTCCACTGCCACATTTGGCACTTTTTAGGGGGGGAGCGGGTACCTGGTTTTGACAGGCACCTGCTCCCACTTCTGAACAGATGCACCGCTGTGATCTGAGCCAGAAGTTCAATATTCTCCTATTCCCCGCAGCCTTCTTGGACTCTTTAAAGGTTCCAGAAGACGGCAGGAACATTCACAACGTGTATGCAGAGTAGGAAACCAGTTGTGAAGTTTCAAGGCTTCACTTCCGGTTTCCCTTACTGAAGGTGCTGGCACATGCACCTAATGCTGATTGAAGAATAGGTTCGGGTGAGGACATCGCTGGATCCCTGGATAGGGTAGTGTCCTACAGTATTTGTAGCTGCTGACATTTAATTTTTTTGGGTGGAGCCTGGAACTCCACTTTAAATGCTTGGTGCCTAACCTCCGTACTTCTAGTAATTGCTATGTGATCACATTAACAAGCATTATTTGCAACTTTTCCTCCATTTTAAGCTTACTACTAATATTTAGGTCTAAATAGAATCAAATCATCAGTACACCATGTAAGGCAGATTTATCACTTTCAATTGATTTTTTTTCATTATTTGCAAAAAGGATTAACATGCTAATCTAAATAAGACAAACTATAAAATGGACTTTAAAGAGTAACTCCACTTTTGTTGGAAATTTAAAAAAAAAAAAAAACCCAAAAGATTTTTTTTTTTTTTTTCTTAAACTCTGTTGCAGATTCCATCCGTTTGAAGAAAAACCTGTTTGTTCTTCTACGTCTTTTGGACACCGATTCTGAAAAGTAGGGACTTTTTTTTATCAGCTGATGCACTTGCAGGGCTCTAATGAGGAAACTAGCAGGGTTGGCAACTCTTTAGAAGTGATTAAACCTTTGGGGGTATCTCATCAAATATGATCTTTCTAATGCAGGATTGAGGATGCCTAAAACTTATATTTTATTGCAGACACCATCTGTGTACAGAACGCCTCCATGTTAACATATTGTTTTGAAAATTACAGCGCTGCAGGTTGAAGAGGAAAGGTAAATTTAACAGATTAAATTACAATACAGCTTGTGTTGCAATTCTATAAACTGTATATTTCCTTTTATGTACAATGTTTTTCCCCGAAAGTGGAGTTATCCTTTAATACAAAACATCCAAGATTCCAGGTAAATGTATCACGCATCAGTTATATAGCACAATATGTCTACTGAAAACTTTGTGCAATGATAAGGTATTAGTAATTTTTGAGGATATATACCCTCAAAATACAAAATAAACTACTTATGTACTCAATATAAATGACAGAAAAGACACCTTAAAAATGATATCAAATAACAGCATTGCAGGGCACCAATATTTTGGGTGACTACTAGAAGATCAACATCTACCTGCCAAGGAGAACAAAGAAAATAAAAAATAAAATTCCCATTTATCCTACAGCTACTACAGAGTCCAGAATATCCAATTCTGTTTTCAAACATCTCCTGGTGAGGCAGGTACAGAGAACTACCCACTGAGCATGATAAGAGGCTAGTTGTCAGCACCTCTAAGAAAAAAAACAGACATAATAATAAAAGACAAAAAAAAAAGAAAAAAAAAAGAAAGGGAAGATAAAAGGGCAGAGATCTCCATGGTGGACACTGAATAATGGGAACTACTCAATAGCTTTGTATTGGATCCACAGACTCCAAGCTGAATCAAACTTTGTGCATTAAGGCAGATTCGATGCACTGTCATTTAAAACGTAAAAAAACATTCCTTACCCAATATAACACCTTGTGCACCCCTGTAATAGCTAGGAGTCAAGGTCCGGAAACGTTCTTGTCCAGCAGTGTCCTATAAAACAGATAAAAGACATCATTATAGATTTTCAAGTCAGTCATATAACTTACCAAGTGAACTGTTTATATTGTACCACACCACCATCTAGTGGACAAACCGCATCACTGCTGATTGCATTGAACAGGACAGTACAACCAACCAAGTTTTGTGAGCAATAAGGACCAACAAACCCACCACTCTGCCTTCTTGAAACAAGGAGAAAACATTTAGCAAGCAAATTAACAACACAATTAATTGCAAATCAGGCTGCATCTCCTTTAGCAAGTATTCCTGGGCAGCCAAGTGCGATAGTTAGCAAAATTCAGAGATAAACCAAGATTTATTATGGAAGATGAGAGAGATTTTCACACTCAACAGACAGTGGTCTGGGTCATGCCTCATTAGGTCACACTGGGGTTATTTACTAAAGCTGGAGAATGCAAAATCAGCCTCACTTCTGCATAGAAACCAATCAGCTTCCACGTTTTATTGCCAAAGCTTAATTGAACAAGCTTAGGTCCGAAGCGGATTGGTTTCTATGCAGAAGTGAGCCCGATTTTGCATTCTCCAGCTTTAGTAAACAAACCCCTCTGCAATTTTAGAGCAGCCAAAAGGGAAATGTATGACTTGGGCTGTAATTTGCAATAATTCTGTTGATGCAACAGGATTGACATATGTCCCCCAGATAATTACAGAGCCTTGAAAAATTATTCATACCCCTTGAAATTTTCCACATTTTGTCATGTTACAGCAAAAAACATAAATGTATTTTATTGGGATTATTTACGTGATAGACCAACACAAAGTGGCACATAATTGTGAAGTGGAAGGAAAATGATAAATGGTTTTAAAACTTTTTTACCTGAGGTGACCTCAAGCAAAATTGTTTACAAATTTTATCTGAAAACTGTGGCGTGCATTTGTATTCAGCCCCCCCGCAATCAATACTTTGTAGAACCACCTTGCACTGCAATTACAGCTGCAAGTCTTTTTGGGGATGTCTCTACCAGCTTTGCACATCTAGAGAGGGACATTTCTGCCCATTCTTCTTTGCAAAATTGCTCAAGCTCTGTCAGATTGGATGGAGAGCATCTGAACAGCAATTTTCTTACCACAGATTCTCAATTGGATTTAGGTCTGGACTTTGACTGGGCCATTCTAACACATGAATATGCTTTGATCTAAACCATTCCATTGTAGCTCTGGCTGTATGTTTAGGGTCGTTGTCCTGCTGGAAGGTGAACCTCCACCCCAGTCTCAAGTCTTTCGCAGACTCCAACAGGTTTTCTTCTAAGACTGCCCTGTATTTGGCTCCATCCATCTTCCCATCAACTCTGACCAGCTTCCCTGTCCCTGCTGAAGAAAAGCATCCCCACAACAAGATGTTGCCTCCACCATGTTTCACAGTAGGGATAGTGTGTTCAGGGTGATGTGTAGTGTTCATTTTCTGCCACACATAGCAATTTGCGTTTAGGCCAAAAAGTTCAATTTCGGTCTCATCTGACCAGAGCACCTTCTTCCACATGTTTGCTGTGTCCCCCACATGGCTTCTTGCAAATGGGACTTCTTATGGCTTTCTTTCAACAATGGCTTTCTTCTTGCCACTCTTTCATAAAGGCCAGATTTGTGGAGTGCAAGACTAATAGTTGTCCTGTGGACAGATTCTCTCACCTGAGCTGTGGATCTCTGCAGCTCCTCCAGAGTTACCATGGGCCTCTTGGCTGCTTCTCTGATTAATGCTGTCTTTGCCCGGCCTGTCAGTTTAAGTGGATGGCCATGTCTTGGTAGGTTTGCAGTTGTGCCATACTCTTTTCATTTTCCGATGATGGATTGAACAGTGCTCAAAGCTTGGGATACTTTTTTTTTTTTTTTTTTTTTTTATATATAACCTAACCCTACTTTAAACTCCACAATTTTATCCCTGACCTGTCTGGTGTGTTCCTTGGCCTTCATGATACGGTTTCTTCACTAATGTTCTCTAACATATCTGAGTGCTTCACAGAACAGCTGTATGTATACTGAGATTAAATTGCACACAGGTGGACTCTATTTACTAATTAGGTGACTTCTAAAGGCAATTGGTTCCACTAGATTTTAGTTAGGGGTATCAGAGTAAAGGGGGCTGAATACAAACGCAAGCCACACTTTTCAGATATTTGTAAACATTTTTGAAAACCATTTATCATTTTCCTTCCACTTCACAATTATGTGCCACTTTGTGTTGGTCTATCAAATAAAACCTAATAAATACATTTACATTTTTGGTTGTAACATGACAAAATGTGAAAAATTTCAAGGGGTATGAATACTTTTTCAAGGCACTGTACATATACTAATCTAATTTTTTTTTTTTACTCTAAACCATCCCCTTTACAAAACCGCAACTGCAATTTCAGAGAAACTACCACTATCTCTCTGGCATTTAAACGGCCCCAACAGTCACGGTTTCACAGAAATATTCAAAATAGCACTCCTATGCAACTTCCTCCTCATACAAAAGTATATGAAAACCTGTATCCTTTGGTGAACTACAGATGTGAATCTCCCATCAGCCACTAGATGATTGGCGCTGTGCTTGCCACATCTTTGTGCATGTCCTGACCTGAATTTTCTCAAGGTCAACATCAGGGCCATTAGAAGACAAGGACACAGGCAACTCGTGGACATTTTATCAGAAGGGCAGGCATCTTGGCAATACCTATCCCAAAATGAAAATTCAAAGCACTCAGGAAATGAGCTGAATTCACTGTGTTTAAATGCAGAATTTTCATGTCTGTCTGGAGCTTGCCTTGCACTACAGAGACACAAGGACAAAAAGTAGTTACTCACATCCACGCCCTACGCCTGTGTAACATTTTTCTACTGAAATACTTTACTGCACATTCAACCTCACAAAATGTCTTGTCCATACTTTACCACTTTAGGGTATATTAATCCTAATTCTTCACTCTGACCCTTTTTAAATTATATAATGGATCTAGTGTAATTAGTGTAATTAGCTGTGTACTAGTGTAATTAGCAAAGGAAGTCTAAAGGCTGGCCATACATTATACAATCAATAAGGTCAAACCTAAACATGCAATCAGGCAGGCCCTTACACTACATAATTGAAGGTACATCTAAGGAAATTGAATAAGAAAATTGTATAATGTATGTTCAGCTTATGTTTCTAAAGGATTTTAAGGCCAAGTCAAGCAAAACGTTTTCCCTTAAGTTTATGTTGCAAGAAAACACTATCCATTTGTAAGTTAGTCAGCCTTGAGGGAGGGATGCCAAAAGGTGTGCATATCAGATAACCATGGCAAACTGGCTCTACCAAGTACCCATATAACAAGAGAAATGTCAATTGTACACAATTAGAGAAACTATTAGTAAAGCAGGTGCTAATCTCTCCTAACCATTTTTAATAGATACATTGAAACTGTCGCTGCTGGCCTCTCATTCTTCAAAAGCTAGTTGCTTAGCCATCATGCTGAGTGGAAATAAGTTCGGGTATCCTCTGAACTCTTCTCTAGCCAAACTGACTTTTTTGCTCCAGTGAGCTGTGGGCCTGGTCATTCTCGCCCCGCAGCTCATGTAGGCTCCATGCACACTAGGAGTTGACAAACCGCTGGATAAAAAAAAACAAACCACTAATAAAGTTGTTTCCCAGAGTCTTTTGTTTTTGTGTCAGCATTTTTCTGGCATTTATCTGGTTGATAGCTGGCCGCCTGCATCCTTAACAACCGATGACTCCTTCGCTGTAAGTGGGGTTGCCCGCTGACAGCTGAATGTAAACAAAATAATTGCGGGCAATTCAAATTAGGAAAGGGGTAAAAAAAACACAAAAAAAAAAAAAAAAAACCACACAGCGTGCTGGACACCATCCAGTATGGAGGCAGGCTCCTCCTCCCTCCACTGAACATAAACATGCACACTTGGATGATCTGATTAGCTTTTGTGATTAATTTCTAATGCTGACTGCACATGGTTCCTGGCTCTTTAAAACACGTATATGACTCATGAATGTATACAGTAAGAAGAAAGCATGTTCAGTTTATAAGACTCCTAGCCAGGACCACCTGTTCATGAGATTTCTACAATTCCTTCTGAGGCCCAGCTCCTAACATTTGCTAACGTATTTGTTTTTCACATACTACTAAAGTTACCTTATGTGTACTTTGACATATATTCCCTTTCCCTTTTGTACTGAAACTTTATCTAATGCTGTTTGATGTCAAATATTTGTGCAAGAAAAAAAAAAGACAAAAAAACATCAGGTTCATGTTAAACTGAACGGTCTACAAAAAAAGTAACAAGTAGTGTGGAAGTTCAGGCATTTTGTGAAACCTGTGGGCACCTTTGTTAGTCTTTTGATCTATTCTTGTGTCCTTTGGATCCCATTCTTAGGCTGGAAAACAGCCCAATTCCATAGCCTAAAAAAGGAAAGCTTGTGAAACCCATGCATTCCTGTTCATGGTAGACGCCGGACCAAGACACTATTAGTACAGTTTAAAGGCATTGTACACTTTCAAATGTGTTTGCAATTTTAACTAGGTGTTAGTGTATTTATAATCCCTGTATTGTTTGTTGCCTTCCCTTGTAATGATGAACTCTCATGTTGTGACGGCAGTTTGTAATGTCATGGCTGATCAATTCTCTTCCCCTATGTCCATGCAGTACTCCAACTACCTTGTCCCTGTTCACCAACGAGACAAACAACTTCTTGTTCCAGGTCACATGGAGGCCTGACCAATTCTCTGTGTTGCATCACAAATGTTTTATGAAACGAACATATCTCTTCATGTAAGCTCTGGTAATTGCTTTCACCTGCACCAGCACTAGAGGGAGAGACCCTGGGATTGTGGGATACAATGGGGAAATTATTTGATTCCCTGCAGATTTTGTAAGTTTGCCCACTTACAAAGAAATTAAGGATCTATCATTTTTATCAGAGGTGTATTTTAAATGACAGGAGACAGAGTATCAACCAAAATCCAGAAAAAACACGATACAAATGTTATAAATTGAGTTGCAGTTGAGTAAAATAAGTATTTGATTCCCTACCAACAATAATTCTGGCTCCCACAGACTGTACTCATGTGGTACACAGATTAGTCCTGTCAATTTAAGAAGGTGCTCCTAATGACAACTTATGTCTAGCTTAAAAAAAAAAAAAAAAAAGTTGTTCCCCCTCCCTTCCCATAGTCCTCTGGCACGCGTGACAGGTCCCAGAAGACTACATGACCATTCACAAAGCACAGCGCTACTTGTGCATGCGCAGTGGGCACCTGGAAGTGAAGCCGCAAGCTATCACAGCCAGGTGCCTACACTGAAGATGCCAGCGCTGATAAGTCAGAACAGTCGGTCAACCTGGCCGGTGTGAGGACACCACGGGATCGAGGAAAAGGCGAGTGTGTTTTCTTTTTTAAAAGTCAGCAGCTACAGTTTTTGTAGCTGCTGACTTTTTTTTTTTTCTCACTGGACCTCTGCTCTAAGGTAATGGAGTGGCCTAGCCAGTCTTCAGACATTAATCCTGTAGAAAACGTATGGAAGAAGCCGACACTTAATGTTTCTTGGCTGTCGCTTGGCAACTCGAAGTATTTAGAGAAGATCTGTAAAGAAGAGTGGACCAAAATCCCTCCTGAGATGTGTGCAAACCTGGTAACCAACTACAAGAAACATCTGACCTCTGTGCTTGCCAACAAGGGTTTCTCCACCCAGTACCAAGTCATGTTCTGCTTGGGGATCAAATGCTTTTTTACTCACTGAACTGCAACTCAATTTATAACATTTGTATCGTGTTTTTTTCTGGATTTTTGGTTGATATTCTGTCTCTATCATTTAAAATACACCCTGTTCCAAATTATTATGCAAATTCTATTTAAGAGTCACAAAGATTAAATATTTTGTTTTTCAGTTTAACTTATGGATGGCATTGTGTGTCAGGGGTCTGTTGATCACTGAAAACAATCTCGGACACCTGTGATAATTAGATTGGCCGGTGAGCCCAATTTAAGGAAAAACTACTAAAGGAGGGCGTTCCACATTATTAAGCAGAGCACCATTTTCAAGCAATATGGAGAAGAAAAAAGATCTCTCTGCTGCCAAAAAGAGTGAAATATTTCAATGCCTTGGACGAGATATGAAAACATTAGATATTTCACGAAAACATAAGCGTGATCATCGCACTATTAAGAGATTTGTGGCTGAATCAGAGCACAGACTGGTTGGTGCAGATAAAGGCACATTGAGGAAGATTTCTGCCAGATCCATGCATCGGATCAAGAGAGCAGCTGCTAAAATACCATTACATAGCAGCAAACAGATATTTGAAGCTGCTGGTGCCTCTGGAGTCCCACGGACATCAAGGTGTAGAGTCCTCCAGAGTCTTGCAACTGTGCATAAACCTTCTATTCGGCCACCAATAACCAATGCTCACAAGCAGAAACGGCTGCATTGGGCAGAAAAATACATGAAGACTAATTTTCAAACAATCCTGTTCACTGATGAGTGCCGTGCAACCCTGGATAGTCCAGATGGATAGAGTAGTAGATGGTTGGTGGATGGCCACCCTGTTCCAACAAGGCTGCGACGTCAGCAAGGCAGTGGTGGAGTCATGTTTTGGGCCAGAATCATGGGAACAGAGCTGATCAGCCCCTTTAGGGTCCCCAAAGGTGTAAAAATGACCTCTGCAAAGTATGTGGAGTTTATGACTGACCACTTTCTTCCCCGGTACAGAAGGAAGAACTATGCTTTCCGTAATAAAATCATCTTCATGCATGACAATGCACCATCTCATGCTGCAAAGAATATCTCTGCATCAATGGCTGCTATGTGGATAAAAGGAGAGAAGGTCATGGTGTGGCCTCCATCCTCCCCTGACCTCAATCCTATTGAGAACCTTTGGAGCATCCTCAAGCAAAAGATTTATGAGGGTGGGAGGCAGTTTACATCCAAACAGCAGCTCTGGGAGGCTATTCTGACATCTTGCAAACAAATTAGCAGAGGTGATCAATCAACCTGGCTACAACCAGCCTGTCGGATTTCACATGCGATTATTGCTAGCGTGTTATAGCCGCTAGCAATAATCACTGTGTTCTCCCAGCGGGCACAAAAACAATGGGTCAGCAGAAGGGATTCCACCTGTCAACTCGTGCTTGCAGGAAAGGAATTCGCTCTGTCTATGGCCTGCCTTAGACTACAGACAGAAGTCATGGATTAACCTCTGCAGTGTCATGCCTCATGTTTCTATACAAACAGAAATGTCAAACAGGAATGTGATTATCTACTAAACTATAGACCCTGTGTAGAGCCTAACAAATGACAAAGAATTTACATGAACCATGTAAATCTTATGCAGGTGAAAAACACAAAGAGCAGGTAGGAGGGCCTGGAATGCTTGAAAGGTCCTTAACTATGACCATTATGATCTTAACTAGCAGGAAAAAATACTTTTTTTTTTTGTTTAATTTTTTGCAGTTTACTACCGCTTTTATGTAAAAATGTAATGAACCTTCTGGGTGCAGCTCCTCCCAGGACCCCTTATACTTACCTTAGACCCATCTCGATCCAGCAATGTGCATGAGAGCAGAGGCTATCCCAGGTCTCTCTTTCCTCACTGGCTCAAACTGCAGTGGGAGACATTGGCTCCTGCTGCTGTCAATGACAGCCAGTGCTCCAATGAGGAGAGAGTGGGGGGCGGAGCCGAGCCACACTTTTCTGTGAATAGACAACGTCCATTCATAGGAGAGAGTTGCCTGAGTGCCCTCATAGCAAGAGACTTGCTATTGGAGGCACTTGGCAGGGGGGATGAGCCAGGACCGCCATGCGGAGACCCAAAAAGAAGAGGCTAGGGGTTGCTCTTTACAAAACCTTTGAACAGACCAAGAAAGTATAACAAGTTAATTAAAAAAAAAAAAAAAAAGGGAGGTAGAAGTTTGCAAATCAAAGCAACATTGCTGGCACTGTCCACGTCATGGAATTGATAGCAGGAAGTTTTACCATTTTCATGGTGACAGCCTTGTGTTCACCATCACCAGATCAGAAGTGAACCATCATCAACACCAGTTGCTTCTGGTTTTGACGATGGTGCATACAGTACATGGCAGCAGTAAACACTCTGCGGTCAATTTCATGGAGCGAACAGCACCAACGCTATTTATTATGATCTGCACACTTCTACCTTAGTTTTTTGCATGTATGTATGCACATCTTCTGGACCATGTGCTTGGGAGATTTCAAGATACTCACTTAACAGCTGTGGTAATTAACTATCACCATGGTTGTGGTTCTGCATTGCTGGGGAGAAGCTCTCTGATTGGTCTGTATCTGTATATAGTGGGCTCTGTGATGCATCACTATTGTCACAGTCTACCTGATGAAGGGGTCGTGTACTTTGAAACATTGCTTGTACTGTGATTAATAATAAAACTCTTTTGAACATACAATGTGCTGGCGAGATTTAATTTATTGAAGATTTGTGGCAAGCCGCGCCATCCTTTTTATATCAGGGCAGCACTGATCATAGCAACACTGAAGAATCATTTTGTGTGCACCCTTTCCTTCTCCAACTTACTGATTCTAGAATTTGACGTGCTGTATTGTCAAAATAAGGTCATCACAGAGAACTGTTTTTACTTGTACTTACCCAAATGGCCAACTTTGCTTTATTACCATCAACTGAAATGGTTTTCACTTTAAAATCAACACCTACAAAATAAACCATAGGTATGTTATTTGTATTGCAAATAATTGGCTGGTTTTTTTGTTTTTTTTATAAATCGCTGAACTACATCATAATAGATCTATAGGTGACATACTATGAATAAACAAGTCTCTTCATGCTCTCCCATAAGGCGTTATTCCAGAATGACAGTAGACTCAGATAAGAAGAGCAAATAAAGCCCTATTTGTATAAGAGTTATTGTTTATGGAGCAGCTCTCGTTCTTTGGTTTTATACAGCCTACACTTTTCTCAAATACAGTCAAGAGGCACAACCTAAACCGAAGTGATTTGTTTTTGGATTAACATTTTATTCACAGAAGAGGTGATTGTAGCTTATTCACAGAAAAAAAACTCAATACTTTAAAAAATATTAAAAAAAAAAACTTTTCATTTACAGATGAGAGATTAGCCTAATTTAAGTGTATTTAAAGTGCTATTAAACCCACTACAGTAAAATCAGTTTGTAAATGTAGTAAAGCATGCTTGTTCTACTCACTGCGTGACCTAAGGGTTTAAACCGCTGTTTGACCCTGACTTCTCTGATCCTCCCCTTCTTCCAGTGTCCTCCTCCTATCTCCTGATAAGACATATCTGGAGTCACTCTGCATATGCTCAGTTTGGTGAAAAATGCTAGAGAGGTTTTTTTTTTCTTGGGAGGGTGCATGTGGTCAGCACAGGGCCAATCAGCACTGTCCAGACAGAAGTCAGGGGTTCTACATTCTCCTAGAGCAAAATGAAAACTCCTACAAACTTTAACCAGTGCTCTGCTGGACACTAATAGAAGTCACAAGACTGCTCTAACTGCTGATGAGAAAAGGTATTTAGCAGTTTATGTTTACTAAAATAATTGCACTTCCATGCTGTGTACTGTGGGAGACCGGATATAGTGAATGCAGGGTCCTGGGTTTAGTAACACTTTAAAGGCAAAATATTTTTCTTTAGTTCTGGATAGGTGAGGGTTCTTTTTTTTGTTTTTTTTTTACCTGTGCCCCTGCTGAAAACACATGGAAAAAAATGTGCCTTTTCTATTCGTCCTGAAGACCACTGTCACTGGGACTTAGGCCTCATGTACACTGCTGCTCTTAAACGTGCGTTTTGGAGCTTTTGGCGTTTTGTTTGCCAAAGTCCCTAAACTCAAAAGTCTATGTGTCCAAGCACACATAGGCTTTTATCAAAAAGTTTAGCAGCAGTAGCATTTAGGGGCAGTTAAACGTCCCTCTCCTGAGAGCAGAAGAGATGCATTCAGGAGAGTAACGTTTTGGCCAAAAAATGCAAAACGTGGCAAAGACATTTGTAAACACGCCTTAGCGCTTGCGGCGTTTAGCGCTTGGGTGTTTATTCATTTTATTGACCAGAGTACTTGCCATTGAAAAGAATAAATGCCCAATCACTAAATGCGGCGCCACGTTTTTCAGTAGCCAGGAGAGTTTGGCTTCGAATGGGGGTTCAGTGTGTACATGTAGCCTAAAGGTAAGGGTTAAAAAAGAAAAAAAAGGCACACATCTTGAGTTGTCAACAGGACAGGAATAGAGGGGAAACCATCCAACTGTTCTGGTAACAAGTGTCCAAGGGGGATTCTAATCACTTTTCAGAGATTTTGTTCACTTCCTCACCTCCTGACAAAGTTTGATGATAATTAAGCAACCTATGAAATGTAAAAAAGCATACCAATACTGAAGGGTAAGCATGCAAACAACACAGGTGGACCAGCAAAACAAGAAATACCCAACAAAGGGTTGGGCCTTGTGCCACATGACCAGGCCAAAGCCTCACAATTTTGTGAAAATGAGGCCTAATGGCCTCATTGTCCTAATGGCGTGAGTTTAACAGGAGAAAGAGGCACTTATTTATACTAGGGTACTTTGAATCGCAGGGCGAATCGCCGTAAATCTGCCCGCAATTTCAAAACGTCCTAGTGTGAATGGGGCCTTAGAATCTTCAAGAATGGCAATAACGAATCAGTGTGCCTAAAAAGAAGACTCCCCAGAGAAAAAAGTGCATATATAGCACTATATGCTGGCTGTAGCTCAACCCTCTTTTGAATCCCAAATTATGGGTGTTTCTGTGAGGGGCGGAACATCCAGCACAGAGCTCAGTCTCCTCCAAGTTAAAGCTGGCCTACACCCATTGTTACTCCGATCAGATTCCTCCATCTACACTATAAAGCATATGAACTAATCTACCACTGCAGCTATTGTGTTTGACAGCCAGACCCACCGGCATTCAAAATACCTGAACAGCAGCTGCATCTGACTGGTTTTCAGTTTTCTATGTGTCTAGTGTTGGCAGCAGTAAACCCTAGGTTGCTGAATGATCATCAAGCTGCATCCTTCACTGGATGATAAAGAAATATGTTTATGGGGGCAACCATATTTGCCCATTACATATACAGATTCAGCAACAGACCTGGAGTACAAAGGCATTTTGGTGCTCTTGCATCAACCAAGCACACTTTAGCATCAGGACTGTCCAACAGGCCCATGAACAAGAGCAGCGTGCACAACAACCTTTTACTATAAGTAATTGAAAGAGAAGGTGCTGGAAGAAGCTGCTGAAGCCAATTATCTCAGGTGCTTGTGATATATATATTTATTCATAACAATGAGAGTGGATTTTCTAATTTGTCCAGACTGTTTCTTGTCTACAGGTACCTTTACAAAAAGTAATACAGCCTGAACATCACTTACCTATAGTAGCAGCAAGCTCTGGATCAAAAGTGTCATCTGTGAATCTCAACAGAAGGCTGGAAAAAAGAAATACAGATTTTAAAGCAATGTGTTTAACTTAATGGCATAAAACCTTAGTAAATATTAATCATACTCAAGAAGAGGATTTCTAGGATTTTAGGTCAAAATATCTATTGTTAAAGTGTCAGTAAACCTACAAACAAATCTACCAGAAGGCTTGGTTCACATATATGTGCTTTTGCGAGCTGCGTTTGCTCGGACACGGCAGCCCATTCATTTGAATGGGCTGCCATGCTTGCATTTCGCTCAGAAAATGTGCATGCACCTTTTTCAAAATGTGTCCTACAATGAAATCGCACGGTCATTTTGACCATGTGATTTCCCTGCGGTTCCTGCACCCGCAAACAGTCTGAACTTTTACATGCGTGGGGTTGCCATTGAGAATAAATGGCAGCCCGCATGTTTTCTCATAGCAGCGAGTTTTTACTGAAGGTGGTTATGGGTGCAGGAATTGCTGTGATTCCCCCACCCACATATATGTGAATCGAGCCTGAAAGCCATAGATGAATTGATTTTCGTTCCTTCCACTATAAGTTGCAGTACAGAAAATCACTCAATTCCCCATCAACTAGGGCAGCACAGTGGCTAAACGGTTAGCACTTCCGCCTGGCAGTACTAGGGTCGTTGGTTCGCATCCCAGCAACGGCACCTCCTGCCTGGAGTTTGCATGTTCTCCCTGTGCATGCGTGGGTTTCCTCCGGGTACTCCAGTGTCCTCCCACACTCCGAAGACATGCTGGTAGGTTAATTGGATCCTGTCTAAATTGGCCCTTGTATATGACTGAGTTAGGGACCTTAAATTGTACGCCCCTTGAGGGTTAGGGACTGATGTGAATGTACAATATATATGTAAAGTGCTGCGTAAACTGACGGCGCTATATAAGTACCTGAAATAAATAAAATAAATACATTGAGTGATGATGGGGGAATGCCATTGTGTTCTACCTGCCGGGGGGGGGGGGGGGAACGACACACACACCTGGGGAGCCTTACCAGTTTGCTAACAGCTATAGCCCCACAGACAATAATCGCATTCTAAAAACCTGACAGGTCGATTGATGGATCATCTTGCCTAAAGATGGATTGAATCTCGTCAAGTCCCTGCTGAACCAGCCAAGATTCGATCCATCTATGGCCAGCTCTAGTCTCACCCATTGACCCAGTCTGTGGAGAGCTAAGCAGAGGAACATTGATCGCATGATCAGCACAAATTGCATTAAAAAGGGCATTTTTGAAATTCATTTAACTTTGTTTTATAGGTTGATTTTGGGGGTTTATGTGCACAGCCTAAGGCGGGCCATAGATGGATTGTTTTTATTAGATCAGCCAGCAGGCTGATAGAAAAAAAAAAAATGAAAAAAAAAAATGAACAGATTCCCTAGGGATGCACTGATAAACCGATGGCCAAAAAACATATCAGCCGAAAACACTGCTATTGGCATTTTGTCGATAGGCAAAAAAGTGCTGATACAAGCAACGTTGCGACTTCTAGACTTTCATGCAAAAAATCCTAGCGACTTCAATGCAAAATTGCGTCTCAGACTTTCATGCAAAGTCACGTCCCTAATGACATCAATGCAAAAACGCCCCCCTAGTGACTTCAATGGAAAATCTTGTCCCATAGACTTTAATGGATTTCATGTCCCCATTGACTTCAATGCAAAAACGCCCCCTAGTTACTTCAATGCAAAATTGCCAGCCACATTAATTTTTTATTTAAAAATGGTCCGTTTTTGGATTCAGTTTTTGGCCAAGTGCATCCCGAATTTTACGTTTTAGCACCAGAATTTTCATTTTTGTGCACCACTAAGATCCCCCCATGTACATAAGCAAAGTGGATGAAGAAATCCTCCCTGCAGTGCCATTGGATTCTAATAGCCGGGACTCCTCTGCTGTCAGAATACACTGATCAGCGACTTGCGCGGATTGGCTGCAGCTGCTGATAAAACTTTTCCAACATTCCCATTTGACAGAAGTCAATAACGGCCATACATGGATCGAAATTCAGCTGATTTCTGCTAAACCAGCTGAATTTAAATTAATATATGGCGAACTTAAATCCACAAACACAGCATCAGGGTTTACGAACGCTTTCACTTCAATACATATCCATATCCAGTGATGACACAGCGGGTTTACGTTCAGCCTCATAGAATATACTTTTAAGCTTCCTATTGATGTCAGAAGGCAAAAAGCCCTCAGGCCATCCTCATGAAGTCAGCGACATTGAGGGGCCCACAACCGCTGACCTCCCATGTCAGATCTTGGTAGATTCCCTCATGTCTTGGGGTGGTTTCTCACTTCTGCGCTGAGGTTTGGCCGCAGTGTGAGTGCAGAGGAGCGTACCTGCAGTTCTCATGCGGGTTACCTTCTCTTTCCTATTGACTGCTATTAGAGTGGGCATTTTTCAAAGTGCAACAAAAGTCCTGCATGCTGCATCTTCGGTGCAAAGTCTATGGGAAACTGCCGGTAACCTGCACGAAAACCACGCTATACTGTGCTGCATCTGTGCTGTGGTTTGGTATTGTGAATGAGCCCTAAAGTGAGAAATTTTTATGCTATCCAGGAAACACAACAGCTGTATTGAAGTCAAAGATACAACTTGCCCTAGTCTGAACATCCATACTCAGACTTTCCACTGTGCACTGAAGCCTCTTGTCACATGATTGTGCAAACTCATTCTCATGTTTTGTGTAGAGTCAAAAAAAAAAGGAAAAAAAAAAAGCCCTTTAATCCAAGTCCAGGCAGAAGAAAAAAACATCTGTCTTGTGCAGCTATTTCATGATTAATATTAATAAAACACAGCTTTACACAGCTTTTATGTTTGGCTTGTTAAAACAAAAGTAACCTGCGCTGTTCAAGCTTGATGTGTTTATTGCTTGACCATGGACAATAAAAGCCGCTATTAATAGGTGTTCCGTATTGTTAGAATAGCAGCATAAGTGCGATCCTTGTTTATATCCTGCCTGTCACTCACATTAATAAGCGACTTCTTTTTGTGTCTGGAGTAATGCAAACAGAAAAGTGTGACCAGCGAGCCACAACACTAGACGCAGTTCCACAGATAAATTGCTGAACTGATACTCTAGCCAAAGCTCTTTGTGAGTGGGATAGAGGTAAAACTGTGAATTTACTTCTGTATCCTGGCTAGGGAGATTGCTTCTCACTTTCTGTCATCATACCAGAAAAAAAAAAAAAAATACATCTAGGAGATATACTTTACATAATGCAAACTTGAGCAACACCATATTCCAGAGTGCGATGATCACATCAGTAAACACTCTGATCTGTAAAGCAGAAAGGTTACGTATTTCATTCTGGCACAAGTAATATCAATACCAAGAACTGTCCTACCCCACCCAGCCAGAATCCAATGAATAGGTGCTTCACAATGAGCAACACAAACAATCATACTGTGCAACTCCCTAAACGTCAACTCTGAATGCTTACTTAAAAAAAAAAAAAAAAATTCACAAAGGCTGTCCCATCTTCATACTCAAGCCAGAACGCAAGTACTAGTATCTGCATATGTAGCCACACTACTCTCAACTCTCTTCCAATTATACATTGCTCAAAAAAATTAAAGGAACACTTTGAAAACACATTAGATCTCAATGGGGAAAATATCATGCTGGATATCTACAGTGGATATAAAAAGTCTGCACACCCGTTAAAATGTCAGGTTTCTGTGATGTAAAAAAATGAGACAAAGAAATTAATTTCAGAACTTTTTCCACCTTTAATGCAACCTATAAATTGTACAACTCAGTTGAACAACAAACTGAAATCTTTTAAGTGGAGGGAAGTACAAATAAAAAACTAAAATAATAATATGGTTGCATAAGTGTGCACACCCTTAAATGAATACTTTGTTAAAGCACCTTTTGATTTGATTCCAGCACTCAGTCTTTTTGGGTATGAGTCTATCAGCATGGCACATCTTAACTTGGCAATATTTGCCTACGCTTCCTTGCAAAAACACTCCAAATCTGTCAGATTGCGAGGACATCTCCTGTGCACAGCCCTCTTCAGATCACCCCACAGATTATCGATCGGATTCAGGTCTGGGCTCTGGCTGGGCCATTCCAAAACTTTCATCTTCTTCTGGTGAAAACATTCTTTTGTTGATTTGGATGTATGCTTTGGGTCATTGTCATGCTGAAAGATGAATTTCCTCTTCATGTTCAGCTTTCTAGCAGAAGCCTGAAGGTTTTGTGCCAATATTGACTGGTATTTGGAACTGTTCATAATTCCCTCTACCTTGAGTAAGGCCCCAGTTCCAGCTGAAGAAAAACAGCACCAAAAGCATGATGCTGCCACCACCATGCTTCACTGTGGGTATGGTATTCTTTTGGTGATGTGCAGTGTTGTTTTTGTTGCAAACATATCTTTTGGAATTATGGCCAAAAAGTTCAAGCCTGGTTTCATCAGACCATAACACATTTTTCCCACATGCTTTTGGGAGACTTCAGATGTGTTTTTGCAAAATTTATCCGGGCTTGGATGTTTTTCTAAGAAAAGGCTTCTGTCTTGCCACTCTACCCCATAGCCCAGACATATGAAGAATACGAAAGATTGTGGTCACATGTACCACACAGCCAGTACTTGCCAGATATTCCTGCAGCTCCTTTAATGTTGCTGTAGGCCTCTTGGCAGCCTCCCAGACCAAATTTTCTTCTCGTCTTTTCATCAATTTTTGAGAGACGTCCAGTTTTTGGTAATGTCACTGTTGCGCCATATTTTCTCCACTTGATGATGACTGTCTGCACTGTGTTCCATGGTATATCTAATGCCTTAGAAATTCTTTGTACCCTTCACCTGACTGATACCTTTTACCAATGAGATCCCTCTGATGCTTTGGATGCTCTCTGCGGACCATGGCTTTTGCTGTAGGATGCAACTAAGAATATGCCAGGAAAGATCTACTAGAACAGTTGAACTTTATTTGGGATTAATCAGAGGCACTTTAAATGATGGCAGGTGTATACTGACTCCTATTTAACATGATTTTGAATGTGATTGCTTAATTCTGAACACAGCCACATCCCCAGTTATAAGAGGGTGCACACTTATGCAATCACATTATTTTAGTTTATTTTATGTTTACTTCCCCTTGCCCCCCTAAAAGATTTCAGTTTGTTTTTCAATTGAGTTGTACAGTTTATAGGTCACATTAAAAAGGTGGAAAAAGTTCTGAAATGATTTATCTTTGTCTCGTTTTTTTAACATCACAGAAACCTGACATTTTAACAGGGGTGTGTAGACTTTTTATAACCACTGGATATGGACTGGGTAATGTGTTAGGAATATAAGGATGCCCCATCGTGTGATAGAAATGAAAATTATCAACCTACAGAGGACTGAATTCAAAGACAGCCCGAAAATCAAAGTGAAAAAATTATGCAGCAGGCTACCCTATTTTGCTGAAATTTCATTGCAGCAACTCAAATGGTACTCAGCAGTGTGTATGGCCCCCACGTGCCTGACAATATTGGGGCATGCTCCTAATGAGACGACGGATGGTATCCTGGGGTATTTCCTCCCAGATCTGGACCAGGGCATCAATGAGCTCCTGGAGAGTCTGGAGGTGCAATCTGGCAGTGTCGGATGGACCAAAACATGATATCCCAGAGGTGTTCGATTGAATTTAGGTCAGCCGAGCGTGGGGGCCATTCAATGGTATCAATTCCTTCATCCTCCAGGAACTGCCTGCATACGCTCACCACGAGGCCGGGCATTGTCGTGCACCAGGAGGAACCCAGGACCCACTGCACCAGTGTAGGGTCTGACAATGGGTGCAAGGATTTCATCTCGATACTTAATGGCAGTCAGGGTGCCATTGTCTAGCCTATAGAGGTCTGTGTGTCCCTTTATGGATATGTCTCCCCAGACCATTACTGACCCACCACCAAAACGGTCATGCTGAACAATGGTACAGGCAGCATAATGCTCTCCACGGCTTCTCCAGAACCTTTCACGTCTGTCACACATGCTAAGGGTAAACCTGCTCTCATCTGTGAAAAGCACAGGGCGCCAGTGGGGGACCTGCCAGTTCTTGTGTTCAAAGGCAAATGCCAATCGAGCTCTATGGTGTCGGGCAGTGAGCACAGGGCCCACTAGAAGACATTGGCCGCCAAGCCACCCTCATAAAGTCAGTTTGATTGTTTGGTCAAAGACATTCACACCAGTGGCCTGCTCGAGGTCATTTTGTAGTGCTCATTCTGGTCCTCCTTGCACAAAGGAGCAGATACCGGTCCTGCTGATGGGTTAAGGACCTTCTACGGCCCTGTCCAGCTCTCCTAGAGTAACTACCTGTCTCCAGGTCAGGAAAAGCACAGACCTCAGTTTCCAGGGGCATCGCTACTAGCTTTTCTCGGATCTCTCCCAGATCATTCTTCAGAAACGTTGCCAGCTGAAGCCCTTCACTTCGGTCCTGGTGATTCGGAGAATTAAATACGAATGGGGCTTTCCATTCCACCTCACCTTTGACTACCAGGGCCACAGCCACTCCGTTGCCATGCCGGAGGAAGCTCAATCTTCTCTGGAATCCTTACACTTTATCCAGCCGGGAGTCACTGCACAGAGCACGGCTCATTCCTCGGGATCCCGGATGGGGCTGCCGCCTCTGGGAGAAGACATCCAGCCAGAAGAGGGCCCTCCCTCGGACTCCCCTAGGCTCCAGTCCAACCTGCTCCTCACCGGGCTGAAGCAGTGTCCAGGATTTCCTCCATTGTGCCTCATCATTGACTCCTTTCGATGGGACTGCGAGTTTGACCTCTTGGGCACTGCAGTATTGGTATGGGTTGAGTCCTGTCCGACCACTTCTCCTAAGTCCCACCTTGGACCTAATGGACTTAAGCTCTAAGACTTTTCATCACTGCAGAATACCAGGGGTCTTGGGCGAGGGTGGTGGGGGTTAGTGAGGGTGGTCTGGGCTGATTGTTCCCTCGGGTGCTGAGGAGGGAGGTTGGCTCGGGTGGGACCTTGCTCGGTACCATGCTGACAGATTTGTTGGGGTACTGGGGCGGGGGACCATCTTGGCTGAGTCGGTTGAGTTCTGCTATGACCTGTAGGCACCCCCCTGGAGGGGGTTGGGTCCCTAAACCTAGTTGGGTTTCCAGCGGGAGGGCTTCCATGGGTGGGTCCCACTTCCTGGGGACTACTATTTCTATTGACAAGGGCCTCCGCTATGTTATTGACCATTTTATGTTTTAGATTTGTCGTCTTCTTGCTCCCTGGGGGTCTATGTTATGGATATATCCATTTGCAGCCATGTGTTCGGTGGTAGAACCACCCCAAACTGGTATCTTTTGAGTGTAGGATGCATTTCACCATAGTTGTGATATGGCTATGCCATTGTACATACAGGTGAAACTCGAAAAATTTGAATATCGTGCAAAAGTTCATTTATTTCAGTAATGCAACTTAAAAGGTGAAACTAATATAGGAGATAGTTCAAGCCGTGATTTGTCATAATTGTGATGATTATGGCTTACAGCTCATGAAAACCCCAAATCCACAATCTCAGAAAATTAGAATATTACATGCAATCAATAAAACAAGGATTGTACAAAGAACAATATCGGACCTCTGAAAAGTATAAGCATGCGTACTCAGTACTTGGTTTGGGCCTTTTTTGCAGCAATTACTGCCTCAATGCAGCGTGGCATGGAAGCTATCAGCCTGTGGCACTGCTGAGATGTTATGGAAGGCCAGGATGCTTCAATAGTGGCCTTCAGCTCTCCTGCATTGTTCAGTCTCATGTCTCATCTTTCTCTTGGCAATGCCCCATAGATTCTCTATGGGGTTCAGGTCAGGCGAGTTTGCTGGCCAATCAAGCACAGTAAGCCCACGGTCATTGAACCAGGTTTTGGTGCTTTTGGCAGTGTGGGCAGGTGCCAAGTCCTGCTGGAAAATGAAGTCAGCATCCCCATAAAGCTCATCTGCGGAAGGAAGCATGAAGTGCTCCAAAACCTCCTGGTAGACGGCTGTGTTGACCCTGGACTTAATGAAGCACAGTGGACCAACACCAGTAGATGGCATGGCTCCCCAAATCAACACTGTGGAAACTTCACACTGGACTTCAAGCATCTTGCAGTGTGTGCCTCTCCATTCTTCCTCCATATACTGGGTCCTTGGTTTCCAAATTAGATGCAAAAGTTGCTCTCACCAGAAAAGAGGACTTTGCACCACTGAGCAACAGACCAGGTCTGTTTTTCTTTAGCCCAGGTAAGACGCTTCTGATGTTGTTTGTTGTTCAGGAGCTGCTTGACAAGAGTAATATGACATTTGAAGCCCATGTCCAGGATCCGTCTGTGTGGCTCTTGATGCACTGACTCCAGCCTCAGTCCACTCCTTGAGAAAGTCCCCAACACTTTTGAATGGCCTTTTCCTGACAATCCTCTCCAGGCTGCGGTCATCCCTGCTGCTTGTGCACCTTTTTCTTCCACATTTTTCCCCTTCCACATAACTTTCTATTAATGTGCTTTGATACAGCTCTTTAGGAACATCCAACTTCTTTTGCAATTACCTTTTGAGGCTTTCCCTCCTTATGGAGGGTGTCAATGATGGCTTTCTGCACAACTGTCAGGTCAGCAGTCTTTCCCATGATTGTGATTCCTACTGAATCAGACTGAGAGACCATTTAAAGGCTCAGGAACCCTTTGCAGGTGTTATGGCTTAATTAGCTGATTAGAGTGGGACACTTTGAGCCTAGAATATTGCACCTTTTTACAATATTCTAATTTTCTGAGATTGTGGATTTGGGGTTTTCATGAGCTGTAAGCCATAATCATCACAATTATGACAAATCACGGCTTGAACTATCTTGCTTTGCATGTAATGAGTCTCTCTCATATATTAGTTTGACCTTTTAAGTTGCATTACTGAAATAAATGAACTTTTGCACGATATTCTAATTTTTCGAGTTTCACCTGTATTCTTCATGTTTCCTTTTCTCATCTCTTTCCTGGCTTTTCGGTTGTTTTCTGCAGGGTTTTGGGACACCATGGACTAGTTGTCCATGGGTGTGGAAATTGTCAGCCGACCTATAGCTCTTCTGCTGAGCGGATTACACTGATCCCGCCATGGCTTCACCCCTTTTGAAAGTACATTCACAAAATATACAAGGTTTCAATTTGCCTCAGAAGCGGTCTAAAGTGTTTCATCACCTTGAGTCGCAGCACATTGTCGTGGTGTGCCTGCAGAAAACCAGGTTTTTCCAGTCCTCTGCCCCATGGTATCTTTCGCCTCATTACCCCACTTTTTACACAGCCTCTGCTCCAGAGAAACGACGGGGTGTTCTGATAGCCTTGAAATGCAATCTCCCCTTCACCTGCGTCCAGAATATAGTAGATCCTACGGGCAGGTTCCTATTCTTGCAGAGCACCATTTGGGATCAGGAGGTCACCTTTGTCTATTATGCCCCTAATCGCTTTCAGCACAAATTTTTCTCACATCTTTGTTCTTTCATTTCCCAATATTCCAAGGGCCGCCTTCTTCTTTTGGGGGATTCTAATGTTACCTTGGATTGCACTCTAGCTAGGCGCTATGCTCAGGGGACAATCCCTTCCCACGACTTGGTGCAGGAGGAACGCATGCACTCACTCCTGCAGTCTGCAGGGCTGGTAAACGTTTGGAGGGAACTTCACCCTACTGAGCGTGATTTCACAATCTATTCCAATCCTCATGACAGTTTCTGCAGAATTGACCACGTATTTATGCAAGTGCAACAGCTTCCTTTAGTTAGGCAGATATCTATCCCTTCCTCACCCTGGTCAGACCATGATCGCCTGGTCCTACTTCTCGCACTATCAGGTATGGCACAGCGCTCCTTTCACTGGCGTATTAATGAGTCTTTATTGATCATTCAGGTCACCTGTCAACAAACAATCTTTTATACGGACATATTTTGTAGACAACTCAGGATGTTTCTTTGGCGGTGCCCCTGTGGGAGGCATATAAAGCTATGATGCGGGGCCACATTATAAAGCTGGCTGCGGCTCAGAAGGGGGAATGGGAGCGTTGACTTTCTAAACTTGACTCCCTTCTGGCCTCGACGGATGCTCGGTGGAAGTCGCAACCGTTCGCGGCCCATAAACGTACGCAAGACACCCTGGCTGCAGAACTGGACTTACTTGCTTCTACGGAGGCTGAACGGACCTTGCGTTGGACCAAACATAAGTTTTTATACCTGTGCTAATAAACTGGGTCCAATGATAGCTAGGAAACTCAATTCTGTGGGGAAACCCTATAAGCCAGTCCAGTTGCAGCTCCCTGCAGATCGTCTCGCGCTTCGCAGACTTCCTTTCGCATCTGTACCCCAAACTGGACCCCTTCCCTGTAGCTCAGGAGGAAGCAGTTTCAGGATTTACGGCTCCCTGGATTGTCCGAGCAGCGCAGGTGGCCCTTAATGTAGGTGTATCTGTATCGGAAGTACTTCAAGCTATTAAATCCTTATGGTCCTACGCAGCCCTGGGTCCTGACGGCTTTTCAGGCCTCCATTACAAAAAGTATGCAACCCAGTTAGCGCTCTTCTTAACTAGTTACTTCAATGAATTACGACAGGGCTCTTTGCCCTCTTCGTAGCTCAGAGCTCATATCTCAATGATTCCTAAGACAATGGAGGATGTGAAGAAATCGCAAGCCTTTCGGCCCATTTCACTTAACGAGGATTTGAAGATTTTGGGTAAAATGCTCAGTCTTCGAATCAATAAATATTTGCTTAGCCTGGTCCATAGTGAACAAGTGGGTTTCATCCCTGGGAGGCAGGCAGGCAACAATGTTCGCAAGGTGGTTCATCTTATACACCTTTTGCAACAGCAGAAAATTCCAGGATTCTTGTCATTGGACATATATAAAGCTTTCAATTCCTTATCCTGGAAATAACTGCGGTTCGTTTTGTCCCGCTGAGGCTTCGGGGATTCTATACTTTCTTGGATTCAGGCCTCGTATTCTTCCCCTTCGGCATCGGTTAAGTATGCAGGGAATTTCTTGGATCCCTTTCCCATTTGGCAAAGGACGAGACATGGATGTCCCCCATCTCCGGCGCTCTTTGCCCTGGCACTTGAGCTGTTGGCCTTGGCGCTCCGGGCTCTTACGTGGATCAGGAATTTCAATTGAATCTTTTTGCGGACGATGCCCTCTTGACTCTCACTAATCCTTTGACGACGCTCCCAAACTCGCAACAGGTTCTTGCACGTTTCTCCTTGATTTCAGGTCTACCTGTAAATCTAGATAAGACTATCGCTCTCAATATCACCCTGTCTCCGGATTTGGTTTCGCGCCTACAGTCCCACTTCCCTTACAAGTGGGCTTCATCTTCCCTTGAATGAATACTTGGGCATTCACATGACCCCCACCTATGGCTCTTTGTTTGTTGCAAACTTTATTCCTTTGCTTCGCTCCGTGTCCTCTCTCATACACTCTTGGCAATTCCCATTCCTGTCTTGGATAGGACAAGTTAATTAGGTGAAAATGACTATCCTGCCGAAATTGTTAACTTTTTGCACCCTCCCAGTGCACTTCTTGACTTCTAAGTCTTTCCCTACCTGGAATTCTCTTTGGGAATCACAGGATGTTCCCCAAGCATAATTTTTTTGTTATCTCCAATTGCGGCACTGGCTGACCTCACTGCATGGAACATCCACATTTCCATACCAGAAATCTGCCTTCAAACAGCTTTGCCAACAGCGTCCTGGGTCTTGTTTCCCTACTCTATGCATCTTTGAATTGGCGCTTGACACATGCTTCCCTATCAGGTCACTCAATGGGAGCGCAATTTGGAAGTGGTCATGGATCCAGAGGACTGGAATAAGGCCTGGTTGTTTATAGCTAAATGTTCATTTACCACAAATACACTGGCGGTGGCATATAAAGTATTGTTCCGTTGGTATTGGGTCCCAGCTCGTATAGCCCAGGCGAACTCTAACTTTAGTGATCACTGCTTTTGGAGTTGTGGTCATCGTGGAGATGTGTTGCATGTATGGTGGTCATGCCCGAGACTGATCCGATTTTGGTCTTGTGTATTTGGCCTTCTCTACACATTGTTTCATCTCTCTATATGCCGGAAAGCTCAGTATGCCTTGCTTCATTGTCCCATACCGGGCCTGTTGGCTCACTAGAAGAAGTTGGCCTCCTATTTGTTCTTGTCGGCAACTAAAACATTTGCTCAAGCTTGGAAGACTACATCTGTCCCTTTGATGCTTAATGAACAGATGTCGAGTATCCGTAATGACTCCCAAAGCAATTTTTTTTAAATCTGGGAGCCATGGTTGCAATATGCTTTTCCCACGCTCCATCCGGCTAGTCTGGGTCTAGGTTGTTGATCGGTATTGGCGCTCCCAGATCCCTTCTGTTGGTCTTGTCTCTCTCTCCTTACTCTTCTTTCCTTTTTGTCTTTGTATAATTTTTGCGAGGCGGTAGAGACCTGTCTATGGTTTGCTTCACTGTTGGGAGCTATAACACTGTATTTTTTTTATATGCATTTTCTGTGCCGTTGATAGCCCCTGCGTGGGTGTGCCTCCTCCACTGCTGGTGTTGTAGCATTGTTCCTTTTATACCTTATGTGCCATTGATAGCCCCTGCGTGGGCGAGCCTTTTGCTTCAGTCCTTCTTTGTTTAAACGTTTAAAATTAATAAAAACCATTGAAATACAAAAAGGCGAGGAACTAGGGATATTCTGTTTAATGTTGTGGAAGTAGAAGTCTCATTGAATAACATGGCCAATGGAGAACAGGGAAGTCTGACACAAAAATGTATTTTAAAACACATTTTAGTGCTATTGTTATCTTATACAATATTAAAAAGAAATGGGCCATATCCTGAAAGATTCAGCTTATCATGCTTTCACTCACGCAGAAAATCTTTAGGTTTCTTCTGTATGCGTTCATTTCCTAATTTATCTACAGCATCACTTCATCACCACCTAGACACCAGTAAAAACTCACTGTCCAGTATATGATTTTGTAGTTTGGAAACATTTATGCTATCATGAAGAAACTCATACACTGATGCCTACAGTTAAAACAAACTGGCCTCGGTGTTATTCCCTTTATGTATTCTTAAAGTGGTTGTAAACCCTTACATATACCCAGTGAAGTGGCTGGCCTCAGGCGATACACAGAGATAAAACAAATCCTCCTACATAAATTCTCTTCTCTACATCTGTTCAAAGTCCTGAATTTATAAAGCTTGTCTGAACTGTCAGAAAGCAGGGGGTGGAGAGCGGAAATTACACTCCACAGAGCTCAGTGAGGAGAGCTCTGAGAGCTGATTGGAGGGAAGGGACACTCCCTTCATGCAGAACACAGGAACAGAGCTGAGACGATCTGCTGGCGGTCCCTCCCCATCACTATTTTTCTCTTGGTGTCAGGAAAACTCGTCAATCGTGATTTAAGCAGCAGACAGAAATTACACTTAGTGCTCTTAACTGAGACAAGTACACACTATAGATGGATATGCGTTGTTCATATATTCATGTCTGAGGTTTACAACCACCAAGTCTTTATTTTCATAACATGTTTCAGCAAGTTTAAGCAAGAATTCCCCTTTAACACAAAGTATTTCTTGCTTCATATTGGTCATGTATATGACATAATGCACCACAGCAAAAAGAATTTCACAATGCCACATTGTGACTAAGGAACTACTGCAACATGACCTTGGATATCCAGCCAATTTAAATATAGAATGAACTTTGGAATAATAATCCAAGTGTTCATAGGAAGTACAGTGAGGTCTCAGCATTTACCTGTAGGCAGCATAAAAAGGTGTCAAAATAAGTTGATTGGATTCTTTAGAAAATAAAGTTAAAAAAAAAAGTATATAATTATGGAAGAAGCAGCAGTCCATTTACAATATACCATGAAGTGGAATTAATAGCTTAGTAAGCCTTTGGGCTCACTGTAAAAACGTAAGTGACTCACACAAAACACTAGGATTTGACTCTTCAATAATAACAGTAATTACACGTCTTTTTATATAACCACAGTTGTTATTTGGTGCTTTTACTGTGGAATTATTCATCAAGTGTATAGGTTGTAATTTGAAAGTGTTTTATGGGAGTTCTTAGCATATCCTTTCTTATTTAAATTGAATCCCTCAGCCATTTTTAAAACGGTTTAACACTAAGCCCTGGTTCACACCGAATTTGGATTTGAAATTGCACTACTCCAGCTGAAGTAGAGCGATTTCAAAGCCACCAGTCAGTGGGACTTCATGCACAGTTGTCAACGCAAGTCGCACATGAAATCGCCAAAAATAGTGCAGAAACCTTTGGATTCGATGCAAGCTGGGTTCGCATCGATTTTGAAATAGGTTCCTGCACTATTTTGGGTCATTTCATGTGCGACTTGCATGAAGTCACACACAGATGTCGGCAAGCCGTACAATAAAATTGTACTGACCAGTGGTTTTGAAATCGACCTAAATCAGCGAACATAGCGCAATTTCAAAGCTCTTCCTACAAGCTAGAATCACAAGCTGCCTACTATCACCCATGTAAGCCAGATATTCTTCTATTAGCCTCTCTGAAGCCGATTTCACGCACACTCTGTACAAACATATTTACATCATGCTCAAGAATTATAACCAAACCTTAAATAAGCACGTTGTTCACCACCCTGGGACACTCATCCACTTCAATCATTTTTGTCATGTTTTAACTTGTAGCCTAGATTTCTTGCATCAAGCAGCGCTTCTGTCTACAAATGGACAGTGTACTAAATATTTTCTACACTTTGCATGTCTGTTACATGATTGCATAGTATGCAGCTTTCCCCTTAATGCTGCAACAAAGGTGAACAAAGCTGCTTAGGGAGAATGGTAATTAAAGTGGAACTTCATTATCTCAATCAACATTGAGTATTTTCAATCCTTGTGCTGCTAGCAATAGTAAATAGATAGGAAAGTATCATATTTACTGGTTTTAAATTGTTTTTTACATTTCTTTAGTTACGTCCTGATTTCCATGGCTAGGCAAATTATGTCATACATCCCAGCAGTCTTCAAAAGGGGAGGAGAGGTTTTCTTAGCTAAGCACACCCTCATACCTGAGCTAAGAGCAGGCGGATTTCAGGAAGTAAATGCTAAATAAATCATCTGCCCTTCGTCAAGATGGCGTTGGGCAGAAATGCTAGAGGGGTGTTTTTTTAAGGCTACGTTCACACTAGCTTTGTCAGCAGGCATCAGGCAGGTGTTTGGGAAGCGTTTTAACGCTTCTCAAATGCTTATGAAAATTCTGCACATGGGAGCACACAGTGCTGTTCACACTGAAGCGTTAGCGTTGCGTCAAAACTGACACCTCATGTCGAGTCAGGAGTTGAAACTTTCCATTCAAGTCTATGGTGAAGTTTCTCAAACAGCAGGCGATTGCATAGCGTTTGTGGAGCGTTAATACCATTAAGCTTCATTATAGGCGTTTGTGGTGCGGTTTTAATGCTTTGCAAACGCCTATCAAACGCCTCAAAAACACACAAAGGGCGTTTGGGGAGCATTTGAGGAGCGTTAAAAACACTTCCCAAACGCCTAAGTGAACGTAGCCTAAGTGATTTCTCTGCAAAATAAAGCATGGAGGCATGGATGGGGGAGTTTGCTTTAAATATAAAAAATTAATTAAAGTATAACTAAATTCTTTTGATTGTTTTGGATGGAGTGCAGAGAACCCCTGTCAGTTTTTATCGCTGTCTGTGCCCTCATTAGGGAGATTCACCCTCACAATTTCTCAGGGTGGATAAAAATCAATGATTTAAAAAAAAAAAAAAAAAAAAAAAAAAAAAAATCGGATTTTTTTGATTGAAATCGGATTTTTTAAAATAAAATGCTTTTTGAGGAAAATACATTACAATCTAAAGGTTATTCCATCATGAAATAAAGATTAGTTTTTTAATTATGTAGAATAAGGCTGTATATGTTTAATTTTTTTGGTAAATAAATTCCATGAATCCATTCACAATGTCATGCTCTTCCAGAGGTTTTTGTAAGATTATTGGGCAGTTTCTCTGCCTACAAGATATTATCACAGATGCTTGGTTTACTTTTGCAGTTCTCAAAACTGAATTTGACTCAGCGGAGATCACATGCCTCTTCTTCACAGCAAAAATGTTATAACATGAACAGAGTTAAGAAAAAGACCTTAATCCTAACTTCTACAAACCTATGAATACAGAATCAACCCCTTCAGTGCTAAGTTTCAAGAAGTTCAGTGAATAGAATAGAAACAATATTTTTCTGATTGTTTGGAGTGGAATAGATCTGCACAAGAAGAAAGTGAAACTAAGTGTGAGGAGGAAGGGGCTGACAGTCTAAGTTTCTTAAAATATATATATTTTGTTTAGATGAATTAGTTAATAAACATGGATGTTTGTTTAAGCAAATCACATATGCTGGAATGTTATTGTTTCAGTTGAATAAATCTATTTATATTGTTATTATTAAGGTAATGATTATTTTTTTCCTTCCTAACTACAACAGAAAAGTTGTCCAAATATGAATGATTAACCTACTAAACTGGGGATAAAAAAACTAATATGAAAAATTGTTATTCTAAAAATCTTCATCTACTTGCATATTAAAGTTATACCAGCAAGAATTAGTGAATTTATGTAGAAAACTAGGATTTAAATCAAGCCTTACTGACTAGTGATTTAAATCGTGATTTAAATCAGTTTGATTTAAATCAAATCCACCCTGCTATTTGTCCTGTTTACTATTATCATTGAAAGTAAAAGAAAATCCTAAATTTGGGGTTGTCCCCAGAAAAGTAATAAGAGCGGGAATCTTCCAATGGAGACATTAGTTCTGGTAACCCCGGGGGTCCCCAACGAATTCCCTTAATTTGCAGGGATTTCCTCTCACTTCCTGTTTGACTATGGGACAGGAAGTAAAGATACATCTCCCAAATGGGACAAAGATGGCAAAAATAAACTCTACAAGGGTTATAACCCTCCCTTACTCAATCCAAAATGAAATAAAACATGTTTTGCCTATAGATCTACTTAACTGCTAAATGGCCCTGAACCTAAGCCTGTATAAATTGCAGGCCAGTGTCATAAGCTAAATAAACTGACACTTGCAAAATAACTGATCCACTCTGGAATCCTGATAAACCTTGTGTGCATGGGACATGTTAGTAGACTATGTCATTAATAGCTTTTGTGTGTTTAAGTTTGATCAGGGATATTTACATCATATTGTCCTATTCATAGTTTTAGTTTGTACTTTAATTTTGTTTAAAAAGCACCTGTAATTTTCCCAATGGAGCACTTTTATGGTAGAGCGCTACATTTTAATTGGCCCTCCCACGCATCTGCTAAAGCAGGCTGCAGCACGATGCATTTTGGTGCGGTGCAATTGTGGAAACCCATGTTTCTTGCATGTAGTGCAGCCTGCTGAAATGCTGGCACTGCACTGAATTTTTGCTCAGGCACATGCAGTAGTATGAACTAAGCCTAAAGGGCCTTTACACACTCATCCATTTGCAGCAAAATGCATATCAAAATGCATTTCAAATACAAATCCCACTCTTTCCTAGGCGGATGTTTATTTTCTTCAAAACAAAAAAAAACTAACCCCCCCCCACTCAGCTGAACTGTAACTACGAAGAATAAGAATGTACATATATAACTCTAGTTAAACTGGTTCTAAAGTCTTAAGGTTTATTTTACTTTAATGCGTTCCCTGCAAACCTCGGCAAAAACCTTGCACTACCTGTTCCTTTCCACCTCCACGCCAAATACTTACCTGTCATCTATCTTGATTAACCGCTGGACCCAGCTGAGTCTCTTCTCTCCACTCTTCTGTCTCTCACTGGCTCCTGCCAATCAAATCCAGTGAGGAGGGAGAAGAGGGTGGGGGACAAGCCACGCTGTGTGTGTGTATGGATGCACACAGTCTGGGTCAGGAGCAATGCCTGCATGTTCGCCCCACAGAAAGCAACTTGCTACGCTGACGCATGCAGAAGGGGAGCAGTCAAGATCACCGATGGGGACTATAGAAGAGGAGGTACGGGGCCAATCTGTGCAATACCCTTGCACTGAGCAGCCAAGTATAAAATATTTTTTTACTGTAAGAGAAAAAAAAAAAAAAACCTATAGTATCGCCTTGGTTTACTGGTGTGTCTATGGATTCACACAACCCAGACTGGGAGCGCGTGCACACGGGTGCCCTCCCATAGAATATGGATTGCTAAGGAGGCATCCAGAGGAAGGAGAAACAGACAGTACCAGTGGGCAACTGCTAAAGAGGAGGTAAGGGACATGCAATATCATGAAGTATAACCTCTTTATTTTAAGAAAAGAATAATTTTTAACAAAACTAACATAACACGTTAAAGAAAAAAAAAACCCTCTAGATCAAATGAGTTCTAGCATATTCCTACAATAAAAACAAAGGCAAAAAAGCAGTGTACCAAGACATCTAATAGTATCTACAGGCCTGACTCACAGGACATCTATTCATGGTCATGAGGCTACACAAAGCATGAACAGGTAAACAAAGTTCTGTAGCACAGTACAGGATTATCTTCACTGCAGCACTGAGCACACTTTCCTTTAATGCCACATCACCAATCAGTACTGTGATATTTACTTTAAGAAGAGTATTTAAATGTGTCTGTTGAGCACAGTGCTTCACAAGGTATACTCATCTGTAGAACACCAAGCCTTACATCCAAATATTTGGAAAACCTGGTATAAACAACCATTGGAAGAGAGGAAAAAGAAAGGAGAGATCCAATCCGGGCAAAAAGTATTAGTACTTGTACATAGCATTACATGCATGTGTAATTTCTTTACATCAGGTGAGAACTACCTCTAATTAAAGGTGTTATTGGGGGAAGGGTAGGGGTGTGAGTTATGAATCCGTATTAAATTGAACTACTGTGTTGGCAGCACAGTGGCTAAATGGTTAGCACTTCCGCCTGGCAGTACTAGCGTTGTTGGTTCGAATCCCAGAAACGGCACCACCTGCCTGGAGTTTGCATGTTCTCCCTGTGCCTGTGTGGGTTTCCTCCAGGTACTCCGGTTTCCTCCCACACTCCAAAGACATGCTGGTAGGTTAATTGGCTCCTGTCTAAATTGGCCCTAGTATGTGTATGTATGAATGTAAGTTAGGGACCTTAGATTGTACGCCCCTTGAGGGTTAGGGACTGATGTGAATGCACAATATGTATATGTAAAGCACTGAGTAAATTGACGGCGCTATATAAGTACCTGAAATAAATAATCACAGATCTGATGTCTGGACTACAGACAGAGGCTGTCTGCTATGGCTGCTCATAGACAAATACAGGATTTCCAACTTTTCCCGTTTACAAGTTTGTCACATACTGGTTCTGGGTAAGTGACGAAGACATATAGAAGCCACACAGCCAGGCAGTTAATATTTTCAGCAGAAAGCCAACGACTGCCTCCAAAATTCTCTCATGACAGATGTTCTTTAAGGGCCAGTGCACACCATTCCCACATCTGAATCACACAGAACACGTTGTGCGTTCCCATGCTATTCACACTGCAGGCAAAACGCACTACATTTGCAATTTGCAGCGGGTGTCAATAAAACGTTGTCGACATCCTAAGTGCACTTTTGTACCATGTGATCTGTTTGCTGTGCATTCCAAAGAGTAGTGCATGCACTACGTTTGGTGTGGTTTAAAGTGTTACTAAACCCAGGACCCTGCATTCACTATATATATATATATATATATATATATATATATATATATATCTGGTCTCCCAAAGTACACAGAAATGCAATTATTTTAGTAAATATAAACTGCTAAATACCTTTTCTCATCAGCAGTTAGAGCAGTCTTGTGACTTTTATCAGTGTTCAGAACAGCACTGGTTAAGACATGTAGAAGTTTTTTTTCTGCTCTAAGAGGATGCAGACCCCCTGACCTCTGTCTGGACAGTGCTGATTGCATGTGATCAGCACAGGGCCATTCTCGTAACAAAACAAAAAAAAAAAAAACTTCTCTAACAATACACACCAAACTGAGCATGTGCAGAGTCTCGCCAGATAAGTCTTATCAGGTGATAAGAGGGGGACACTGGAAGAAGTGGAGGATCAGACAATGCAGAGAATTAATCCCTTAGGTTCCGCAGTGAGTATATCATACCCACTTTAATGCATATACAGACTGATGTTACTGTTGTGGGTTTAGGAACACTGTAAGCCCATATAAAATGCACAGTGTGTTCCTGTGCAATTCAGATGTGGCATGATGTGAACCTACCTTTAAGCCTATGGAAAAACAAAAAAAAAAAAAAGTTTTGGATGAAGTAGGGAAGGGTTTTTTTTTTTTGCTGTGTGTGCCCTTTTAGGAGACATTTTCCTATATTTCCTGTCTTGGAGGCACAAAGGAAAGTGAGAGGAATCTCCCCAACTGAAGATAAATTCCAATATTAGACAGATGTCACCAGAACGTTGGTCTCCACTGGAAGATTTCCTCTTACCTCTTGCTCTCATGACTCTGATTTATGATTTTCACTTTTATCTATTATCCATTTCAGTGAGAATGCTCACCAAATAGAGGGGTGAATGTTGCAAGTTCCAGTCAACCTGACATCAAGCCTCTTTTTCCTACTCTGGTAGTGGGCGATTCTGAATGCTGCAAAGAACCATAATGGCATGACAACATCTGCTGTGAGCCCAGGGGGTAGGTCCTTGACTCCCTGAGTTCATAAGAAGTGGGTCGGAACTCAATCATCTCAGAGGAGGGCTGGTGCTGGATCACAGAGCAATGAGTCTGTCTCCCTCCTGCTATATTTGGAATATAATATTTTTTTTAGAGGGAGGGACAAGTACCTATTCCCACGTCTGCTTGAACCACCTTGACAGAAGTTCTCCTCCAACCCCTTCCTGCCCGCACACGTCTGGGACACATCAGAGGTCCCAGAAGGGTGCAGGGCCATTTACAAAGCGCAGTGCGGCTTGAGAATGTGAAGTGGGCAGCTGGCTGTGAAGCTGCAAGGAGTCACAGCCGGCTTCCCACAGTTAACAGGGACCTTTAGACCAGTGAAAAACCGGACCAGGTGAGTATAGCGCTGGATCCGAGTGTAAACGCCAATGCCAAAAAGCATCTGCATTTACAAGATCACAGCCCCCTACAGCCATTCACTTTAAAAGCAGGCTGACCATGGCACATGCAGCTCCCAGGGCACAAGGAAAACGCTGGAGATTTAATGCTAGGCCTACAAACATCTAATAGTCCGTGTGCACAAACCCTAAGAGGCCATCTTCAACCAAAACTTACACTTCATCGTTATTGGTGGGACAAATCACCAACTGACTTTCTATCTCTTTGAGATGATAAACATTCTCATTGGTTTCCCTGTCCTCAAGTTCTGCCACAAGACGGTTATAAAGCGGTCACTCTTGCACATAAAATACCTATTTATTTGCTCTACAATGACAGAGAACCTCTTGGCTGAGGTCACCACATCCGGAGCATTTAGTCATAACCAGCAATTTGAGTGAACTAGCTTTGCCCTTCAAATCCTGACAAGATACAGAAGTCAAAATGTGATTAAGCTTACTACCAGCCAAACAGTACTGGGATGGTTTTCTACAAACACTCCACAATTGAGGAAAGGCTGGTCACACCACTGACAGTTCTCATGGCTGAGCTGTCCTCCCTCCAACTTATTTTTGGGGCTCAACAATTTTTTTTATTTTTTTTTTTAAATTAGGGCTCAACAATTCCCAGGCGCCAGATCATGGCGACTAGAAACCGTGTCCTGGCACCGGGGGCCCACACCAGTCCACACTGCCCTGTTTTTCCCCACCTCTCGTCCTTGGCCAGCTCCTCTTTCCTGCCCCACAGATTGGAGCTCAGCCTCCGGCACCGACCGCCCCATCCACACTATGAAGCCTGTCAATGTCGCCTTCAACTGTGGCTGGGTTCCCTACCAGAGGACCTGAGTCACAGGGGCCACCAAGTCCTGCCACCTGTGTGACAGCAGACAGCCCCACCTCCAGCATGGCACCAACCCCCCTCCCCCCACAACAACCAGTAGGACACTGGGAGAAGCCACCGCTGAACAGGTGAGAGCTGTTTCACTGCCCCCCTCCTGTCTCGCTTCCCCCTCATCTGTCCTGCTGTCCCCCCATCCCACTGCCACCACCTGTCACGCTGCCCCCCCACCCCACACCTGGCAACTAAATTCAAACCAAATTTGTCAAGCCCCAAAATAAATGGATATTCAATAATGCCGGAGTCTCAAAGGTAAGCACTAAACACAGAGCAAAGCTATACTATACAAAGGTGCATGTTTTTCTTTTTTAAGCAGTGGTGTGATCGCAAAGCGAGGTCATATCGCTGCATTTATACTGCACCTCTAAGTACATGGAATGTGAAGAAACCTTCAATGACATAGCAAGGAAGTCAGTCACACAGATTATGCCTCATGCTTGGAAGATTTTTGTAAAGACTTCTGTTTAATTACTCCCTTTATCCACATAAACACTTTACATACAGTAGGTCCAAAACAAAGTGAAACTCCAGAGAAAAAAAAATCTACAGCTATTTTTGGATAGAACAAAAAAACCCATATGGCTGACAACCATCAATTTCTTCTCAATTCCTGTACAGGGACATGGACAGCTATAAAAATATAACACGAGGTTCTAATCATTCTTTAGTACATTACGGTTCTACTTTGAACACTAGAGTTTGAGTGTATGGTCTCCCCAAAGCTATATTTGTCTATGCTACTATGAGGCACCATATCTGTGGTTATGTTCTAGCTTCCTCATCTAGCACCAACCTAAGTGTTACCTCAAAATGCCAACATAACTTTTATGCATTTCATATTGGGGGTGACATTAAACAACCCACATGTTTCGCAGACTTTGGCACTCTCCCTTCATCAGGGCTTGGAATTTGCCTGAACTTGGAATGAAAGGACTCTGGATATTTGAAGTAGCATAACCTACTAGCCATAAAGTGGTTGTACTTGAAAGCTTTAAGCTTGGCTATCTCTTCCATGTTATTTGAAGAGAGAATGCATTAAAAGGTTGAAAAAAATAAAGCATAGCGATTAGTACTATTTTAAGTACTGGTAAGTTGCAATATATTAAATGTTTGCTTTTGGGTTTAGATACCTTTTAACATTTCTAAAAAAAGATATGAAAAGTGGCTTAAAAGGAGAAGTTCACAACCCAGCGCTCCAGTGAGCGTGGGGGTGGGGTGGGGCAGAGCAGACAGCCGTGACTGACAGTCACCGTTCAACTGTCCCATGTTGCTAGGCACTTCCTAAGCTTACATACGAGGTCAGAGTGGGCACCCCCGCGGCTGTCTTACAACATAGCTAGGAAGGAGATAGCAGCTTGTCCTTGCTCCGAGCACTTTCCCCAAGACAAGTGGGGGTCAGAGGGATGGGCGGTTGACCTGCCACCTGTCACCCTCCTCTTGCCACCGCCTATCTCAGAAAAGTACTTGATGTCAAGACAAACAGCTGTTGAGAAGCATCCATCTCCTTACCAGCTATGTAGCTGGATGGCCGGGGGTGGGGTGGGGTGGGGTGGGGTATTTTTAAAACATTTGGAAACATTTGGTCCATTTTCTGTTGGTCAATGAGGACAAATCGGCAATAGTAGTAAAGGGAAAGATCGAATGGAACATTTTTCTTATTTGAACAAAAATTCTGTTAATGTGGTCCTCATTCTGGAAAAATATATATACTTCTTGTAATGCGCATGTGCAAGAAAAATTTTATGCTGAAATCAGAACTTTTGTGGCCACAAACGTTTTTTTCTTTTAAACGATTTATATAGGACTGTATGAAAGAACAAATACAAAGTTTTCCATATAGTGTATGCAAAATTGGAGTCATAGGTTGACTAATATGTATATATAGTTATACCTCTAAATATGCAATACAATTAAAGGATAAGATCACATTGGTAGAGAAAAAATAAATAAATGCACATCTTTCTGCGGATTTGCGCTTTTTTTTTTCTTTACTATGAGCAGTTGCACACGGACAGAAAGCATCAATGAAACACCTAGAGTGCTCAACAGCACCCTAGTAGTTCATTAAGAACCACAAGCTGACATCCACAAAGGCTGTCAGTATTTCTAATTTTCGCATTCACAGAATCCTGTGACTGAATGAAGCGCCCAGAGCATCGCGCATCATCAGGAAGCAGTCACTGTACAGGCCAATCATAACCACCGGAGGCATTCCCCGCCCGCAGCCGTACCTCAACATATACTATATACACCCCTGGTATATGTGCAGCAGCAGCATGGGGAATGCCTTGGCCTGAGATGACTGGCCTGTACAGGTGATGACGACTTTCTGTTGGGCTCAGACTAGTATTCGAACACGCTCAAGCTCATATCTACTGGCAAGAATGAATGTTCTGTTAAACCATTTTTCAGAATTTCCGTGACATCCAAACGAAAATCTTTATGAACCTGGTGTAGTCATGGCTGCAGAACGTATAGTGGTGCTTATAAAGCAGACCTTCACCTTTAACCCCTTGGCCCCGGCACCACCCAGCCCCTTAAGGGGTTTGTGACGCCAGGAGAGGGGGCAGGGTTTAGGGCAGGGCTTGACAAAATTTTTTTGAATCTAGGAGCCAGCTAAAAAAGTTAGCAGCCAGTTTTGTTTTTACTAGTTTTTTTTTTTCGATGATAGAGATGACAGATCTTGAATTTGTGCATGGAGGGGACTGGAGCCGAGGTTTTTGGGGGCTGATGTGTGTGTGGCATGTTGTGTGGGCTGGACTCTGCTCACCTCCAGCACCACATGTGGGGGCTGGCGGCGAGGAGGAGGGGTGGTCCTATGCACGGATTGGCTGGTGTCAAGGGAGAGGGGAGTCTTTCTGCACGGCAACGGTGGGTCTGCTGGGGGGGCGGGCTGGAGGCTGCCCGTGTGTGGAGAGGACGAGAGAAACTTTGGCTCTGCTGTGGGTAAGCCGCATGGCGACCTGGGATTTGTCAAGCGCTGCCCCACCGCCTCCAATGTATACACACTGGATCTGGTCCCCCCAACACACATTTTGTATATGCACCCTACCCCCCTTCCTCTGTATACACACTTGTCCTACACACACGGGCATAGCAGGCGAACATACAGCCCAGGCAACTCCATCCTTCACCAGAACACCTCCACCGCATCAAGCTCCTGCAGGGGGTACTGCCAGTCTTCCCACTCCATCAAGTGGAGGTCACACGGGGCGGCACACAGGCTGCCAGGTCCCCACCTCACCCCCTGCCTACCCCTTCACCAGGTGAGCTTTGGGGGGAGCAAGGCCAGCTTGGCGGTGATGTGCCTTAGGCACGGCAGGCAGCAGAAAAGCCAACAAAGCTGGCTCATCCTCAGACCCTGCTCTAGCATTGGAGGAGGGGATAGCAACCGCCTGAGGAGAGATGCCTGGCCACCCTGACTGTCACTCACACCTCCAACCCAGCCAACTGCCTGCTTCCAGGAAAACTATGGAGACCAGCAAGGGGAGAGAGAAGGATTGGTTGCCTCGTGCCTGGAGCAGCATGTCCAGGGCACAAAGCGGGCACAGTGGGAGCTGCTGGTGTGAGTGGGCTGACAGGTGCCCAGGCGCCAGGTCGCAATTTCTGGTTGCCATGTTGACTTAGAGCCTGGAATTTGTCGAGCCCTAGTTTAGGGTCATGTGATCGCCATGATTGGCTGTCACAATGGTCACATGATCAGAAAGGTCATGATCACAAGTAGCAAGCCTTGAGGCGCCAGTAAATGTGTCAGGAGCGCGCTTGAGACGTGTGGTTTTTTTGTGGGTACGCAAATCTGCTACCTCTCGGCGTCTAGGCCCAGCTGCCGACAGTCCGCATATTTGCGTATAGTCGGCGCCAACAGATTAATGACATCTTGGGTTGCCCTGCCTCCTCTCCCCTCCCTCTTTTACCAATGGACATTTTTTTTTTCAGTACACTTTATTCATTCTACAAAACAGCACTTCTACCTTTCTCAGCCTAGATTAGACATTCTCAATGCTGACACAACCATCCCCCCTGTCGCCCCCCTAGATGTGCCGTAGGGCTTGAATACTGAAGCACATTTTTGCATGTGCCACATTTCTTGGTCATCAGCGCATAAACAAGGTTCCCCACACGATCAGGGACTGGCAACAGGGAAGTCCAAAACCTTCCCGGTCATTGCACGTGCTGGACAGAGCCCTGTGGGCACATCTGTCCATACACAAGAATGGTGGCACCGGAGGAAGGGGGAGAGCTTTCCAGAGCAGACGGCGGTTCCACTTTAACCACTTGCCCTCCAGAGGATTTACCCCCCTTCCTGACCAAGCCATTTTTTGTGATACAGCGCTGCATTATTTGAATTGACAATTGCACAGTCATGCAACGCTGTACATAAATGAAATTTATGTCATTTTTTTCCCTACAAATAGAGCTTTCAGTGGTATTTGATGACCTCTGCGTTTTTATTTTTTGCACTATAAACAATAAAAGACTTTTTAAAATAAAAAAAAACAATATTTTTGACTTTGTGCTATAAAACAGTCAATACATTTTTTTTAAAAAAAATCACATTTCGCCATAAATTTAGGCAAAAATGTATTCTTCTAAAAAAAAAAAAAAAAATCCCAATACGTATAACTTAAATGGTTTACGTGAAAGTTATAGTGTCTACAAATGGTGGTATATATACTGGAATTGTTTTGTTTTTCTTATACTAGTAATAGCGGCGATCAGATACTTATAGCGGGACTAAGGCAGCAATTCTGACACTGGGAGGGAACTGACTAACACCAACATCCCCAGTGACACCAATACAGTGATTAGTGCTAATAAAAAGCACTGACACTGTACTAGTGACACTGGGCAGGAAGGGGTTAACATCTGGGGCAATCAAAGGGTTAACTGCGCTGTGTGTGTTTTACTGTGTGCGTTTTACTTTGAAGAGAGATACAAAGCAGCATGTCCATGCTGACAGGAGAGAGACCTGTGTTGTTTACACACAGGTCTGTCCCTTGTCCGCATACCCCGATGATCCCCGGGTGCCGGCAGGGAATCACCGGCTGGGACCTGGTGATTGACATCCCTAGCCGCCAATGGTGGCATGGATAGGGCGGTGCGCACGCCCCTACCCAGAAATACAATCACGTGTATATATACACACGTGATTTTGCGCAGCCCTGCAGAAGTACTTCTGCTATACGGCAGCGGGCAAGTGGTTAAAACAGAACTAAACCCAACAGTTCAACTGCTTTCCGAAAACAGTTACATTATTATTATTATACAGTTATTTATATAGCACCAATAGTTCGCTCAATACATGGGAGACAATACATGAGACAGTACAATAACAATACAATGCAATACACGAGGGGTTCGAGGGCCCTGCTCCTTGGAGCTTACAATCTAGGAGGGAGGGGATAGTGGTACGGGACGAAAAGCTGTGGGGGATGGGGTGGTAGGAAGAGTTGAGATCGGCAATTAGCAGGGGGTGGGGTAGGCTTCCCTGAAGAGATGGGTTTTCAGGGTGCGCCTAAAGGAGAGGAGAGTAAGTGATAGTCTGATGGATTGGGGTAGGGAGTTCCAGAGGATGCGTGATGCCCTGGATGCTAGATGTCACATTTGCTTGTGCTGTCAGCTTAACTGTCATACCATCAAATGGCTGATGTCATAACTGATCACATGTGCAGCAATGGCAACTGTAGATCAGACAGGCCAAGATGGCAGCTTCTTTGGCTGTAGAGGACAGGAGGGTTTAGTTCCGCTGGCTGACTACCCCTGAATTAGTGCACAGATTTCCTCGTCCGGCCATCACATCCGAAAAGTGTGGAATTGCTTTCATGAATGTGCCACCATTAGAAGTGACAATGGCTGGGCACTAACAAGCCGTAACCGCCATCACGCCATTGGTAGGCCACATGTGGCGTCCCCAATATTGAGGACAGGCCCACAGGGTCCTTCACCGGCTGTATACGAGGAAATATCGGCCATACTATGCCCACCCTAACCTGTGGATAATCAATATCAATCTATGAAACCTATAGTCATTACACACAATGCACCTCTAGAGGTACTACAACCCCTAGCAGGCCAAGGCCCCAGCTCCTGTGTGACCAGACATGACACTGAGAGCAGCCTGTGATGTGAGCCCAGTCACTGTCCATGGCGGCTCTCCTTACCTAGACTTGCCCACCCCGCTCTCCCCAATGATGAGGATCTTCAGGGTGGTCAGGATATCTTCCTCCATTCTTCCCTCTGCCGCTCCGGCTCTGCGCAGCTCCAACACTGCGCGCTCCCCAGCAACCTTCTACCCCTCAGCGCGCGCCCGCGAGCCGACCAGACTGGACTCCGAAGATGAAAACAGCCGGGAGAAAGCACCCGCCCGCAGCCAAACGTCTCCTCGCCAAGTCTCCCACTTCCCTTCCCGTGCGTGCTTGCGTGCGCGCTCCCGCCGATGACGACTAGCTGTGTCACTGCTTAGTTTCTGTCTTGCGGCCTTCGTCTTCCGGTGGCTGAGGCCCAGGCTGTCATCTCAGGCAACTGATGCTAGGTGGCGCTGAAGGCCTATAGAATACACAAAGAGAGTTCCTTCTACATGATCTCATCATTTCCCGCCCTGAGGTGTGAGGTGGCAGGCGGTGTGCTGTGTTATGAGGTGACAGGCGGTGTGCTGTGTTATGAGTTGACAGGCGGTGTGCTGTGTTATGAGGTGACCGTGCTGAAATGAAATAATATCATGGTAAGGAGATCAGATAAAGCAGGCCACACACGGCTCCAAGGTTCGTAGCAAATTTATTTGCTGGAACATTTTGTCATTGCGGAGCCGGATCATTTTCTTCCAAAACTTGTTCACACTGGATGCGATTTGCATGCCCTGCGACTTGCAAATCACATGCCAAGTCACACCCTATTGTCCGCTATCAGCGCAGTAATATTGGTGCGGTTCCCACTTGGTTGGAGCCGCACCGTATTCTAAAGTAGTGCATGAACTACTTTTGTTGCGCTTTGCATAGATCTGTAGCAGATGTCTTGCAAATCGCAAGGAAGTCGGCATCTCACCCGATTTTGAAATTGTGCAACTTCACTGTAAGTCGAACGATTTCAAAATCGTATTTGATGTGAATGGAGCCTAAGTGCCTGGTCATACCGGTGTGATTTGCGAAGTGAAACCGTATCTAGTGAAGTCAGCGTGTTAACGTGCGATTTGCTGCGACGCGATTTCTAAAGTAGCTCTTTCATCACTTTTTCTGCCATTTATGGCAATTTTACGTACCTAGAATATAATAGTTGAAAATCTTCACAAAACGCAATGAAGTCTTCAGAAATTGCACAAAATCACGCCATTTTAAATCGCAGCGGTGTGACCGGTGACTTCACCTCTTCACGCCTAAGGGTAAAACATCTAAATGCCTAAGCACAACTTTACAACGTTGACGTGATAGTAAAACCGTACATATCATCACAACTATGTACATCCACGTGAATTATACTGCGTTTTTTTGAGGACAAATTGGGCTTTCATTTGGTGGTGAATAGTAATGGATATCTCCTGATTTTTTTTATTCTCAAAGGAAAACTGGCCCAAAATGGTAAAAATAAATCATTTTTTTTATTTAGGTTTGTGTTTCTTGTTGCTACCATAACCTAACACCAAAGAACAACCCAAAATAAATTCTCCAGCTCTTGACGATCGCAGCAATACCATATATGTGTATGTTATTTGTTGTTTGTACCCGTAGTACCGCCCAGAAACAATAGTGTACATTTTGTTCCTTTTTTTTGTTTGTTTTTTGTTTACCTAAAACACACTGACACCAATTTTTTTTTAAACCCTGACCTTTTGACCTTGGCCCAAACACTAACCCTAGCACTGAACCAGATCAAACCTTGATCTAGGTATTTTTTCTTTTATTTTTTAATATTTATTTTTCCTTTCTTTATTTTTTTTTTACAAACATTTTTTTTTCTCTCTATGCCAGGAGTTAGAAAGATACAATGTATCTATCTTCCCCATTCATAGAGAGAGAAAAAAAACAAGGGGGCCGGGCTGTACAGTGACTGATCACTGTCATAGCCAGTCAGAGGCTATCACAGTGATCATGTGACCCGGAATCGGAAGTCTCGGGTCCCAATCGTTAGAACGGGACCCAGGGCTCTCAGTGACACCGCGGTCTTTGTGCTGGGAGCGCGCCGCACAAAGACAGGTATGCAAATATGCGGCCCCACGGAAAAAAGCCCAGTTCTGTGAGGCCACATATTTGTGTTATGTCGGCGTCAAGGGGTTAAAGAGGGGATAATTCCAAGAAGATTAAAATGGGATGTACCCATCAATGATGGATTAATAGATAGGGAGTCCATAGATGAATGGTATAACTTTTTTAATGAAAAAGGTATGGAATTACTTGGATTCCTTATTAAAAGGAAACAAAGAAAGATGAGGTTAATTGAACAGCAAATTATGGAGTGCAGAGAGAAGTTTGAACCCCCTTAAAGAACTACCTGGCTTTAAAACACAACACAATTAGGGAAAGTAGCAGACAAAAAGGATCAAGAAGTGAAAAAGAGGAAAAGAAGTAAATATTTAAGAGAGACAAATGATTGTAAAAATGAACAAGTATAAAAATGGCAGAGTAAACTAGAAGAGGGGATCCCCCATTAGTGGAAGTGGAGGCTACATCTGAAAAAGAAGTGAAAATCCTCAAAAACAAGCTGGGGCTTATCCCAAACGGCAACCCCCAGCACCAAGATTTGATCCAACCGTTCAGAACACCCTATAAGGGACAATATAGAAATGACCAGAGAGGATGGAAAAATCTCCTGGAGGAACAATTGGAGGGGCAATAATTGGAATGGAAATAGACCTATGTTTAAACAGAAATATTATAATCATGGATATAGAGATAGAAGTCCCTTGCCAACCATGAACAGATGTGACCCACTGAGAGAAGATTATGGTAATAAAACGCTGAGACCTTTTCTATACCACTGGAGATACAAGAGATCCCCAGGAACACCGGAGAGAGAATGGGGGACGAGGAGGGAGCCCAAGAAGAGGAGAGGATGCAGAGGGGGATGGAAGACCCAAAAGAAAAAGAGAGTATTAGGGGAAGGTGTCTAATATCAGTGGAGTGGAATTAACAAATGATGAACTAAAGGTATTGTATAGAGGCCTAAAATTTGCTCCTAAAAAAACATTGAATAAATTCGATACATATATTGATATACAGAAGTATATCAGAAAGCTGAATATCAAGAAATATATATTGAATAAACCTGAGGAATCCGCTTTGAAACAAACTGGGGAGAATAATATTATCACACATAGTACTCTTAAAAATAAATCTCTGTTCAACCCTGTTGTGCATAACAATGATCATATTGAGGTGTTTAACACGCATGGCGAAGATTGGCGCCAGACGGGCCATTTAAGGAGTGCCTCTGCTCAGATTCAGTGCTGACTGGTCTTCAGCTCCCCCGTGTCCTGCTTGCTCCTGTACAATTCCTTTGTTGCTGACCCGGCTTGTTCCTGACCCGACTCCGATTGCTCTCCTGCTCCTGGTTCCTAACTTCGGCTCTGCTCCTGACTTTGGCTTCTCCTTCTGATTCTGTACCGCGCTGCCCGACTGTTTATGACCCCAGCTATCCTATGACTCTGCTCCAGACATTTGTCCTTGCTACCTACCTTGCTCTGCTGCACATCTGGCAATCCACTGAACCTTCCTGGTCTATTCTACAGTGCCCAAATCAGAGGATACTCTGCCTACCAAGGTCATCATCTGCAAGAGCCGCAAGCAACAACCACTGGCTCTCTTGTCCCCCTGGTCCCTAGACTCCCTCTGTTCCAACCTCAGTGGGGTCAGGGCTAGTGACACAAGGGAGGCCGACCTCGTCAATTCAGTCTCCCATCAGGTACGTGACATATATTTTGAACACAAAAGAAGGGAGGTTCTTAGTACCCGATACCTATAGAGTACCGATTATCTATTTGTTTCCAAAAATACATAAACATTTAGAGAATCCCCCTGGAAGACCGATAGTAAATGGAACTCAGTCAGTAAATGCTCGTTTAGGCGAATATATTGATGTGTTTTTGCAACCATTGGTCCAAGGCACCAAATCGTGTTTGAACGATACAAAACATTTGATACAATTGGACAAAATACCGTATTTTTCGCTCTGTAAGATGCACTTTTTTCCCCAAAAAAAATGTTGGAAAATGTCTGTGTGTCTTATGGAGCGGCCGGCCCGGTATTGCCTCCACAGCCATGTTAGAATACCGTGCCAGCCGCTCGGCTCTACTGTGCAGAAGAACCCGCTCCTCAATCCGACCTGTTCCTCGGTCCAGCGGTGTCCTGCTTTCACCGGCCATCTTCTCTCCCTCGCGCTGGCATCTTCAGTGTGGGCACACGGCTGTGACAGCTTGCAGCTTCACGGTCGGATGCCCACTGTGCATGCTCGAGAAGGGCTGCACTTTGTGAATGGCCCCTTAGTCTTCTGGGACCTGTCACGTGTCCCACAAGACTACTGGGAGGGAGGTAGGACAACTCTGCGGAAGTGGGAGCAGGTACCTGTCAAATTTGGGTTAGCACCCAGTGTGGCCAATAATTTCATGGCGCAGTGGGAAGAAATGATGATTTTCGATAACCCACCAGAACAACTTTTATTGTACAGGAGATTTATCGACGATTTGATGATTATTTGGGCAGAGGATGAACCTAGCTTGGCACATTTTTTTTACCGTCTCAATATGAATATATATAAATATTCACCTGACAATCCAATGGCATAATAAAACTATCCAGTTTCTGGATTTGGAGATATGAACAAAATGGGGCACTATCAACAAAGAATAATTTTTAAAAAGTCAATCGGAATAGTTACATACCCACGAATAGTTGACATCATCAACCCTGGCTGATAAATATACCTAAAGGACAATTGGTATGCCTCTGAAGAAATTGCATGGAATTAGAAGTTTGAAGAACAAGCCCAATACATAGGTCAGAGATTTATGCAGAGAAGATATAACAAAGAATTTGTAGAGGATAACATTGTGAAAATTGCGAAAATTGAACATCCACACCTTGCTAGAGGATAAGAAGACACACGGAAGTGCCGATTATACAATGTTCCTATAATATTCGACTACAACATAGAGCAGTTGAAAATATATTTAAGAAACACTGGCCGATACTGAAGGCAGACAAACATTTACAAGATATTTTACCATTGAAACCTAGGTTTGTGTATAGGAGAGCACCAACCCTAAGAGATTGACTGGCCAAAAATATAATTGAACCCCCTGTGAAGAAAAGAGCATGTACGTTTTTTGATGGAAAAGTTTTTTTTCCCTGCAAAAGGTGCTGTGCATGTAAGAAAACTAAAGAGAATAAATATTGCAAAACCTTTACTTCTACAGCTATTGAAAAGAAATATCAGGTACGTGAATTTATTTAATGTCAAAAAGAGGGTGTTGTGTATGCCCTACAATACCCATGTGGTTTGCAATATGTGGGCCAGACTAAAAGGCCACTATGTAAAAGAATCCAGGAACATATTCAGAATATATGAACAGGATTTACTAAGCATAGTGTATCTAAACATTTTGTGACATGTCATGGGAAAGATCCTATGAAGTTAAAGTTTTGGGGTATAGAAATTTATAAATCCCATTGGAGGGGGAGCAATAAAATTATTAAATTAAGCCAATTGGAATCGAGGTGGATTTTTGAAATGGATACCTTGACCTCAAAAGGCCTGAATATTGAATTTGATTTGAATTGTTTTATTAGTGAGTATTAAGGATATCGTTATAATTTTACTTTTTCACCACCTGGTGGCGTAGATATACCCTATTCTGCATTTATGTTTTCTTTACTTTAATATCCAATAGGATATTAATATGGATCCTCTCATCATTTTTTAGGTGTTATTTTAATTTTATTTATTTCTTAGGTGTTATTTTAATTTTATTTATTTTTTATAGTCTTGAACCTATTGTATTTGCAATTTATTTTTATTCATGTATTTGTTTATTTTTTCATTTCCTTTGTTCACCTCTTTTTTTACTAACCTTTTTTACTAAATAATATAATATCAACATTATTAGTGTCTTTGGTATGAGATTGTTAGTATGCTATTCCTATATCCTACCACTAGATGTAGTTTCCGTTTTTATGATGCTAAAATAATAATATATTACCAATGTTCTTATCTAATATATTTATTAATATTATTATTTGTATTTATGTGTTAGGTTTAGATTCTTAGGCATTACTGTTGCTATTTAGTGATGTAGTTTTCCCTCTTGCCAGATGGTAGATTATATCTGCCATAGATTTGTGTTGTTATGGAGGGGCAGGTGGTGATGGCTGTGGCAATTAATGATAAACACCCGAGGCCTTCATAAGGAGGAAATGTCACATGGTTTCCCACCCTGAGGAAGTCATGTGACCAGTGATGCAACGTGTTGGGAGGAGCCTAGTGACATCAATTCCAGTACCGCAGAAACCGGAAGTGGTACTGCAGGAGCCATTTTGATAAAGGCAAGCACATAGACGCTAAAAGGCAAAAATCTCTCCAGGAACATGAGCCCTAGCTTAACACATAGAATTCACTTATTAATTTTATAATTTAATATCCCAAAAATGGGCAGTGCTTGACATATATACAAAGAAAAAGAATTATGAAATTAAAAAAAAAAAACAACAGACATACAGTTCTCTTACTATCCACTTGGTGAATGTGGCAAAAGCATCCCAGTTATGTGGAAGCAGACACAATCTCCTACTAGTCCACTCTGGAGGACTTAACGGCTACTCTTCACAACACTGAGGAGGCTTTCAAGGAAAGGTGGAGGCTCTGGAGATACTTTACCTGTACTGAGAAATATCTACAGGTCATGTCTCAAGCTGACGCTGACCTTCCTTAAAGTACCCGGCGGGGGCCATATGTCCTCGAGGAACCTGATCTGGAGACATTCCCGGACAACGATTCCCTCCTCCCCTTTTTTTTTCTTTTTCTCTTTCCTCTCTTTTTCTCTCTTACTAATATCTGCTACCCTTATTCTCTCTTACTTCATACCTTGCCATAGTTGGTAACCAGCACTATGATTTTGTGCAGTACTTGCACTGACAGTTCACTCAGGCAGCTCTATGTAGGTTAAGCAGTCTCAGGTGATGTATCCAAAATATCTAGATTGGCTCCTCACCTCCTTACCGTGACCCTAAAAGGGCCTAATAGCTTTTTGGATCACTCAAGGATCCTCCAAGAATAAGCTCCTCTTATCAGTATCCAATGCAGACCAGAACCTCGCATCAGGTAAATAAATTAGCCTTTCCAGGTCAGGATCACCTCCAAACACTTTCCTTAGGCTATAAGAGGTATGGCCAGCTCCCTCAGAATCCATACAAAAAGAGAACCTCCATAGTATAATATTGTTTTATTAAGCAATAAAAGGCAATGTAAACCATTAAACTCACATTTCTCCAGTATATGATAAGCCTCTAGAACCTCATGCTATGGGTGTACATTTATAGTTACCGTATTTTTCGCTCCATAAGACGCACATTTTTCCCCCCAAAAAAGGGGGCAAAATGGAGCGGCCGGTCCGGTATTTCCGCCGCCGCCACCGTGTTAGAATTCCGGGCCGGCCGCTCAGCTCTTCTCTCCTGCAGGACCATACCTGTTCCTCTGTCCAGCGCTGTAGTCTTCCCGCGCCGGCTTCTGTGGCAGCCGGGTGCCCACTGCGCAAGAAGCGCTGCGCTTTGTGAATGGTCCGGCGACTTCTGGGACACATGACAGGTCCCAGAAGGCGCCGAGCGATTCACAAAGCGCAGCGCTTCTCGCGCATGCGCTGTGGGCACCCGGCTGTCACAGAAGCCGGTGCGGGAAGAAGCTAGCGTGCCCACACTAAAGAGAGGACAACTGCAGGTACCCACTCCCCCTCCCTCCCCAAAGGTCTCTTGGTCATCCCCTGTACTGTCTGCAGTCTCTGGTCATCCCCTGTACTGTCTGCAGTCTCTGGTCATCCCCTGTACTGTCTGCAGTCTCTGGTCATCCCCTGTACTGTCTGCAGTCTCTGGTCATCCCCTGTACTGTCTGCAGTCTCTGGTCATCCCCTGTACTGTCTGCAGTCTCTAGTCATCCCCTGTAATGTCTGCAGTCTCTGGTCATCCCCTGTACTGTCTGCAGTCTCTGGTCATCAGTACTATGTCCGCAGTCTCTGGTCATCTCCTGTACTGTGTCCGCAGTCTCTGGTCATCTCCTGTACTGTGTCCGCAGTCTCTGGTCATCTCCTGTACTGTGTCCGCAGTCTCTGGTCATCTCCTGTACTGTGTCCGCAGTCTCTGGTCATCTCCTGTACTGTGTCTGCAGTCCATTGGTTTAGAATATTTTTTTCTTGTTTTTCACCTCTAAAACCTAGGTGCATCTTATGGTCAGGTGCGTCTTATGGAGCACGAAATATGGTATTTATTTTATATCTTTTATATCTTTACGATATCTTATTTGTCTATATTATATTGCATTATATTTATTCATAGGGCATTTTACCCTGTTTATTTTCTCTTTTATTTTATGAAGCCTATACTGTATATTTTTAAATGATTTTTATTGCCATTTTTTATAGTCTTAATCTACTATCTCAGATTTCACATCCTTCCAATCCCAGGGCCACCGCCTGCGCATACCGCGCATGCACGAATGTTCCATTCTCGCTATTAAGCGAGCTTCAAGAAAATGGCCGCTGCCCGCATGCGCGATTAGTCCTCGATGACGTGGCCACTATGTACGGCACATGCGCGCCGATCGGTATATATATTTCCCATTTCACATGGGCACACTCCCTTTGAAAAAGTGTCTGAACACGAAACGCGTTAGAGAGGTGCCCCTAATTACTGTGTACACACCGCATGGCCTTTATGGACGGCCGGCAGCCATCTTGGATTTCTATGTAAGTGTGATTCATCTTATATATTCTAATTTCAACTAATAAAGAATACTACACCATTGGAGGCTTTTTTCTGGGGCTCTTTCTTGTTTGTGAGCCCCCTCTTTGAAGGTGACTGATTCTTGCTTACCTGACGCACGGCATTGTACATGATCCCCCTGGTGGCTGTTATCGGCATCTCTGGAGGCTGGTTACCATATCTGGATTTATGACACCTGGTGGTTGCTGCGCTGATGACTTCAACCGTCTGCAGTGTTCCAGATCCAGAGAACCAGGAGTAGGTCTTATATACTCCATGCGCAAGCTATTTTGCTATCTGGTTAGTGCAATCTATATCCATTCCACTATCACAGGAGTCACTGATATTCTGCATAACAAGTTTATTGACTTTGCCACAGGAGTCACGGATATTCTGCATAACAAATTTATTGACTTTACCACACTTGTCACTTTATGCATCCCATCTCATTGGGATCCAGCACCTTGTATGTTATATATACCTTGGTTTATGTGATTGCTCTCTGTAGGTTTACCAGCGCTGCATATTTTATACATATACCATTTTTGATTTGTAGGTCCTTGAGGTTCACCTTCATATGCCAGCAGCTACTTATATTTTACCACTCACCCAGCGCTCGATTACTTCTGTTTTATATGGGTGTACTTGCATGGGTTCATGTGGAGCACAAAGATGGCATCCGCGCCGGAAATTGCGTCACAGCGCCGGAAATTACGTCACCTACGCATTGCGTCACGGCACACGTGACTTCATCAACTAATTCCCCTTACATGCTTTATTTAATTCATTACTGAACTGTAGACACGTGGCCAAATATATATACAATATTATACCCATTGTATTGTGCTGTAATTCAGTAATATAGGTTTTCCTCCTCCTACAGCTTTGAGATCTTTCTAACAGTGGTCAGTGCTTGTATGGTGTATATGAGCACCCCTCCCCCCCCCCCTCGCTGCAGCACAGAAAGAAAGAGCCGGGGTCTGCTGCTTTACATTGGCATGTGGCACAAGTAAAGATCAGCATGTTTAAAAAAAAAAAAAGGAGGGCAGGGTACCTTATCAATCAATAGCTTAAAGATAATGGTGGAAACTTCTAATGTATGGTCAACTTGATACTTACGATACAAACTTACAATAAAACATACAAAATAAAACTTAGCAGAGATGGTGGAAACCCCTCGTATAGATATTTTTCAATACAGATGAACTTCAAAGACAATAATTCAAGTGATATATGATTTCACACGTAATACATATCAAAATGAGAAAAAGACATTAAAAAATTTTAAAATTAGCAGGGATGTTGAATACCCCTCCTAATAACTCCTAATATGCAATAATTCACATCATAATTACTAAATCATATTAAATTCAGTGTAAACAATCTATAAAAAAAACATCCAAAGCGAAAAAACAATCACCATCCCAACCTGTAGTGTCCCCCAACAAAATCATCATCCCTCCCCGCCAGTTCAGTGTCCCCAGCACAATCACCATCCCCCCTCCAGTGTCCCTCAGCACAATCACCATCTCCCCCCCAGTTCAATGTCCCCAGCATAATCACCATTAGCCCTCTGATGTCCCCAGCACAATCACCATCTCCCCTCAGTTTAGTGTCCCCCAGCACAATCACCAAGTGCCCCCCCCCCCTTTCCAGCCGAGTACAGTCAGTTGACGGCTGCCAGACCTTTTAATACATCTGGGCAGCTTGTGATAGCTTCCCTCCTCTTGGTCTCAGGATGACATCACCACCCTGCTACCTGGTGATACCGAATTTGCCCCCAGAGTTGACAGCTACCTGTGGATTACGAACAGTAATAGGCAAGGGAACACAGGCAGCAGGACTCTGACAGCAAGAGACAGACAGCAGGATGCAGGCAAGGAACACAAGCAGCTACACACTCAGCGGAACACTGACAGCAAGACATAGTCAAGGAAACACAGGCAGTGGTGCACTGACAGTGGGATACAATCAAGGGAAGGGAGCGGGACACAAACAGCGTGTAACTATAATTATGAGGGCCCCGGTGCAAAAAAATCCCAGAAGGGCATCCCTGACCTGAGCCTGGGGCCCTTCCTTCCAATCCCAGGGCCCTTTACTCCCATTGCAGGGCTCTTTATTACAGTCCCACAGTGGGACCCTTATACATGTACTTCAGTGGGCCCCATTTTTGCTCTTGCATCAGAGTTCCCAGCTTTACAAGAGCCCACTTTACATCAACGTTCCCCTTTACAATACATTAGAGTCCACAAGATTTTCTTTACAGTGCAAGGAGGAATTCTGTGTACCCTGATGTAAAGGGGAACTCTGATGTTAGAGGTTCTCTGGTCACCAGAACCCACCCTTACAGAGTTTGCAGAGTTCCTCCTTACCTCAGAGTCTACAAAGTTTCCCTTTGCACTGTAAGGGTGAACTCTGCTGACTCTGATGTGAGGGGGAATGGTGGGAATTCTGATGTAAGGGGGGCCCTGGTGACCAGAGAAGCTCTTACATCAGAGTTGCCCTTTACACCAGAGTCTGCAGAGTGAATACACTAAGGTAAAGGGATTCACTGATTTAAGAAAACCTTTATATCAGTGTCCCCCCTTACCTTTGGGTCTTCGCTCGCCCCTTACATAAAGTGGCTGACTGACTGCTCCACAGAGTCTGTGTGGCCTGGACCTGTCACACACTGACCTCCTGTAATTGCCTGCAGGCTTTGGTTTTCCTCTCCCATGTACCCCCTGTAACGATTATGCGCAATAGAGACATGGAAGCTGTACGCGACAGCCATCTTGTTAAGGTCTCAGCTATTTCGTTTTTCATGAACAATCCTCTTTTCTCCCCTCTTCCCTCCTCTTGAAAATGGAATTTGTAGCTGTAAGTTGTAACGAACTTCAAAAGAGCCTCTTATCTTAAATAAAACACAAATAGAGGCCAGCTCCAGAGCTGTAAACTGCTAATTAGTCTTGGCAGGATGTCTGTTTTGCAAAGACATTTTCCTCTGCTCAATTGTAAAACAATAACTCTTCACACATTAGGCCATTAGAGATCTAGGAATGCAGAGTGTGCCATAAAACGTCTATTCCACATGTAACAATTCCGCATACAATTCATAGAATTCAACAGGAACTATGAACATTAATATTAGGTATATAATTGAATAGGGCATTTCATGCTGAGCCAAACAAGGTCCTACATGACTATGTTAACACATAGGAAAGGGAAGAAAGCAGTCTCTTCCCTCCTGGGTGACAAAGGTACGCTGTGTTTGGTATCCCTGGGTTTGAAATATAATTATGAAAATTAATCTGCCAGTTGCTAAAATACCACCTGCACATACTGGAAGTTATTAATATTAGTATGAAATTGTAGTTGGGACTTGGTCATAAACTTTGTGACCTCCTAGCACCCATCCCCTAAACCGGATGATTGGTCAGTTGTTCTCAGGCGACACCCCATTAATATCATACAGGAGGACTGACAGGCCTGGTGAAGGGAGCTCTCGTTTAACATCAATCAAGAAACATCTTAACGGACTTGAAAGGCAACATTTTTGCTTGAACAATTGGACTCTGCTAAACCAGGACTTTGCAAGTATTCTGCCTTCTTAACTCCTTTCTTTTATTTCTCTGTTGCTTTATTGTTCTCTTTATGTCTTTGTAACATCTTTTTCTGTAAATATTTTAATTGCACCTTTTTGATCTTTTTAGTAATGAACCCTATTTTGAAACGTGTTGAAACTGTCTTTAAAGCTTTTAATGCAAACTAAAGAATCCCTGTCTCTTGAAGAGTGCTAATGTATGTAATAATCCTCTGAATATACCTGTCTGTGGTGACAGTGTGTGTTGCAGACACTTATGCTAATATCATAGTGTTATTGCTAGGATTTGTGAGTTTCCTCCTTCTCTGTAAAAAGGTGGTGGTGGTAGTGTGAAGGGTTAATTGCGTAATTAACCTAACCCAGTAACAATTGCTCTCAGGCTGCTGGCACATAGATTGTGGTCCCGCGAGCTGGAAAATCTTTGTGCAGGGTGCAGCTGAGAGTTGCATTGTTATGCAAGTGACAGCACGGTGCGAGATTGGTTGGTCCTTTGTCACGAGTTGAGGATAAGGACAGGGGTCGGGTGCCATGTTACATCACACCCCCTACTTGTAGTCACTTTCAAAATTGTTGGAAAAGGGGCCAAACAGAGTGATGTCACCATACACCTGACCAGAGGCCCCCCCCTCAAGCCAAGACCAGTTGAGACTCAGTCCAAGCCAACTCAGTCTGTGCATTTCTGATGCCAGCTGAATAGTAATCGGTTAGGCTTAGCTTGGGAAGGGGCTGGGTGGGCCGCTTGTCAGGTGTGCAGTGACGTCATGACATGGTAAATTTGAAAGCAACTGCAAGGAAGGTTGGGGGAAGATGTTGAGGAAAGGTGGGGAATGTGGGGTAGTGCTTTGAGTGTAGGATGGAATAGGATGGGATTGGGATGTGATAGGAATTAGGATCTTTAAGAGTCTGCTATGATCTAGAAGATGGGAGGAGTACAGGGGATAGCAGGGAAATGTAGGGTGGGGGGTGCTGGGGGGGGGGTGGTTGGGGGAGTTTGGGATTGTGTGGCTCTTGGATATTGTGTGGTGGTTGTTTCTAAAATGGAGACTGGGCTGGGGTGGGATGGATGAGGAGCTATGAGATTTAGCTGAGGGTCAGTGAATGACAGAGATGTGGAGAGGGAGGGGGAGAAAGGAGTAGCTGATTGCCAGCAGCAGGGGGTGCTGAAGGTGTAGGGCTGAGAGCAGGGAAGGGAGAGAGATGGGCAGAAAATGATATACAGTTGTGTTCAAAATAATAGCAGTGTGTTGAAAAAAGCAAATAAAGCTCAAAATCCTTCTAATAGTTTTTATTTCCATACACACAAATGCATTGGGAACACTACACATTCTATTCCAAATCAAAACATGAAGAAAAATATATCAAATTTGTGTTGTTCCTCTAAAAAAATTGAAGAAAAGTGAATATTAGACTGTTCAAAAAAATAGCAGTGTTTGTATTCTTCTTTACAAACTCAAACTTTCACTATATAAACTGAAAAATGTTTGAAGATTTTGCTTTCCTTTGAATCACTTAATATTTAGTTGTATAAGCACTGTTTCTGAGAACTGCTGTACATCTGTATTGCACGGAGTCAACCAACTGGCACCTGTGAACAGGTATTCCAGCCCAGGATGATGGACTACATTCCACAGTTCTTCTCTATTTCTTGGTTTTGCCTCAGAAACTGCATTTTTGATGTCACCCCACAAGTTTTCTATTGGATTAAGATCCGGGGATTGGGCTGGCCACTCCATAACATCAATCTTGTTGGTCTGGAACCAAGATGTTGCACGTTTACTGGTGCGTTTGGGGTCGTTGTCTTGTTGGAACACCCATTTCAAGGGCCTTTCCTCTTCAGCATAAGGCAGCATGACCTCTTCAAGTATTCTGATGTATTCAAACTGATCCATGATCCATGGTATGCGATAAATAGGCCCAACACCGTAGTATGAGAAACATCCCCATATCATGATGCTTGCGCAACCATGCTTCACTGTCTTCACAGTGTACTGTGGCTTGAATTCAGTGTTTGGGGGTCATCTGACAAACTGTCTCCGGCCACTAGACCCAAAAAGAACAATCTTACTGTCAGGGCTCCAGGGTATGACCAGAGGTATGTGAACTGACGCAGGGAAACGCAGGCTTCATATATGTTATAAACAATATAATTTATTAACACTAACAATACAAAACGCAGTGCAATACTAAAACATAACACAGTGCAAACGAACCAAACCACCCACAGATAACAATACATTCAATGCAAGCGTCGTCAGGCAGGCCGGGTCAGTAACAATCGGGCAGGTAGGAACAGGAGGAGCAGGCAGAGAGTAGTCAGGTCACGAGCCAGGTACAGCAACTAACGGGCAGGTAGGTACAGGGGGTCAGGCAGAGAATGGTCGGGGTCACAAGCCAGGGATCAAACAGGAGAAGTCAGCAGAGGTCCGGATCAGGCAGGGTCGGCAACGAATCAGTCAGACAGGAACAGGAACAGGGATGCAGGTAACAAGATACAGGGGCCCATAGAAAAACACACACCAAGGCACAGACTGCAGGTCTGGCCATCCCTTAAATACACCTGTAATCAGCCTCAGGTGTCTTGGCTGACTACAGGGTTGAGTCTCTGATTGCTGAGAGCACCCGCTGGCCAGCCCTGGTACTGCAGCCCACAAGGCAGGTGAGTCCCACCATTACTGGCAAGACCATTCCTGACAGTACCCCCCCCTCAAGGAGCGGCCTCAGGACGCTCCAAACAGTCCTAGCTGGGCAAAATGTTCCACCGCCCGGGTCTGGTACCTGGCGGGATATCAAAGACTGGCACATCGGGCTGGACTCCGGGCAGAGGCACATCGGGCTGGACTCCGGGCAGAGGCACATCGGGCTGGACTCCGGGCAGCGGCACATCGGGCTGGACTCCGGGCAGCGGAAGATCGGGCTGGACTCCGGGCAGCGGCACATCGGGCTGGACTCCGGGCAGCGGCACATCGGGCTGGACTCCGGGCAGCGGCACATCGGGCTGGACTCCGGGCAGCGGCACATCGGGCTGGACTCCGGGCAGCGGCACATTGGGCTGGACTCCGGGCAGAGGCACATCGGGCTGGACTCCGGGCAGAGGCACAGGGCCCCCAGGCGGGGCGGCAGGCACCGGGCCCCCAGGCGGGGCGGCAGGCACCGGGCCCCCAGGCGGAGCGGCGGGCACCGGGTCGTCAGGCACGACAGCGGGCATTGGGTCACCAGGCATCAGGTCATTTGGCTCACCAGCGGGCACCGCGTCATCTGGCAAGGCAGTGGGCACCGAGTCACCAGGCACGACAGTGGGTTGCGAGTCAACTGGCATGACCGCGGGCACTGGGTCATCAGGTACCGGATCGTCTGGCTCGACAGCAGGCACCGGGTCATCTGGCACTGGATCGTCTGGCTCGACAGCGGGCATCGGGTCACCAGGCATGACAGCGGGCACTGGGTCATCAGGCATTGGATCGTCTGGCTCGACAGCGGGCATCGGGTCACCAGGCATGACAGCGGGCACTGGGTCATCAGGCATTGGATTGTCTGGCTCGACAGCGGGCATCGGGTCACCAGGTATGACAGCGGGCACCGGGTCACCAGGCATCAGGTCATTTGGCTCACCAGCGGGCACCGCGTCATCTGGCAAGGCAGTGGGCACCGAGTCACCAGGCACGACAGTGGGCTCTGAGTCAATTGGCACGACAGCGGGCACCGGGTCATCAGGTACCGGATTGTCTGGCTCGACAGTGGGCATCGGGTCACCAGGCATGACAGCAGGCACTGGGTCATCAGGTACCGGATCGTCTGGATCTACATCGGGCACCGGGTCATCTGGCATTGGATCGTCTGGCTCGACAGCGGGCATCGGGTCACCAGGCTTGACAGCGGGCACTGGGTCATCAGGCATTGGATTGTCTGGCTCGACAGAGGGCATCGGGTCACCAGGCATCAGGTCATTTGGCTCGACAGCGGGCACCGCGTCATCTGGCAAGGCAGTGGGCACAGAGTCACCAGGCACGACAGTGGGCTCTGAGTCAATTGGCACAACAGCGGGCACCGGGTCATCAGGTACCGGATCGTCTGGCTCGACAGCGGGCATCGGGTCACCAGGCATGACAGTGGGCACTGGGTCATCAGGTACCGGATCGTCTGGATCGACAGCGGGCACCGGGTCATCTGGCATTGGATCGTCTGGCTCGACAGCGGGCATCGGGTCACCAGGCATGACAGCGGGCACTGGGTCATCAGGCATTGGATTGTCTGGCTCAACAGAGGGCATCGGGTCACCAGGCATCAGGTCATTTGGCTCGACAGCGGGCACCGCGTCATCTGGCAAGGCAGTGGGCACCGAGTCACCAGGCACGACAGTAGGCTTTGAGTCAATTGGCTCGACAGCGGGCACCGGGTCATCAGGTACCGGATCGTCTGGCTCGACAGCAGGCACCGGGTCATCTGGCGCTGGATCGTCTGGCTCGACAGCGGGCATCAGGTCACCAGGCATGACAGCGGGCACTGGGTCATCAGGCATTGGATCGTCTGGCTCGACAGCGGGCATCGGGTCACCAGGTATGACAGCAGGCACCGGGTCATCAGGTACCGGATCGTCTGGCTCGACAGCGGGCATCGGGTCACCAGGCTTGACAGCGGGCACTGGGTCATCAGGCATTGGATCGTCTGGCTCGACAGCGGGCATCGGGTCACCAGGTATGACAGCAGGCACTGGGTCATCAGGCGTGATAGGATCATCAGGCTGGTTCAGTTCATCAGGCTGAAGTGCGGGTGCCGAGGCACCAGGCTGAACCACGGAAGGCAGTTTCTCAGAAGGCAGGCTCACCGGTTTGGATACTGGCAGGATGGTACTGGTTGGAAAGAATTTTCGCTTTTTTCTGGTTTTAACTACTGGAGCACTGCAAGTAAACGCAGGTCTGCAAACGAATGGAGCAGCTGAGGACAGAGAAGAGCTGGAAGATGGAACAGAGGAGGGAGCAGTTGCTACAGAGGACTTCTTTACAGGGTTAAAGAAAGGATAGGTGCAGCGAGTGGGAGCAGAGGACTGATATGTGGTAGTTAGCAGAGTATACTGGGCCGTCACTGGGGGTGCTGTCGGGGATGTAGGAAGAGTGCCTTGAGTGGAGGAATGATGTTGTAAGCTGACTGAGGCTGGGTGCAACAAGTCTGACCATGTCTGCAGTATGGGTTGCACAAAGCTCAGCTTACACAAAGCCTGTCTGGTCAAAGACTGCACTGTGTTTATACAATCCCTTAATACCTGTGGTGAACATGCAGCATAATGCTCCAAGAAGCAATCCACATCATCCTCTAATAACCATACCAGGGACTCTACCTGGTCTGCACTAAATGGTGGCAAAAAGTCATTCCTGCTTTCAGGGGTACCAGATGAAGCCAACTCTACACAAACCTGAATCAAAGGTTGCACCTCAGAGAACTCTGTGCCCTGATCTACTAGAACATGAGTGATCCGTATACATTCTAGCAGTTGATCCCGGGTATACTCCCTCAGAGTCTGATAAGCATATTCTCTGTCATCAAAAACCAGCAGCGACAAATACACAACCTCATCAAGATCCATCCTTCCCAGCAACAAGCCAAGATGGCTTCCCTGTGCAGCCACTTCTGGTCAGGATTGGCCTTGGTGTAATGTCAGGGCTCCAGGGTATGACCAGAGGTATGTGAACTGACGCAGGGAAACGCAGGCTTCAGATATGTTATAAACAATATAATTTATTAACACTAACAATACAAAACGCAGTGCAATACTAAAACATAACACAGTGCAAACGAACCAAACCACCCAGATAACAATACATACAATGCAAGCGTCGTCAGGCAGGCCGGGTCAATAACAATCGGGCAGGTAGGAACAGGAGGAGCAGGCAGAGAGTAGTCAGGTCACGAGCCGGGTACAGCAACTAACGGGCAGGTAGGTACAGGGTGTGGCAAACTTGCTCATCAGAATTGGAGCGGAGTTCCCCCTCAACCCTCGTTTTCGTGTTCTATCTGTTTATCTGAGGCATTTCTCAAATCACTCCTCACATCCCCCCTGCATTCCTGTGAGGCAAAGGTTATCTTCTGGCAGATGGTGTGGGGGACAACCAGGAAGACATGAGAAGTGGAGCCAGCCAGTCTACAAAGGTGTCACTTTTATCACCCAAAACTATGTAGGCCCACTCATTATCAAACCAACCAGAATAAGTGCACAGTCCTCAGATCAACTGTATGGTTCATATCACGGGATATGAGCTAGTAATTTAGTGTAGAGTTCCCCAATGACCACTCCCAAAATGGGTAGTCAGAGCCCCCCCTTCCCCTGAGAGGGACCCTTTAAGACTTTTAAGTGAGTTAGAGAGACTCTGTCACACACACACAGGGATCTCCGGGCAACATTGTAACAGAGGAGATCAAAGAACCTTTCGGCTCACAACTTGAATTTGCTAAAACCAGGCAAGGCAAGTAACTTACCCTGTATTTTCTCGCTATTCTGTTTGCTGTGTCTTTGTATATATATATATATATATTCTTGTGTCATCTCTGTAACTATTTATTTGCATCTGTTTGACTCTGTTAGAAATAAATCTTTCTTTCTGAAAGTGTTAAACTGTTTCTAAGCACTTACTTGCAATTCACGAATCCCTGCCTTTGAAGAGACGCTACAGTTTGTCATATATCTCTGTATAGCAGGTCCGCGGGCCGTGCTATATAGACCAATATTTCAATCATTATAGTGTATATTTAGTAACGGGAGTTTCCCAGTCTCCGACAAAAGTGGTGGTGGCAGTATAGGGTTAGTTGCGTAACTAACCTGACCCAGTAACAAGCGCATCCAGGCTGCAGGCACCGATTGTAGTCCATTAGCTGGGCAATCGCTGTGTAGGGTGCAGCTGGGTGGGGCCTTGTTACGCGCGTCACACCGCGGTTTTGGATCGGCCGGCCCTTCGGTCACGAGTTTGGTGAGAAGGTCTGGGGTCTGACGCCGTGGGCGTGACATATTACTGTTAGTCGCGGCTGTGCGATTGTCGCCTGTTGGTGGCGGTGACCGCGGGTCGTGACACAGGGGGTCAGGCAGAGAATGGTAGGGGTCACAAGCCAGGGATCAAACAGGAGAAGTCAGCAGAGGTCTGGATCAGGCAGGGTCGGCAACGAATCAGTCAGACAGGAACAGGAACAGGGATGCAGGTAACAAGATACAGGGGCCCATAGAAAAACACACACCAAGGCACAGACTGCAGGTCTGGCCATCCCTTAAATACACCTGTAATCAGCCTCAGGTGTCTTGGCTGACTACAGGGTTGAGTCTCTGATTGCTGAGAGCACCCGCTGGCCAGTCCTTGTACTGCAGCCCAAAAGGCAGGTGAGTCCCACCATTACTGGCAAGACCATTCCTGACACTTTCATTAGTCCACAAAATGTTGCGCCATTTCTCTTTAGGCCAGTTAATGTGCTCTTTGGCAAATTGTAACCTCTTCAGCACGTCTTTTTTTCAACAGTGGGTTTTTGCGGGGGTTTCTTGCAGATAGCTTGGCTTCACATAGGCGTCTTCTAATTGTAACAGTACTCACAGGTAACTTTAGACCTTCTTTGATCTTCCTGGAGCTGATTGTTGGCTGAGTCCTTTCCATTTTGGCTATTCTTCTATCCATTCGAATGGTAGTTTTTCGCTTTCTTCCACGTCTTTCAGGTTTTGGTTGCCATTTTAAAGCATTTGGGTTCATTTTAGCTGAGCAGCCTATCATTTTCTGCACTTCTTTTATATGTTTTCCCCTCACCAATCAACTTTTTAATCAAGGTACGCTGTTCTTCTGAACAAAGTCTGGAATGACCCATTTTCCTCAGAATTTCAGAGAGAAATGCACTGTAACCAGCATGTACAACATTTGCTGCCTTCCTTCCTTAAATAAGGGCAATAATTGCCACCTGTTTTTCAAAGAATGAATGACCTCACTAATAGAACTCCACACTGCTATTATTTTGAACATGCCCCTTTCAATTAGTGATTCAATTACACAGAATCAGCAGCATGCATGTCATGACTGTTGGGTCTGTTGGATTTCTATTACTCTACTACACCTGCTAGTAAATTATTTGCCATGTAGAAATATAATTTCTACCAAAAACAGTGATTGATCAGGTTAGTGATGTCTGACTGCTATTATTTTGAACACAACTGTATGTGAGGGATGAGAGGAGGGGGAGCAGCGACTGTTGCATGCAGCATAGGTGCTTGTAATGCCAATGCGAAATTGACTGCTGTAGGTGACAGGAGTTGTGGGGAAGGGAGAGTGGTGACAGGACTGGATGAATTGAAGCCAGATAGCGCTGGATGGAGATAACCATAAGTCTGTGTCGGAGGAGGAAAACTGCATCTGGTGTAGCTGAAGATAGGTTGTGCACGGAGCCGACGAGTGTATGACATGTGAGGGCTGGGAAAAGGGGGAGAGACAGTGAGAGAGGAGAGGAACAGCTGATTCTGACAGTGGTAGCTGCTGATGAAGTGGGGGTCACAAGGGGAGCTATGGATGTGAAAACATTTGGATGACAAAGGAGGAGAAGAGGGAAGTGTGAGGAACGCGGCGTCAGACCCCTGACATTCTCACCAAACTCGTGACCGAAGGACTAGCCAATCTAAAACCGCGATGTCACGTGGGTAACAATGCCACACCCAGCTGCACCCTGCACAACGATTTTCCAGCTAATTGGACCACAATCTATGTACCAGCAGCCTGGGAGCGATTGTTACTGGGTCAGGTTAATTACGCAATTAACCCTTCACACTGCCACCACCTCCTTTTTGTAGAGAGAGGAAACTCGGCGATATCAGCTATAACACTATAATGGTTGAGATAATCGTCTTTATAACACGGTCATCGCAGGCCGGTTATACAGAGGGTTAAACAAACACAGAGGCAGGAATTCGGAAATTGCAATAAAGAGCTATAGAAACAGTTCAACACTTTCAGAAAGAAAGATTTATTACTAAAAGGTCAAAGGGGTGCAATAAAAATATTTACAAAAAAAAGATGTAACATATATATATATATAAATATACAGAGAGCAACAGCAAAGAGATAACAGAGAGAAACTAGAGGGTTAAAGTACTTGCCAAAGTCCTGGGTTAGCAGATCAAGTTTTAGAGCGAAAGGGTACATGTCTCCCAAGTTGGTTCTGATGTTAATTGGGAGAATTCTTTAACCGCTTGCCGCCCTGCCACTGTGTTTATACGTGTGCAGGGCGGCAGTGGAGCGCAAAACCACGTTTAAAAACGGGTTCCGCGCTCCCGACACTTTCGCGGGCAGGGGGCGTGCGCGCGTGCGCCCGCCGACCCGCGGGTGATCCGATTCGATCCAGGAGGGATCAATCATTAGATTTCAGCCAGTGATTTCTGGCTGAAATCGGATGATCGGTCCCTGTCCTATCCTGTCCTGTGTTGATATTTACACAGGGCAGGATATGATGTCATTCTTCTCTGCCTGGACACATTCCGTTCCAGACAGAGAAGAAGAGACATTTAAACGTGAGTAAAACACTACACTAACAGTTAGAACACACTCTAGGACACATTTAACCCCCTGATTGCCCCCCCCCAGTTAACCCTTCACTGCCCTGTCACCAGTGTACCTGATCAGTGAAGCGATTTTTATTGATCACTGTATCAGTGTCGCTGGCGACTTCCAATAGTGCTAGCGCCCCTCCCAGATAGCGCCAGTTTGCCCCCCAGTACACCAATAAAGCCATTTAACCCCTTAATTTCCCCCCCCACCCCCCCAGTGTTAGCGCCCCTCCCAGATAGCGCCAGATTGCCCGCTAATACACCAGTAGTCCCGTCTAACCCCTTGATCGCCCCCCCCCCCCCTCCCCGAGTTGACCCCTTCACTGCCCTGTCACCAGTGTCACTGATCAGTGAACCAATTTTTACTGATCACTGTATCAGTGTCGCTGGCGACTTCCGTTAGTGTTAGCGCCCCTCCCAGATAGCGCCAGATTGCCCGCTAATACACCAGTGATCCCGTCTAACCCCTTGATCGCCCCCCCCCTCCCCCCTGAGTTGACCCCTTCACTGCCCTGTCACCAGTGTCACTGCTCAGTGAACCAATTTTTACTGATCACTGTATCAGTGTCGCTAGCGACTTCCAATAGTGTTAGCGCCCCTCCCAGATAGCACCAGTTTGCCCGCTAGTACACAGATAATCACATTTGACCCCTTGATTGCCAGGAACACGCTTACTTGCACGCTAAACCTTCATTGCTAGTATAGTGTCTGATTGGATCAATATCTTTGATCAGATCAGCGCTATACCAGCATTCACATTACTTTAGTATCCCCAAAAACGCAGTGTTAGCGGGATCAGCCCCAACACCTGCCAGCACCTGCGTTTAGCCCCTACGCCCCCCCCTTCTCCCCCGGCAAGTGCAGTGTCAGTAGATAACTGTCACTTGATACATATTACACACAAAACCGCAGTGTTCACAGAATCAGGCCTGATATCTGTTAGCACTTGTCGGTAAATTTTTTGTAGCGGTTCAAGCAGTCCCTGACAGCCAGGCGCTCTTTTTCCCGTGAGTCGCACTAGGTACCTGTAAATTTAGTGGCCAAAATGTCTAAGCAAAGGTACACTAGTGAAGAGGCCTATAGGATTCTGAGCATGTCAAGTGAGAGCGAAGGGGAAGACTCACTGGCAGAATCAGGCTCAGAATACGAACCTATAGACAGCAGCGGCACCCTGACAGCTAGCTCAGGCGACGAGGAAGTGGTCCCTGCTAAGGTCAGGTGTACCCGATCCCATTCACAGGTTGCTGAGGTGGTACAAATGCATGATGACTCTCATATGCAGCAGAGTGCCAGTACTAGTGCCGCAGTATCTTTTGGTGAACTGGCGAGCACCAGCGGCCTAGTACGTCCTGGTCGTAGGCATACCAGCACTGCAGTATCACTTGGTGACGTGGCGAGTCCCATAAGTGCAGTACAAGCTGGTGCGGTGGCGAGCACAAGTAGTGTCCCGCGGCCACCAAGAATTCGCAGACAGGCCCGTAGAGCCCCTAGTGTCCTTCCGGATGTGCTTGCAAATCCCGATTGGCAGCCCACAAATTCTGCAGCACCCGTACTTCCCCCATTCACTGCCCAACCCGGAATTCAGGTGGAAACAGCAAATTTAAATACTCCCCTTAATTTTTTTGAGCTGTTTTTCACAGAAGATCTTTATGCATTGATTGTGGATCAAAGCAATTTATATGCACGCCAATTTATCGCCGCCAACCCAAATTCAAACCTTGCCAGACCATTCGCATGGAAACCCATTACGGTTTCCGAATTTAAAGTTTTTTTGGGCCTAACCCTCAACATGGGCATTAATGATAAAAATCAATTGCGGTTGTATTGGTCCACCGACCCTCTTGTTCACATGCCCGTGTTCTCTGCTGCCATGGCCAGGCATAGATATGAGAGTATAATGCGTTTTATGCACTTCTACGACAACTCACTCAGTCTTCCTCGGGGTGACCCTGAATTTGACCGGCTCCACAAAATTCGGCCCCTCGTAAATCACTTTAACCAAAAATTTGCAGATGTGTATACTCCCCAGAAAAACATCTGCATCGATGAGTCCCTCATTCAGTATTCTGGCCGCCTTGTAATCAAACAATATCTCCCCAGCAAGCGTGCCAGATATGGGATCAAGATGTATAAGACCTGTGAGAGGGCAACAGGCTATACATGTAAGTTTCGGATTTACGAGGGAAAAGATAGTTACTTGGAGTCCCCCGGATGCCCAGACTACATGGGGAGCAGTGGCAAGATAGTTTGGGACTTGGCGTCATCCTATTTCCACATGGGGTACCACTTATACGTGGACAATTTTTATTCAAGCGTGCCACTATTTAGACATTTGTTCAATTTGGGAATTTGCACATGTGGCACTGTGCGATCTAATCGCCGAGGCTTCCCCCAACGGCTTGTAAATACCCGTCTTAAAAAGGGGGAAAAAGCCTGCTTGAGAAATGAAGAATTGCTCGCAGTGAAGTGGAAGGACAAACGGGATGTTTACCTCCTGTCTTCCATTCATGCAGATACGACCGTCCAAATTACCACGGCAACTGGTGTTGTTGAGAAGCCCCTCTGTGTCCACGATTATAACCTTAACATGGGAGGGGTGGACTTCAATGACCAGATGATGCAGCCGTATTTAGTTTCCCGAAAATCCAAACGCTGGTACATAAAAGTGTCAGTTTATTTATTTCAATTGGCTCTATATAATGCTTTTGTTCTCTATAAAGCAACTGGACATAGTGGATCATACCTAAATTTCCAGTTAGAGAACATCAGGGCCCTTTTGTATCCAGAAGGTGCTGTGCCCCAAATCCCTCTCCCAGATGCAGTTAGCCGTCTGCATGAGAGACATTTTCTCGATACCATTCCTGGTACCCCAACCCAAAGAAGACCCCAAAAAAGATGTCGTGTCTGCAGCAAACGTGGAATTAGGCGTGACAGCCGCTATTGTTGTCCCTCCTGTCCTGGCCAACCTGGCCTCTGCATCAAGCCCTGCTTCCGCCTCTACCATACACTAGTGAACTATTAGTATAGGGTACAGCACGGCACAGATCAGGGCACATTTACACAGGGTCTCAAAAGATGTTCGGTAGTCAGGAAACTGGCTATCGCATTTGGAGAGACCCTACCAGCTGTTTAAATGTTTGAAGTTTGGAAAAAAAAGTTAAAAAAAATAAAAAAAATAAATAAAAGTACAAATACCCCCCAAAAAAATAAAAAAATGTAAAAACCAAAAATAGTTATAGTTTTTTTTGTTGTTGTCATTTTTGCGATTGTTCGACTTTCACTGGTTTATTGTTGTTTTATTGTTAACCATTTCTGTTTGCAGGAATGCTTTCAGCTGCAGCGCTGACCTGTTTATTCTGACAGCAACAGGAACTTGCTCTCAGAATAGACATAAGTCAGCGTGAGCAGCGCTGTTGGATGAGATTTTTCATCCGCAGTTATAAAAAACAGAATATATGCCAAAGCATGGGGGCCTGGGGTGGCCTGTGGGTGGATGGCCCCTATGCTTCGGCATATATATTTTATATTTGTTGGCACATTTCATGTGTGCCCACCATTAGAAGTGGGTGGATTGAGGGAGGTTTCTAATGGTGGGCATACCACCACACACTTTTCCTTATAAAGTTGTTTTATTGAGTTTATGTTTTATTGTTAACCATTGTTGATTTTTTTGCAGGAACGTCAAACTGCAGCACTGACCTGTTTATTCTGACAGCAACAGGGTCTTGCTTTCAGAATAGACATAAGTAGGTGTGTGCAGTGCTGTCGGATGAGATTTTTCATCCGCAGTTAAAAAAAAGAAAATATATGCCAAAGCATGGGGGCCTGGGGTGGCCAGTGGGTGGATGGCCCCCATGCTTCGGCATATATATTTTATATTTGTTGGCACATTTCATATGTGCCCACCATTAGAAGTGGGTGGATTGAGGGAGGTTTCTAATGGTGGGCATACCACACACTTTTTCTGGCAGAGATTTCCTCTCTTTTTTTTCATTCAGCCCACAGGCTGCATAAAGAAAAAAAGAACATAGCATATACACCCAACAAGGACCAGTGACGTACTGGTACATCACTGGACTTTGAATGGTTATACCAGGGTGATGCCTGCAGCTGCAGGCATCATCCTGGTTTTATTTTTTTCAGCCGGAAATGGGCTTTCATGTAAAAGCATTCCTAGTGGTTAATTAGCTGCAGAATTGCCTTTACAAGCAGCGGGAGAAAATGGCCCCCCCTCCCCCTCCCTGAGATTTGCTTTCCAAAAAGGGGTCATTTGGGGGTGTTTGTTCTATCCTGGTATTTTAGCACCTCAAGAGATGTGATGGGCGGTCAGAAAGTAAAAGCTGTGTAAACTTCAAATTATCTATACCATAGTTTGTAGACGCTATAACTTTCACACAAAGCAATCAATATACACTTATTGGGATTTTTTTTACCAAAAACATGTAGCAGAATACATTTTGGCTTAAATTTATGACTAACTTTGAGTTTACGATATATTTTTTATAGCTGAAAGTAGAAAAAATTGTTTTTTTTTCAAGATTTTCGTGTTTTTTTGTTTATAGCGCCAAAAATAAAAAGCGCACAGGTGATCAAATACCACCAAAAGAAAGCTCTATTTGTGTGAAAAAAAGGACGTAAATTTCGATTGGGTACAGCATTGCATGACCACGCAATTATCATTTGAATTAGTGCAGCGCTGTATAGCAAAAAAAGGCATAAATTACAGTATCTATACCATAGTTTGTAGACGCTATAACGTTCACACAAAGCAATCAATATACACTTATTGGGATTTTTTTTACCAAAAACATGTAGCAGAATACATTTTGGCTGAAATTTATGACTAACTTTGAGTTTACGATATATTTTTTATAGCTGAAAGTAGAAACAATTGTTTTTTTTTCAAGATTTTCGTGTTTTTTTGTTTATAGCGCCAAAAATAAAAAGCGCACAGGTGATCAAATACCACCAAAAGAAAGCTCTATTTGTGTGAAAAAAAAGGACGTAAATTTCGATTGGTTACAGCATTGCATGACCGCGCAATTATCATTTGAATTAGTGCAGCGCTGTATAGCAAAAAAAGGCATAAATTACAGTATCTATACCATAGTTTGTAGACGCTATAACGTTCACACAAAGCAATCAATATACACTTATTGGGATTTTTTTTACCAAAAACATGTAGCAGAATACATTTTGGCTGAAATTTATGACTAACTTTGAGTTTACGATATATTTTTTATAGCTGAAAGTAGAAAAAATTGTTTTTTTTTCAAGATTTTCGTGTTTTTTTGTTTATAGCGCCAAAAATAAAAAGCGCACAGGTGATCAAATACCACCAAAAGAAAGCTCTATTTGTGTGAAAAAAAGGACGTAAATTTCGATTGGGTACAGCATTGCATGACCGCGCAATTATCATTTGAATTAGTGCAGCGCTGTATAGCAAAAAAAGGCATAAATTACAGTATCTATACCATAGTTTGTAGACGCTATAACGTTCACACAAAGCAATCAATATACACTTATTGGGATTTTTTTACCAAAAACATGTAGCAGAATACATTTTGGCTGAAATTTATGACTAACTTTGAGTTTACGATATATTTTTTATAGCTGAAAGTAGAAAAAATTGTTTTTTTTTCAAGATTTTCGTGTTTTTTTGTTTATAGCGCCAAAAATAAAAAGCGCACAGGTGATCAAATACCACCAAAAGAAAGCTCTATTTGTGTGAAAAAAAGGACGTAAATTTTGATTAGGTACAGCATTGCATGACCGCGCAATTATCATTTGAATTAGTGCAGCGCTGTATAGCAAAAAAAGGCATAAATTACAGTATCTATACCATAGTTTGTAGACGCTATAACGTTCACACAAAGCAATCAATATACACTTCTTGGGATTTTTTTTACCAAAAACATGTAGCAGAATACATTTTGGCTTAAATTTATGACTAACTTTGAGTTTACGATATATTTTTTATAGCTGAAAGTAGAAAAAATTGTTTTTTTTTCAAGATTTTCGTGTTTTTTTTGTTTATAGCGCCGAAAATAAAAAGCGCACAGGTGATCAAATACCACCAAAAGAAAGCTCCATTTGTGTGAAGAAAAGGACGTAAATTTTGTTTGGGTACAGCATTGCATGACCGCGCAATTATCATTTGAATTAGTGCAGCGCCAAACAGCAAAAAAAGGCCTGGTCATTAAGGGGGGTAAATCCTCTGGGGCTCAAGTGGTTAACTTCACTCTCTTAGGCCTGACAGCCCATTTTGTAGTTCCCTAACAGGGGGTGTCTCTGAAGTCAAGGACCAATGCCCCGTTTAGGGGGGGGGATTCGTTTGGGCGTAGGCCTAAACTAGAGCCAAAATCTCTTATAGTTCATATTTTGGCTCATAACTTTCCATCTGCACAAGTGACATTCCGCCTGCGGGTAGATTATTATGCAGACACATCTGAGGAATGATGTCCATCTCTGGGTGCACGGCTGGTAATGTGGGGCTGAGAGTAAATGGGAGGCTGAGAGTGGGGCTGAGAGCGGCCCCTTCACATTGCGGGGATAGGGGAGGCTGGACAGACCGAGGGCATCCTGAGCTGTCGTTCCTAGGATGCCACCTCCATGAGTTTGCGAGTCCTAGTCAGCCCACTACAGCAAGCAGGGACAGTAGCTAGAACTACAGAAGGGAAGTGCTAATACTGGTGGCTGGGGAAACAGAAGGAATAGCAGCCACCAATCTTACAAACAGGAAACCTCTGGGAATTAACAGTTTGATTTGAATATTATCAGGCTATTTCAGAGCAACTACTCAGTTAACCAGAAGATGGATGACATATTTGATAAAGGTAGGAAATCAGCAACAAGGGCGTGTAATAAAGTTTTGTGCAGAGTTCTGCTTTAAGCACCTTATTTTTCTTTAGTATAATGCTTAACATTTTTTTGTTGTGTGAAGTGCATATTCAGTTATCACTTTAAATGTAGGCCTATTTAATTTACTGAAAAAATAAGCTTCCTTTGGTCCTCCCTCGACTGACGGCAATCTTCCCCTTTTTTTGCTCACCTCTTTCCCCTTCCCTTCCTTCCCCCTCCCTCTAGTACCCAATGTCAAGTGATAGTTACGCTTTTATTCTTATTCTCCTTGTTTCTTTTTGGCGATACCTTATACAGTGCACACCTGGTCTTCGTAGGCGACCCCCTCATTTATGGTAGTGCATTTGACCACCACCGTTGATTGCTTAGGCAATCTTCTACTTTCCTTTTCCCATTTCTTTCTCTCGCTTTCTTCTTCTTTATTTCAGTGGACGTTGGAGCACCCAAGCTTGATACCCTTCTGACATACAGGATCTCTGCCACATTTTCCAGCCATTCTGTTTTCCATCCTCCATGATGGCTCCCCCTATGTTTACCATAGTCTCGCACAATGTGCAAGCCTTTAATTCCCACTGGAAACGTAAGTGTGCTTTTACTTTTTACTTTCTATGACTCGCTTCGGGCCAACATTGTTGGACTGCAGGAAACACAGTTTTTCACTTCCTATTACCCTAAATACCTTCATAAAAACAACCCTAAGGTATTTCAGGCTACCGTTGAGGAAAGAAAAAGAGGCGTTTTGGTAGCATTTCATAAAAATACTCCTTTCATATGCTCCCTTCACAGACCCCACAGGAAGTTACTTGTTGCTCCAGGGCATGTATTAGATGTAGAAGTGACCATTGTTAATTATTATGCCTCTAACGCTAATCAGACCTGTTACTTTTCTGTTACTTTTCCCATCTACTATGCATCATTTCTTCTCACAGGAAGGGTACTGGATAGATACTCTTTGTCCCTCCCCCCCCCCCCGATACTACCGAGGCTAATTCGTAAACAAAATTGTTTCTGGACCTCTTAACTGAATACACTTTACTAGATACCTGGAGAGAATTCAACTGTAGGGTAAGAGACTATACCTACTACTTAGCATCCCACAACTGCCACACGTGATTAGGTCATGTTTTTGTCCCCCAAACTTCCCTCCCAGATATTCTCAGTCTCAAGATCCTATCCGCACCATGGTTGGTCTGATCACTCACCACTCTTTATCCTTAAGTTTTTAGCTTCAGCCCCCCCAACACTACTCATGGCATATCAACAATTCTCTGTTATCCTTTAACTACACAGCCAATATAATTCATGACTCCATCTCCACTTATTTCGCTGACAATACTGAGTCGGCTTCCTCCCTGACAATCTTATGGGAGGTTCATAAAGCCACACTTCGAAGCAAGCTTATCCTCAAATTGCTCTCAAATTGCCACCTTATCCTCTCATCTCGCACAGCTAGAAACCCAGTTTAAAGCATCCTGTTTTCATCTCATACGCAAAATTCGAGGCTACCATGGTTGAACTAAAACTTCTTCTAGATGATAAGGTCGAAAAACGGATAAGATGGTCCTGACGTAAATATTACGCATGCGCCAAAAAGCCAGGCCTGATGCTAGCCAACCTACTTAAAGCCCATGTTCGAGACATCAAACCAATTCTGCTTCGCTTGCCTAATAACAAGATCACAGCTAACCCTTCCAAAATTGTTAACATATTCACATTGTTTCCACCCTATATAAGCCCTTACAACCTTTCTGCAAGGACGCTCTATTTAGTGACATTGAACTCCCTTCCCTTTCCCAATCCATGTCAGATAAAATGACAGTGGATATAACTATCCTTGAAGTCCTTGCAGCAATCAAAACACTAAAAACGCCAAAAACTCCTGGTCCTGATGGCTTCTCTGCATTACATTACAAAAAATTTTCTAACATTTTAGCTTCCCATTTGACCAACTTATTTAAAATCTACGCACTAACTCTGATCTACATCTGTCATTGACAACAGCTCAAATAGTCATGCTCCCCAAACCCGGTAAGGATTTCCACGACCCACATAACTTTCATCCCATCTGCTTGTTAAATGTCGACATTAAAATTCTTGCCAAAATTTTCGCCGCTAGATTAAACACATTCTTACAAGATCTTATTCATAAAGATCAAGTTGGCTTTGTCCCACTCGGACAGGCCTCTGACAATACTTGCAAAGTTACACACCTAATCCATCTGATACATCAAAAGTGAATTCCTGGTATGGGATTCGGACTGGATATACAGTATCTCACAGAAGTGAGTACATCCCTCACATTTTTGCAAATATTTTATTCTATCTTTTCATATGGCAACACTGAAGAAATGATACTTTGCTACAATGTAAAGTAGTGAGTGTACAGATTGTATAACAGTGTAAATTTGCTGTCCCCTCAAAATAACTCAACACACAGCCATTAATGTCTAAACCGCTGGCAACAAAAGTGAGCACATCCCCTAAGTGAAAATGTCCAAATTGAACCAATTAGCCATTTTCCCTCCCCAGTGTCATGTGACTCGTTAGTGTTACAAGGTCTCAAGTGTGGATGGGGAGCAGGTGTGTTAAATTTGGTGTTATCACTCTCACTCTCTCATACTGGTCACTGGAAGTTCAACATGGCAAAGAACTCTTTGAGGATCTGAAAAAAAAAGAATTGTTGCTCTACACAAAGATGGCCTAGACTATAAGAAGATTGCCAAAGATTGCCCTGAAACTGAGCTGCAGCACAGTGGCTAAGACCATACAGCGGTTTAACAGGACAGGTTCCACTCAGAACAGGCCTCGCCATGGTAGACCAAAGAGGTTGAGTGAACGTGCTCAGCATCATATCCAGAGGTTGTCTTTGGGAAATAGACGTGTGAGTGGTGCCAGCATTGCTGCAGAGGTTGAAGGGGTGGGGGTTCAGCCTGTCAGTGCTCAGACCATACACGGCACACTGCTTCAAATTGGTCTGCATGGCTGTTGTCCCAGAAGGAAGGCTCTTCTAAAGATGATGCACAAGAAAGCCCACAAACAGTTTTCTGAAGACAAGCAGACTAAGGACATGGATTACTGGAACCATGTTCTGTGATCTGATGAGTCCAAGAGAAACTTATTTGCTTCACATGGTGTCAAGCAGGTGTGGCGGCAACCAAGTGAGGAGTACAAAGACAAGTGTGTCTTGCTTACAGTCAAGCATGGGGGTGGGAGTGTCATGGTCTGGGGTTGCATGAGTGCTGCCGGCACTGGGGAGCTACAGTCCATTGAGGGAACCATGAATGCCAACATGTACTGTTACATACTGAAGCAGAGCACGATCCCCTCCCTTTGGAGACTGGGCTGCAGGGCAGTATTCCAACATGATAACGACCCCAAACACACCTCCAAGACGACCACTGCCTTGCTAAAGAAGCTGAGGGTAAAGGTGATGGACTGGCCAAGCATGTCTCCAGACCTAAACCCTATTGAATATCTGTGGGGCATCCTCAAATGGAAGGTGGAGGAACGCAAGGTCTCTAACATCCACCAAGCTCTGGTGAACTCCATGCCCAAGAGGGTTAAGGCAGTGCTGGAAAATAATGGTGGCATCACAAAATATTGACTCTTTGGGCTCAATTTGGACATTTTCACTTAGGGGTGTACTCACTTTTGTTGCCAGCGGTTTAGACATTAATGGCTGTGTGGTCAGTTATTTTGTGGGGACAGCAAATTTACACTGTTATACAAGCTGTACACTCACTACTTTACATAGGTAGTCTGGCTAAAAAAGACAAACGTCTATCCAGTTCAAACATATTAAAAAAAAAGTTATAATCCTATACCCACAGTTGATCCAGAGGAAGGCAAAAAAAACCCCAGCAAAGCATGATCCAATTTGCACTTGCTGGGAAAAAAATTCCCTCCTGATCCCCCGAGAGGCAATCGGATATTCCCTGGATCAACTTTACCTATAAATGTTAGTATCCAGTTATATTCTGTGTGTCTAAGAAAGAATCCAGGCCTTTTTTGAAGCAATCCACTGAGCTGGCCAGAACCAACTCTTGAGGGAGTCTATTCCACATTTTCACAGCTCTCACTGTGAAGAAACCTTTCCGTGTTTGGAGATTAAATTTCTTTTCCTCCAGACTTAAAGTGTGCCCCCTTGTCCTCTGTGTTGACCTCAGGGTGAATAACTCTACACCGAGTTCACTATATGAACCACTGATATATTTATACATGTTGATCATATCCCCCCTTAATCTCCTCTTCTCAAGAGAGAATACATTCAGTTCCTCTAATCTTTCCTCATAGCTGATCTCCTCCATGCCTCTTATCAGTTGCCCTTCTCTGAACTTTCTCAAGTTCCCCAATGTTCTTTTTCTGAATTGGTGCCCAAAATTGAACTGCATATTCCAGATGAGGTATAACTAATGATTTGTACAGGGGTAATATGATATCTCTCTCTCTGGAGTCTATACCTCTTTTAATACAAGAGAGGATTTTGCTCGCTTTAGAAGCCACAGCTTGGTAATGCATGCCATTTGTAAGCTTGTGATCTACCAGAACTCCCAGATCCTTCTCCACCATTGATTCCCCCAGTTGTACCCCCCCCCTAGTATGTATGATGCATGCATATTCTTAACCCCCAAGTGCATAACCTTACATTTATAAACTTTAAACCTCATTTGCCACATAGTTGCCCAATTAAACAGTGCATTGAGGTCAGCTTGTAAGTTGAAGACATCCTGTAAGGACGTTATTCCACTGCACAGCTTGGTGTCATCTGCAAAGACTGAAATGGGATTTTCAATATCAGACCCTATATCGTTTATAAATATATTAAAAAGTAAGGGTCCCAACACTGAACCCTGGGGTACACCACTGATGACCCCAGACCATTCAGAGTATGAATCATTAACCACTACTCTCTGAATACGATCTTTTAGCCGGTTTTCTATCCATTTACATATGGATTTTTCCAAGCCTGTAGACTTTACCTTACAAATTAGACGTGTGTGGGGAACTGTGTCAAATGCTTTTGCAAAATCCAAGTATACCATGTCCACCGCCACCCCTCTGTCCAAAGTTTTGCTCTCCCCCTCATAAAAAGAAATCAGATTTTGTTTGACAACTTCTTTCTTTCATGAATCCATACTGTCTGTTGCTTAAAATATTTATTTCCAGCAAGAACTCATCTATGTGGTCTATTATTAAACTCTCCAGTATCTTCCCAACTATAGAAGATAAACTAACAGGTCTGTAATTACTTGGTAAAGATTTTGACCCCTTTTTAAATACTGGCACCACATTGGCCTTACGCCAATCCAGTGGTACTATGCCAGGCATTAAAGAGTCCCTAAAAATTAGAAACAATGGCTTTGAAATGACAGAGCTCAATTCTTTAAGGACCAGTGGGTGTATGCCATCCAGTCCAGGTGCTTTATTCACCTTTATTCTGTCCAAATATTTTTGGATCATATCAATTTTGAGCCAATGTGGATCATCTGGAACTGTGTCAATACCATGCCCATTATGGACAAGAGCTCCCCCATACTATTTTGTATATACAGAGCTGAAGAAGGTATTAAATAAATTTGCATTCTCTTTGTCCCCAGTCACCCACTCTAGATTATTTTGTAAAGGGCCTGCATGCTCGGACTGGACCTTTTTACTATTAATATATTTGAAGAATTTTTGGGGGTCGGTCCTGCTATCTTTTGCAATCTGTCGTTCGTTTTCAATTTTTGCAGCCTTTATTTCCTTTTTGCATATTCTGTTATATTCTTTGTAATGTTTAAACGATGATAGTGTTCCTTCATTGTTATATTGAATAAAAGCGCTATTCTTATTATCTATAGCCTTTTTAACTTTGGCCATAAGCCACATAGGTTGATTTTTAGCCTTTTAAACTTGTTGCCCATGGGAATATATTTTGCAGTGTGTTCACATACAGTCTTTTTGAAGAACTCCCATTTCTGTGTTGTGTTCATCAATGCCAATATTCCCTCCCAGTCTAAGTCTTGGAGAGCAGCTCTCAGCCTTGGAAAATCACCTCTCTTGAAATTGAGCGTTTTTATTTTTCCCGTATGTGCTTGCTGTTTACAGCTAACAATAAATAAAATCATGTTATGGTCACTGCTACCCAGATGTTCTTTTATATGGACATTCGTAATAAGCTCAGCATGGTTTGAGATTACCAGGTCCAGCAAAGCATCATTCCTAGTAGGGGCCTCTATGAACTGTACCATAAAATTGTCCTGTAGTAGGTTTAAAAATGTTTGCCCTATAACTGTTCCTGCAGTACCATTACTCCAGTCAATTTCCGGGTAGTTAAAATCCCCCATTACTATCACTGTCCCAGCCCTTGCAGCCCTTTCGATCTTTGCAAAAAGCTGAGTTTCCACCTCCTCAACACTGGGAGGCTTATAACAAACTCCGATGATTACCTTTGTAGTCCGCACCCCATGTGCAGTTCCACCCATAATACTTCAGCCTCATCACACTCTCCATCAACTAGGTCCTCTTTCACACTCGCTCTGAGATCACTTCTCACATAGAGACAGACACCACCACCTTTCCTATTTACTCTGTCTCTCTGAAAGAGAACATAGCCAGGAATATTCATTCATGCAAAGAATGAAGCCAAGATTCAGCAATACTAATTAAATCATAACTCTCTTCATGCAACAAAGCTTCCAACTCACCTATTTTGCTTGGCAGACTTCTGGCATTGGTGAACAAAGACTTTTATTGATTGACACCTTGTTCACACGTATTTTGCATATTTTTTATTTTCATACAAATTCATACATTGTAGCAAAGTGTCATTTCTTCAGTGGTGTCACATGAAAAGATATAATAAAATATTTACAAAAATGTGAGGGGTGTACTCACTTCTATGAGATACTGTACATAAGGCGTTCAACTTCCTCTCCTGGGAATACATGTATTCTGCCCTGCAAACCTTCGGCCACAGTTCATTACCTTTCTCGCCAATCTACTTCTTTCCCCATCCATAAGGGTACACACCAGGGGTGCCCTCTATCCCCTAAACACTTTATCTTAGCCCTGGAGCCTCTACTACACCTTAATAGATTCAACCCAAACATAAAAGGGGTCACAGATAGCCAACAATCATTTAAAATCGGTTCATTTGCTGATGATCTACTCTTTACTCTGACTCAACTCCACACCATGCTACCAGAGGACACACTTACACATTTCTCTACTTTATCCTGCCTGGTGGTAAATGAAGACAAATCTTCTTCCCTTAACATTTCCCTCCCCGTGGCCGAGGTTACCTTACTAAAACAAAACTACAATTTCGCCTGGCCTAGTGCTCGCCTCAGTTATCTAGGAATGCGTCTCACCAACTCCCATTACTATGAGGCTAACTACATTCCAACCTTTCGCTCCCTAAAAGCCTTGCTCATATCATGGTCTCACCTCCGCCTTTTAAGGAAAGGAAGAATCAATGCCATAAATATGAAAATCCTTGTAGTCTATGGGTATACAGAGACTAAAACTGAGAATCCGGTTCTGTAATACACGAAGAAAAGACGCAGGGACATGAATAGGGAGAGTACGGAAGAAGTATAAAATCTTCGGTAGAATAGTCATCTTAACAGCATGTATCCGGCCAATCCATGATAAAGAAGGAAACTGCCACGAATGAAGCAAGGAAATAACGGAGCGTAGTAAACGGTAACACTGTTCAACAAATTTTTATTTTTTGCCAGTTTTGGAAACAAAAGGATCCATTTCTTAATGAATTTCACATTCTGAGTTCAAATATAACAATGAAATTTGTCAATTGGCTCTAGTTTTTCTGTAAACGGAAAATTTTCTACTATAGGCGTAATGACTACATAATGCACAATAATTATATAGATAGATGTCTTTCCACAAATATAAAGCAAGTGATATTGACTACATAACAAAGCCTAAGTGGCATAATATATTGCATAGGATTACCAAGAAAAATTATAGCCATAAGCTAAGTTAAATCATTTTAATACTTAGGATTCTCACTAGTTTTGTCTTCAGTTTGTGTCGGTTTTGCTTCTCTTGGCTTTTCTCTTGTATTCGAGGAAAGGGCTATCTCTTACAACTGCACGTGACTACACGCTTCAGGTTCTTCCTCACTTGACTCAACCACGAAGGATTCTAGTGCTTTAGGAATTGGTAGCCCCTCTCCATGAGGAACTGGACGTATTGCCGATGGAATATTTGGATAGTGCACAGATAACTTTTTCTTCTTATTTAGCCCTTTTACAATTGGAGGCACCATACAAAAGTAACAATTACTAACATGATCTGTTGGCTCTCTCCAAATCATTGGCACAGCGAAAGGCATAGATGCCTTTTTTCCATTCAACCATTGCTCCAGTGCCGTCCCACAAGAATTGCAGCATATATGTGGTGCCCAGCTCTTGTCCTGGTCTCCTATCTTGCAGCCAAAATTCAAGTTGTAGGCTTTCTTAATCATTCCTGTTATCCTCCTTTTTTGTGAGATAAAAGTTATTTCACCGCAGATATAGCAGAAATTATCTGCTTTATTCACACAAGTTCGAGGCATTACTGAGTAGCCTATATAAGCATAAAACGAAATGTAAAGACACTGTCGAACTACAATCAGCTACAGATACTGCAGCTTTTATGCAGTGAAGTGATGCAATTAAAGGCTAATATTGCATCATCTCAGTATACATGCAATTTTCTATTGGTCACCAGTATCAATTGCGCAATATGCAGCTGAAGTTGCATCATAATTTTGAATGGCTTACGTCATTAGATGGGTGAATATATCATGGAAACTAGAGCCAATCAACATTTTTTAGGGTCATTTTCATTTTCAGCACCCCAAAATTATGTAAGATTAGCTAATTTTATGCCCAAAACTTTTTACCTGTTGAACAGTGAATTGGCCGAAAATAAGGCAGAGTAGGAGGGAGTACGTGTAACGCCAAGATAAGCTAAAGAATGGGACGTCGAACGGTAGGAAAATTGAGTCTGCAATCGTTCAACCAGGTCAGCAGGGACCTCCCAATATTCAATGCTGTGGTTTTAGACAAATTGATACGAAGGCCAGATATAGTCGAGAAACGGTCCAATATGACCTGGAGATTGGGGAGAGTGATGAGAGGATTGGTTAAAACCAAAAGGGCATCATCCGTGTAGACATTGGCCTTGTATTGAATGCCGACATAGGGGACACCAGAGATGTCCGGGTGATTTCGAATGGCTGCAGCTAAAGGTTCAAGAGCGAGAACAAAAAGAGCAGGTGATAATGGGCATCCCTGTCTTGTACCCCTGAAAATAGGGAAGGAAGGGGAAAAAACCCTGCATATTTAACAGAGGCTGAGGGAGACGAATATAAAGCCAAGATCCAAGCCAGAAATGCGTCACCAAACCCACATCTAGACAGCGTGTATTTCCAAGAAAGTGAATCGAACGCCTTATAAATGTCTAAGGATAAAAGAAACCCTGGTATCTTGCGGCTATGTAAAATATGAATGAGACGGATGACTTTACGGATGTTCTCAGCAGCTTGTCACCCCGGAACAAAGCCAACCTGATCTCGATGAATAAGTGAGATTAGATATTTATTAACTCGGGTGCTCAGAATCTTTCCCAGAATCTTCAAGTCCACATTTAGCAGCGAGATCGGTCTGAACACTTGCGTGTCAAAGGCATCTTCAGCTTTCTTGGGGATCATAGTAATATGCACCTGAAGAGACTCCAAGGAAAGCCGGGAACCCTGCTTCAAAGAATTGAAAAAGGCCACCAAATGAGGAACCAGAACGGTGGCAAATTTTTTATAATAGAGCCCAGAGAACCCATCTGGTACTGGAGCCTTGGAGGCCTTCAAAGATTTAATGGCTTGGTAGAGTTCAGATTCAGAGATATCCGCATTCAGGGCATCTCGGACTGCGTCTGATAAAGAGGGTAGGTGTAACTCAGCAAAATAGCTATCAGCATGTTCAGCGACAAAGGTGTTCGGTTTTTGGTAGAGAGAGGACAAAAAATCTGCAAATCTATGAGTTACCTTCATAGGGTCCGAGGTAAGGCCACCGCCCCTCATGCGAAGTTGAACAGATTTATGCGTGTGACCAAGCAAATTAAGTTTTCATGGCCAACATTGGCCCCGGTTTATTAGCGTATGTCTAGCCCAACGCATAGCCTTCTCAGCTTGTGTGGTGGAAAGAAGATCAAGTTCAGCAGCTACCACATCTCGAGCCTTCCTATTGGCCGTAGTTGGACGGGCTTTCCAAGTAGCATCCGCCACGGCCAATCTCGAGGTCAATTCCAACATCTTCTTCTCTCTGGCCCGTTTCCTGGATGAGGCAGTTTGAATTAGATGACCCCTAATAGTAGCCTTGTGGGCTTCCCACAGAGTAATGGCCGAGGATACAAAACCCACATTATCTGAAAAATAGGATTGAATATGTAAGAGAACCTGGGAGCAAGAAGCCTGAGTGGTGAGCAGGGATTCATTGAGTCTCCGCCGAAAAGAGGGTCGAGCCATACCAGAAAGACTTAACGAAAAGACCAATGGATCATGATCGGACCAGTGTGAGGTCGAGATGACTATCTTCTGAATTAAAGATAAATGTCGGAAGGAAATGAAAACGTGATCTATTCTACAAAAGCTCAAGTGTGGGGTTGAATAAAAAGTGTATTCCCGCAACGTAGGATGTATTTCCCGCCAGACGTCAACCAGACCATAAGCTTGCAGAGTATCACACAATTTAGATTCCTGAGAAAGGTCCTGGCTAGGGGTCCCTCCCGCTGGGTAATGGCGATCGACAGAGGAATTAAGAGCAACATTCGAATAACCCAGCAATAAGAGGATACCACGTTGATGGTGCGAAATCACCTTCAGCAGGTGAGAAAAAAATTTGTGTTGAAATCTATTAGGCGTGTAATAACCCACCAGGGTCACCTCCTGATCCCAAAGGGTACCCCGGAGGAGCAAATATCTACCAGTGGGGTCAGCTATTTCCAGGTTGCAGGTAAACAACAGATTACGTCTAAAAGCGATCAGCACGCCCCTATGCTTCTCATGGGCCGAGGCAGCGGAAAAGGTCGGATAATGGTGGGAGTGGTAGCGCGGCGCGGAGGATTGAGAAAACCTAGTCTCCTGTAGGTAATGCATAATATGACACCATAACACATAAAGAGAATGTAAACAGGTACACAAACATATCAGAAAAATAAAACTGAGGCATCCCTGGGTCACGGCCCTGTTAGATCGGAAGCCGGCACCAATCATATAAGGCATGTGACCATGAGCCAGGGAGGCCCCCGTTATATATTAAAGGTACAATAACACCAGAAAAATAAAAGGGCGGGAAATAATATGAAAAATTCAACTTATAATTGGACCAGAAGGAGCCGGCGGAAATCGAGGATCACCACCAATTCAGATCAATAGTGCATAGAAAGTTATTGCAGACTGGAAAACTAAAAATAAGCAACATCAACATCAAAAACATACGAAAGTTCACTCAGCAAGGGCCAGTCAAGGCTTCCGCTCCATAAGAAACGAGGAGAGTCACGTCAGTGGAACAAGCCATCTGAAAAGTGAAAAATCGTACCCATCCAACCGTATTCAACGTGGATGGGAGTGGGAGGATCCAGACAATGGAGGGGTACTAGGATGGGAGCGTTTACGGCTGCCAACTTTCTCCCAAATACGCCCCAGATGAGATGAAGGAGGATGGGAACCGGAGGGCCGCACCGGGCTGCTGGAGGCATCCCGCGAGGGCAGAAGGTGCAGTGCCTCCAGGGTCAACTTGGCCTCTTCTGGATTGTGGACAACATGGCTCCAATCTTGGTACGCGAACGTAAGCTTAAATGGAAAGCCCCATTGGTACTTGATGTGATGGTTCAGAAGGGCTGACGTGAAGGGTTTCATCTGTCGACGTTTCTGGATGGTGCCAGATCCGTGAACAGCTGGTACGCATGACCTTGAAAGCGAAGATCCTGCTTGTCTAGTGCAGAGCGGAGAAGCGATTCTTTCATACGGTAATAGGTGAATTTAATTATGATGTCCTTAGGAGGACCCTCGGACCTCCTCGGACCCAGGGCCCGATGAATGCGATCGAACTCCAGACGGTCTATCGGTATCGCCATATCCAATTTTTGAAAAAGCGAGGTGCCAGTAGACGTGAGGTCAACGATGGCTTCGGGCAGGCCGCGTAGGCCAAGATTACCCTGACAGGACCTATTCTCGAAATCTTCCAAGCGCAAGAGAGCCGCATCAAGCTCTCTTCTCAAGTCTGAAAGGTCCTGTTCGTGATTTTCAATCACCGTAGCCAAGGCATCCATCTTATCTTCAAGAACGTCGGTGCGGCTTCCCAATTCGCAAATTTCTTTGGTGAGATGATTCGCTAGTTTGGAAGTGGCGGTGTGAAGCTCCTGTTGCAGCATGGCCTTAAACCTAGCCAGGAGATCTGCGTCCCGCAGGGGGGGCTGTGGGTGGTCTGAAGACCGCTTGGAGGGCTGTGGGTGGTCTACGGCCCGCATGGAGGGTTTAGTGGTCTACGGCCCGCAAGGGAGGCTGTGGATGATCTGCGGCCGTATAGAGGGCTGTAGGTGGTCTGTGGCCCTCAAAGGCCGTGGGTGGTCCGTGGCCCGCAAGGAGGGCTGTGGGGGGTCGGTGTCCTGCATAGGGGGCTGGTGGAGGTCGGCAGGGTAGTCTGGCAGGCTCTCCAGGTCCAAAGAGGCGTCCGGGCAGCCCAAGGACAGCGGCGGGGATGCGGACGAAATTGAGGCTGCAGCTTTTGCCGACGAGTAGGCCGCATCAGCAGACCGGCTCTGGAGGCGCGGGAGGCCGCGGTTCTTTTCCCCATGGCAGCGGGGGGGGGTCAGCAAAGGGTGAGGACAGATGTGGGGGACAGATTCGGCTCCCCAGGAGGCCGATTATTGCGGTAATATGCCCGGCGGCAGAGGAGCGCAGAGGTCAGGCTGCCATATCCTGCGCTGCTCACGAGCGCCCCCATTCTCTGACCTTTCTTTACATCGCACAGCATGCTCCTCTATGGGTCACCTTGGAAATGCTTTTCTGCTGTCTGTTCTCTCCCTGCTCACTTCTGTGGCTTCCCCCAAAATCTAGACCTGCTCCCATTAGCCCCCAATGACTCATTCATTCAGAGTATGGGACTCCACCAAATACTCCAGTGGTCCATTCTCCCCACACTTGCCCCTTCTCCCCCTTTTAGGCAACCCACTGTTTTCCAGGTTTGGAGTCCCCTAATGCCTTCCATTGGTGGGTTTCCCACAAATTCCGCTGCGTTCACTCATTCCTTACTGGTCCCTCTGTCTATACCTGGGCAGAAATCAGAGACAAATATCAAGCCCCCCACACAAACCAAACATTGGCTAACTTCGGTACTTACTAATATAGGCCTGACAACGCAACTATCATTGTTAGAGCACATTTGTCATTGGACACTTCTCTCCCCTAAACTCATATCTACTTCCTACTCGCAGTTGAATAACCTCAAAAACCCTAACAATCACACTTGCTTCTCCAGATGGGCAAGGGACCTGAAAAGCACTAAAGTCAGGGAAAGCTGGTCACAAATTTGGACCATACTAACTACCTGTTCCATTAATATCGTCACAATGGAATTGCCTTTTAAATCTGTTTTGAGGTGGTATCTGGTCCTGTATCGTTTGGCTCATCTTTACCCTTCCACTCCATCTGTTCTTGGCACCTGCCAGTCCTTAAGTCCTTAATGGTTTTACAATCATTACTAACTTGCCGGTTCCCAAAGGATCCTGGTATGTCCTGTTACACCTGAAACCTTCCTAGCCTCCCTAAATCCCAGTTCAAACTGGCCAACTATGTACTACTGGTGGCAAAACAAACTATAGAAACAACAGTTTATACCCTTTAAAGATGTCTGCTGCCGCCTAGACTTCTTTGTCACTAATGAAAAGTTTTCCAGTATTCTTCTAGATACGCATGAGAAATATCTCTAAATATGGACCCTGTGCATCCAATATGCTCACTCTTCTATATCAATGGCCAGTTATACCCTGTTATGAGCACTGAGACCAGGGGGTTCCAGCCGGAGTGCTCCTGATGTCCTTCTCCACTCTCCTCTCTTCCTCCCCCCCTTTTTTTCTTCTCCTTCTATCTATTTGGCCTCCTCCATGGGGATTGTCCTTTCTTATGCATTCCTTTGTTTTTTGTATAGTGTACCTAATATACTGTATATGTATCTTATCCGTCAGCACTTGCTTCTCCGATACGGACGCACAGTTTCCGTTTCCTTTTGTTTACATTGTTCCTCTGTTATGGTATGAATAACGTGCCCTTGACATACTAACCATTCTGTCATTTGCTGTAATTTCTCTACTTGAGGTATGACTGCTACTGACTTGCAAGTTGCTGATGTTACCCATCTATCTATAAACTTGTTCAAAGTCACACATTGTACTCCTTAAATTTCTCAATAAAAATTTATTGAAGTGAGAAAATAACCTGCTTATTATTTTTATAATTAAGTTGCTGCCCAAGGACTAATCCAAAGGCAAGTAATATCCCTAGTGGTGTATTTTGTGGGTTTTTAAACTGGCCAAGTGTCTCTTATTTCCCTGCAGACTAATCAGTGTGGGTTGTGCAAACAAAAAAATAAAATAAGTCAAAAGTGGTTCAAAAGTGCCAGTACTTCAAGCAATGTTTAATATGCCTTTTATGGAAATTATATGCATTTACAGTTTTAAATTACATGTGTAAATCACATAGACTACACAGAGCATGACATTCTGCTGAGCATATGTAAATGTAAATGTTTGGAACCCCATTGGAGACTGTCCCATTGCTTGGAGCTGCTTTGAAAACCAAATGCTTTTCAAAGGGTTTTTAGGGCCCAGCCTTGTTGGTCCATGGGAAGCTGATATCCAAGTGGTGGTAGCATCTCAGTTGTCCCATAACACTGTTAAAACAATGAATGTTCAAATCAGTATGCTCAAATCAGTAAAACTCCCATCAATGGAGGGTCCTTGTATAATTTGCTAATTTCTTTATAAAAGATGGGAAATCTATTTAATGTATATCAGATATTAGTGTTCCTATTCACCTGCAATCCCCAGATGCAAAAGTATAGATGATGGTAATGTGATGATGGATAATGCTGTGAACAGTGCTAAGATTGTGCTGTGAGAAATACAGATGTGGGTCCTAACTGTTGGCTCCCTTGTCTTATGTTCCACATACCAAATATATCCATGCAGGGGCGAACTGACCATATGGGCACTCGGGCAGAGCCTGAGGGCCCGGGACCAATAGGGGGCCCCATGATGCCCGCCATCATCACACTATATTCAGGGAAGCTATCAGCATTGCAGTGAAGCCGGGTCTAACACAGGTGGACTATTTGGTGTGAGCTCGAGCATGGGGGAGAGGAATACACTGCAGCAGCTCTGAGCTTGTGTTACTTACACTCTGAGCTTCGGAGGTCAAGACAACATCTGATGGAACACACAGCAAGCTGGAAGTAAAACTGAAAGTCAGCAAAGCCAAACTGTTCTATGACTTGCTGACTTCCATGAGCCGTGAGTGTTAATCATTGTTTATCTGCTGCAAGCGCTATATTGCTTTCTTCCTCAACCTTTACACTTAAGCTGACCCTAAGTGAAACCTTTTTCTTCTTCAGAAAAAAAAATAATCTGCTTTCTGTATGCAGGTACCGCAATGACATGCTGAAGTTTGTAGAGAAGCTGTGTTAACTATTGCTGCAGGGAAATGCTACACTGCTGCTTTCCTCTATCCTTGCATTCAAACTTATCTGTAGTGAAATTCCTGCCTCTCCTCACTGTCACCATAATTTAGTTACAACTTGCATAAAATGCTGACAGCTTGCTTGCTGACAGAGGCATAACTAGAACCTTCAGGGCACTGGTGCAAGAAGCCATTAAGGGACCCATTGACTCTCATCCAGGGCCCTTCCCACTGATCCCAAGGCCTTTTACTCCCGTTTCAAGGCCCATTTTTACAGTCCTGCAACAGGACCTTTTCACATGTCCTGTAGTGGTTCCCCTTGATGCCATCTTGTGGCCCCCTACAGTGGCAGAAGAGTCTGGTTGTAAGTGTGACCATTGTGACCCTGGCCATTACTGGTGTCAGCAGGACTGTGAATGGTGTCAGTCAGTAATGCAGTGGACAGTGTCAGTAGAGCAGAGGACAGTGTTAGTAGGGCAGTGGATGGTGTCAGTAGGACAATGGATGGGGTCAGTAGAGCAGTGGATGGGTCAATCGTTTTTTATTTTATTTTTTTTATTATTAGAAGTCAACGTAGTCAGGAGCCAAAAATCAGGAACAGGAATAGGAAGAGAAGTCGGCCAGACTGAGTTGTACACAGGAACACAGGCAGGAACACACTGGAGATCATAGACCACACAAGGGCAAGGATGAAATGAGCTAAGCTGCTAAAATAGCAAAAAGGGCTGGCTGTAGGCTGGATTTATGAGGCAGGTAACGGTATCCTGGTGAGTCACTGTGGACACAAGTGGCTGGTAATTAATCGACAGCTGAGCAGCTTCTAAGCACTGAAAGAAAAGAGCTGCTCGCTAAGTAGCAGGAGCCCAGCCTTGAAACTAAATACAGTTTACTTATGGTTCAGTTATGAATGGACACAGGAGTGGTACCAATCACTCACTGTGTCCATTTAGAAAAGGAAGGGGTTGGTACTACATCCCCCAGAGGAAGCTACGAGTCCCTGTAGCGTAACGCGTAGGGGAGGGGCGGTGACGTCATCACGCATCCACAGAGGAACGGCGAGTATATTTACTGAAAGCAAACACACCAGCCAGGCTGTCTGAAGCACGATCTGGATACATTGTATGCAAAGCGCTATTTATATTTACACAATGTGAGTGGGAGATCAAAGAGCAATAAATCATTTATATCCCGGATAAGACACTATGTTTCTTTTCCCTTCTCTGCATGTTCCGTATATGGAGGAATAAATAAAGCAGTCAGTGAAGAAAGCACAATTGAGAAGGCTGTGCTGAGGAGAGAGGAGAGGAGACAGGAGAGAGAGGTTCAAGCTGTGAACACAGACTTATCACATTAATTAAATTGAATAACAACACCATCTCAATTTCAAAGAAAAGTGTTGACATTCCCATTTTTTAAATTTTTTTCTTTTTATTTATATATAATTGACAATTTCATTTTTCATTTTTTATTAATTTTTCATTAATTTTCATTTTATTCACATTTAATTTTTGATACAGATTTATTTTTTATATTTAATTTTTATATTTACAATATGATTTAATTTACATATTTATATTAATTGTATATTTAAGTATCATAGATGTAAGAAATGATTGGATTATAGGTGGTATATTAAGAGATTCACATAATCACTAAAGGTTGATAATATTGGAGCGCGGTACAACATTGGAATTCATAGTTTATATTCACACACCTAGAGAGGGTGTAACTAGTGCCTAGCGATCTAATATTTAATAAATATTGATTTAAGCACACAATTAACAAATCAGTAAACACTATAAGAGTTTCACATATTTTTTTGATTAAATAATAGAGTAGGATAACTCCAGGTGGCTCACAAGTAATTATTTCATTATAATGGCATATAGAGTAATTGATGCCCTCCATTTCCTGCCTGCAGCCGCTGAATACCGGAGAGAGAGGAGGAGAAGCTGACTTTCAGTGGCTGCAGAAGGAAAATGGAGGGCATTGGTTCATCTATATGCCACCCCTCCTAACCAGTAGAATAAAATGTGATAGGGTAGCTGCACGGGCCCCCTGGAGCATGGGGCCAGGTTGCAATTGCAACCCCTGTAGTTACAAAACTGCTTGCTGACAATACTAGTATATGCTGACTTATTGGGATGAAGTATGAGTATGAATTACAGTTTAGCTGCTTTTAGAAGGTGGCACACTGCTTATCTTTTATTGCTGCTTTAAAGCATTTCTGGGCAGTGAAATATGTAGGTGGGGCTATGTGTGGATGTGGCTTGCATGTGGGAAGGGACACAGGGGGCCCATGATCTCTTGTTGCCCATGAGCCATGTCAGTCCATCCCTGTACCCATGAAAAGCAGGGGAAAGCCAGTAGCAATGCTCATTACTGGGTCCCCTAGGTATGTTCTTAGTTGTGGACTGCAATCAGTAAATCAATGCAATGCCATGGTGTGTCTGATCTTCTTTATTTTATAACTTATTTCACATTGTTTATTAAATAGAAAAGAAAAGCAATCTCAGTAAATACAATATTTCCTTACATATGTACCTACAGCAATAAAAATATTAAACATCAATGTAATATTTTCATATGGATATAACTAGGTCCTCTATATTTACAAACCTTTTACGAATGTTCCTGGATACGTCTTTTAGAATAGTAATGATGTTTTTTCTAGTTCTGTCAAATCTTTTTGCCATAAAGTTAAAGTAAATCTAAAGCGCTAACCTTTTTTTTTTTATTTTGAATAGAGTAGGGAATACATAAAACACCTGTCAATTTTACATTTTCCATTGAGGAGATTTCAATCGCTCCCCGTCCCATAGACACAAGGATTTGTGAGGAAATTTCCCCAAAGTAAGGGATAGTCTCTCTTACATAGTGGTTACTGCACAAGCATTTTTATTGGAAGACTTCCCCTCTATTCCAGCAACAATTCAACATTTTGGACATTCTCTTAATTTCAGTTCTGGTCACAGTGGTCACCAAACTAAACAGAGAGGACGTATTTCACTAGCCAAGCCACAGAGAGCAATTTCATTATGACAGGGTTGCTTATTCTTCCCCACTCTATCCAAAACAAATTCTTTTTTGGAGGGGGATTTAGATACACATATGCTTCAATACTCTTATTACAGCTTGGTTTCCAATATTATGGTCTCTTCCGGCTTTTCTTCATCGGGACAGTTTTGTTTAATCAGTGATGCCACATCTAAAATGGTTGTGTTGGGATCCAGTAGTTTGACAACAGGAACATTTACTTCTTTCTCATCAAAGATACGATTCTGTAATGTCATTGCCAACATGGAGTCAATCCCTAATGAATTCAGAAGGCTATTCACTGTGATGTCACTTACTGTGACACTTGTGAGTTCACTTACTAATGACAAAATGTAATCCTCTGATTTTTGTTTAACTTTGGATTGCTTTATTTGTTTTTTGTCATCCAAATTGTTCACATATTCCGTAACCAAATTGAAGAATCGCCTCTTCATAACTGGGATGTGTGAAGCCATGTTGTCATACATCAGTTGAAAATCAAACTTGACTATTGCCTGTTGGGCATTGTCTATAAGGAGGCTTCTCTTTAGGTATACATGAATTTCCGGCACATTTATTAGAAGTAGTCCTTTCGCTTGCAAAATGTTATGAACCTGTTTTTGATCAAGCAGCAGTCCAGTATTCAGAGCTCCCCAGCTAATTGCTTGGGCAGGAAGGCCAAGATTTCTTCTGTATTGGCAGAAAATGTCCAAAAAGGAGTTGGCAGCAGCATAATTAGCTTGCCCAGAATTTCCAACAAATGATGCAACAGATGAATAACATACAAAATAATCCAGTTTTTGGTTTAATGTGGCAAGATGAAGATTGATAGCTCCATCGATTTTTGGGCTCAGGACCTTCTCAAAGAGTGACAAATCTAACATTTCCAAGATGCTGTCATGCAGGACAACAGCACTGTGAAAGACACCTTTGATTGGAATATTTGGAAAGATCTTGTGTATTGAGTCAATTGCTTTCTTCACATCAGCATACTGGCTTATATTACATTGAAGAGTTATTATCTTAGCATTCTCCTTTTCACTTCGTGCTCTGGCTATTTGTTGTTCCATTTCAGTGTTTGGGTTTCTTCTTGAGAGAATAACAATGTGGCCACCTCCATTGTGTAGAATAAACATCACTGTTTCAAATCCCAACCCAGTCAGGCCACCTACCACAATGTAAACGGCATTGTGCCTGAAAAGAACTGCATCAGAGATAGACATTGGTATCTTTCTAATTGTGTTATTGTCTAACTCAATGAGCGGTAAAGATTGTGCTTTAAAATAACTAGACACTGTATTGTTCAGATTTGGAGTACTATTAGAAGTCTGAATTATAGATTTAGGTAAAATAAGAGGAATGTCTGAAGACAGTGACCGAAGCCATTTGTAAATGTCTTTGGCAAACTCTTGCAGGTATGCTCTTTGGAAAACAGTTGCAAGGTCGAGTATGTGTATATGAATGTTTTGTCTGCAATTGCTTGCTAGACTGTGGAAATAGGTAGAATTGTTGTGGTCACATATGATTACCACATCTTTAAGAATGGAAAGCTGGGCAATGTCTTCTCCTGAGATTATTTCTGAGGTAGGAAGTATAATCATGGCACTGCACTGCTTTCCATTAGCTGCAACTCCTGGAGATATTGTTGTTTCCCAGCCTCTTTGTTTTGCTGACTTTGATAAAAGTGTACTGAAAACTGACTTTTCTTCTGTTGTTACAATTGTGAGTTTAGGTTTATTTTTTGCACGCGGTAGTCTCTTATGTAAAATTTCCCAAGCCAAGACAAATAGAGAAACAAAAGGTGCATCTCTTAGCATCGGAAACTTCTTAATGAAACAGCAAACCCTCTCTGGAATCCTCACTTTGGAATTTGCAATTGTTGGATAACATGAGGCAACTCTATCCCCAACTTGAATTTTCTGGACATCTCTGCCAATGGCTGTCACAGTTCCTGCTATATCCAGAGCAATTAGTTTATGTTTATCAGAAGCCACACCATTCCAGTACAATGTATTTCCATATTGCCAGCTAGAAAGACTAACAGGAAAAAAGTCTTCTGTGTGGGCACCTATTTTGTCAATTCGTATCTCTACATCTTTGCTTGAGAGCTCATCGAGTCTAGAATTATTTGGCTCAGCAGAAAGGTCAGCTATAGTATGAATATCTGAAGTGCACAAAGTAAAATTATCTGACTTCTCTAAGGGTGCTGATAGTTGTCTACTGGTTTCAGTGTCTGTATGTATAATTTCACCTGTGTAAATACAGCCTTCTTTTATCCTTATCTCTGGGTGGTCATTTGGTTTGTAATGAAGTAAAACTTGAGCAAGCGCTACCACATCTTCTGGACTTGAAGAGCCAATATCAATTAGCTGAAAGGTAATGTTGGGCACTTCAGTAATACAAGCTCGTGTCATCCCAACAAAAACAAAACCAGGATTAATGTGATCTACAGTGTTTTCTGTTGTTCTGAATGTGACTGTCTTGATAGATTTTGCAGAGCCTTTCTGTCTTACTGCCAAAATCAGTTTTCGGTAGGCCTCACAACATTTTGCTAGATATTGTGTTGAATTGTTTGGAATTGTATCATTGAGTCTATGGATCCCCCACATAAACACAATGTCTGTAGACTCACTGCTGAGGAGTTTGTGTAACTGGATGTCTGAATCCCAGCTGCTAAAGTTAATGTAGCTCACTCCCTCATGTATGTATGCTGATAATTGCTGACTTACTCCAGAGTTATCTGCATAAACCAGCATGCTTGGCTTCTCATTTGATTCACTCTTCGAGCTTGGTATTTTTGTCCAATTAATTTGAAAAAAGTAATTAGTTTGTGTTCTTGCTGCTTGTTTCATGAATGCCATCCTGGCATTTTTTATCTCTGCCAACACCAAACCATTGTTATCAGCAATGCATCCACAGACTTCAGTGTAACTTTCAGTGATTCTTATTGTTTTTATGTAGATCACCATTTCCTCTTGAAGAGGTTGGAAAATCGTCAAACTTCCTATGGAAGATGGAAAGATCGCTGCAACTTCTTTTTTTCTGGAACCAACCACACAAACAACCATTTGAAGGAAACAGTCCAAAATCACTGGGTGTATGTGGTATTCATACATTGTTTCTTTGATTTCTCCCATTTTAATCTTAGCAATCCCTTCATTCAGCTCTTCACCATAGTGAACATCACATAGTTTTCTGTACATTTTGCCATACTCAAATCCAAAAGTGGATAGTAATTCATAGACATCTTCCTTTTTGAAAATGGTTTGACATCTCTTGACAATATGCTGAATGTAAATTCTTTTGTCTCCATCTATTGTACTGTTATTTTTTTGCACATGCCCAATTGCATAGACATGCAATGTCAGAATTTCAAAATGAATTACTTGGTCTTGTTGATGTATCTTGACATTTAGCTCCTGAGATTCTCTTTGAAGGATACAGGGATTCAAAAATTTTGCACTGATTTCCAGAGAGTGTAAGGGCACTCTGGGCCTTAAGCTTGTAACAATAGCTGCCAATGCAAGTTCTACAAAGAATGCACCGGGAACAAGTGTAGACCCCAAATTCTTGTGCTCATAAACATATGGTGTCAGTGATTTTGATAGCGTGCATTTAAACTTGGTGAAATCTGCACTTACACTGTGTATCAGTGGATGAAAGAGAGAGCCTGCAGATTGGTTTCCTTGCCTAATTTCATCAAAACGGATATCTTGCTTGTTGTGCTCAAACTGGTATCTTGGAATGCAAAATGGTGAGGATTTGTATTCAGAAAAAATATTGTTCCAATTAGGATTGTAACCCTTTTCGAAAAGAGTACTCAGCAAAGAGAAAAGAGTTTCATGCTCATTTTTTGGATGTGCAGCAGGCATTACAGATGTATTTGATCCAAGGATGTCAACAATGTTTTTTTGTAGTGCTCTGCGTGGCCCAATTTCTATAAACACAATGTTTTCTTTATCTTTTGCTGAAGCTTTTATAGCTTTTTCAAACTCAACTGGATCACGAATATTTTTGGCCCAGTATTCTCCAGTTGTAAAATCTCCTTTTGTTGCTGGCTTACCAGTTACTGTTGAAATCAGCTCACATTTCAAATTATTTGCATGTAAGGTTGATAGCATGTCTTTTATGTCATCCAGTATTGGGTCCATCAAGTAGCTGTGGTATGCAGCTGGGACATCTAAAATATGGAGAAATATATTCTTATTCTTGTAGTGTTGGGATAAGTGATCACTGATCCGCTGTATAGCTTCTCCATCTCCAGAAAGTGTACATGAGGAGGGACTGTTGAAAGCAGCAATGCATGCTTTTCCATTGCTTGACAAGAGTAAATTTGATATTTCTGTTATTGGTACATTTCCAACCACAAGCATTTTCCCTCCAGTGACTGTACACTGCAATTTGCTCCTGTGATAGATAACTTTAACAGCATTTTCAAGCGAAAGAAGACCAGAACAATATGCTGCAGCAACTTCACCTACCGAATGTCCCACAACACAGTCTGGATTCACCCCCCAGTGTCTAAGAAGATCCACGAGTGACACCTGGATGGTAAAGAGCAACAACTGTGCAATATCTGGACTGGAAAAGTCATCATATCCTTTCTCCAGCAAATGTACAACAGAAAGGGAAGTGTAAACTTGGATTATCTTGTCTACCTCTAAACATTTTGCTCTGAACACTTCCTCATTTTCTAGTAATACCTTGCACATCCCTTTGGAAAGGACTCCATTCCCACAAAACACAAACACAATCTGAGGATTTTTTGTGGCTGGAGATGTCTCTGTATTTAAAGACTGAAGTTGCTGCTGCAGATTAGGCAAGGACGAAGCCAGAAATGCTGCTCTGTATTTAAAATTAAAGTGGCTTCTTCTGCAGGCAGCAGTGTACACCAAGTTCTCCAGAGATAATGATGATGACATTTTACTCAGCTCTTGCTTTGTATCTTCAATACAGAGTTGAAGTGATTTGTTGGAGCAAGCTGAGAGAATAAATATTTCAGAAGGTCTTTTGGAGTGATGTTTGGAGTTATTCTCTTTGTATTGTTTGATGACAACATGAGAATTAGTTCCCCCAAAACCAAAGCAATTAATGCCAGCCATTCTTCCAAATTTTACATCTTCATGCCAATTTTCAGGAGCTGTTGGAACAACTAGTTTGAATTCTTCAATCTGTTTAATACCAAACTCTTTAGAATAATGTAAAGATGGGGGAATCACTTCATGATGCATCATTAGCAGAACCTTTATTAATCCAGCCATTCCAGCAGCTGATTCCGTGTGTCCAATATTTCCTTTAACTGATCCAATCTTCAAAGGTTTCATTCCACGTGGGCGTTTTTTCACAATGATGTTTCCTATACTGGTGACTTCTATTGGGTCTCCAACAGGTGTTCCAGTGCCATGAGCCTCAACATATTGTATACAGCATGGATCTATAACTGTGTAGATACGTCCTAATAGTTTCTGCTGTTGGTCTTGAGATGGTTTGGTAATGGGTGTTACTGACCGCCCATCTTGGTTAACTGAACATGCGCATATGACTCCCCAGATTTTGCTGTAATCTTCTCTAGCCTGAAAAACAGAAACACATATGAATATGTAAAAACAACATGTGGAAATATAGCAAAGTATGAAAGTGGGTACCTATTGAAAGGCAAATTACTGCATGAGTATTATGACTTTATATGCATGGTGAAGTAATGTATTACATACATTTCCTGTGCACCCCAGATTTTTTGCAAGACAAGAATTATAATTCACCATTTCTAATCTGAAGTGGTTCTATTCTACCACATTGCAGTGCTGGTTTCTAAAGGTTTTCTTATAGTCTACCACTTCAGAATCTTAAAGTTAGTTTAGAAGTATTAATCCGATCAAGATAATGCATTTATTATTAGTCCAATTAAATGTTAAGTCCACTCAAATTGTGTATTGTAAATATTTGTTGGACTTTTGATTAGCCTTAATCATTTTGTAAGTCTTGTGGTGGTCTTAGAAAACTCTAAAACTAATTTTTGAGTGCTGTAAATTAGCAAATAAACAAAGTAACACAGCAATGTTTTAATATTAGTATTGTTGGACTCTTTGTTTAACTTTTATTCCAACATGACGTGACTACATAGTATTGTAATTCTAGGCTAATACCACAACCGGGAAGTAAATATCAGAATATTGAGAGAATAAAATAATGCATGTAATATTATGCTCAGAAAAATCAGTGAAAGATAAACCATGACAGTGCATAATATAATTCCCCTGTTGTGTGTCTCAATGGGATAAGTTCACCTTTACTAAAGAATAGCCTATGAAGTTAAGGGGACCCAGTGGATATTATTATTATTATACAGGACTTATATAGTGCCGACAGTTTGCTCAGCGCTTTACATTATGGAGGGAGACAGTGCAGTAACAATACAGTTCAATACAAGAGGGATTAGGGAGTTTACAATCTAGGAGGGAGGGGATAGTGGTACAAGAGGTAATTAGCTGTGGGGGATGGAGTGATAGGAGGAGTAGGGGATTCCAGTATTAGCTGGGGTCAGGGTAGGCTTCACTGAAGAGATGGGTTTTCAAAGTGCACCTAAAAGTGAGCAGAGTAGGCGATAGCCTGATAGCTTGGGGTAGGGAGTTCCAGAGGATGGGTGAAGCCCTTGAGAAATCCTGGAGACGACCATGGGAGGAGGAGAAAATACAAATAATATATATTATAATTACTTGCGAACCACTGAGGTATAATAAATAAATATATAGGTCAGCAGGCATCTATTCACATCCTCATATAAATGAGTATTGTAGTATTGTACAATAAATTGATTGCTTATTGCCGCGCCCTAAATGTGAGATATGAATACTTCCAGAAATAATGAACCTTCCAAATCAACTTATTACAACTTCAAAATAAATAAATAATAAAATGTGAAAAAAACAAAAAACGTGAAAAAAATATAATATTAGTAATTTAACCACTTGAGCTCCTGAGGATTTACCCCCCTTAATGACCAGGCCTCTTTTTGCTACTCGGCGTTACACTAATTCAACTGATAATTGTGCAGTCATGCAATGCTGCACCTAAACGAAATTTATTATGCTACATGTTTTTGGTAAAAAAAAAAACAAATAAGTGTATATTGATTGCTTTGTGTGAAAGTTATAGCGTCTACAAACTATGGTATAGATACTGCAATTTACGACATTTTTTTGCTATACAGCGCTGCGCTAGTTTAACGGACAATTGCACGGTCATGCAATACGGTACATAAATAAAATAAATGGTACATAAATGAAACTTATGTCCTTTTTTTAACACAAATAGAGCATTTTTTGGTGGTATTTGATCACCTGTGCACTTTTTATTTTTGGCGCTATAACCAGAAAAAAACATTTTTTGGAAAAAAACAATATTTTCTAATTTTAATCATAAAAATATCTAAAAAAAACCCTAAAATTTCATCATAAATTTAGGCCAAAATGTATTCTGCTACATGTTTTCGGTTAAAAAAAATCCCAATAGGTGTATATTGATTGCTTTTTGTGAAAGTTATAGCGTCTACAAACTATAGTATAGATAATGGAATTTACATAGCTTTTACTTTCTGACTGCCCATCACATTTCTTGAGGTGCTAAAATACCAGGATAGTACAAACACCCTCAAATGACCCCTTTTCAGAAATTAGACACCCTAAGCTATCTGCTGAGAGGCAAATTGAGTCCATGGAAGATTAATTTTTTTTCCACAAGTTTCTGGAAAATGACAAAAACTTTTTTTTTTTTTTACACAAAGTTGTCATTTAAATGATTTATTTCTCGCACAAGCCATGGGTATATGTGCAATTACACCCCAAAATACATTCTGCTACTTCTACTGAGTATGGGGATACCACATGTGTGAGACTTTTTGGGAGCCTAGCCATATACAGGAGCCTGAAATCCAATGACCACTTTGAAAGCCTGAAGGTGCGTAACTTCCTCATTACACTTCCTCACTACCTATCACAGTTTTGAAGGCCCTGACATGCCAGGATAGCCCCAAACCCCCCCAAATGACCCCTTTTTGGAAAGTAGACACCCCAAGGAATTTAAAAAGAGGCATGGGGAGTATTTTGCAGATCTAATTTTTTCTCACAAGGTTTTGAAATATGAAAAAAATAGAAAAAATGTTTGTTTTTTTTCTTCATTTTCCAAAAACTTGTGGCAACAAATGAGATCTGCAAAATACTTACTGTGCTTTTTATCAAATTCCTTGGGGCGTCTACTTTCCAAAAAGGGGTAATTTGAGGGGGTTAGGTGCTATCCTGGAATTTCAGGGCCTCCGAAACTGTGAAGGTAGTCTGGAAGTGTAATGAGGAAATAAAGCCCTTTAAAAGCCTGAAGGTGCTTATTGGATTTTGGGGTCCTGTACTTGGCTAGACTGCCAAAAATTCTCTCACATGTGGTACCCCCATACTCGGGAGAAGTAGCAAAATGTATTTTGGGGAGTAATTCCACATATAACCATGGCATGTGTGAGCAGAAAATCATTTAAGTGACAATTTTGTGTAAGAAAAAAAAAAAAAATTATTTTTGTCATTTTCCAAAAACTTGTGGTAAAAAAATAAATTCTTCTATTGATTCAACATTCCTCTCAGCAAATAGTTTGGGGTAACTACTTTCCAAAAAGGGGTCGTTTTGGGGGGTGGGGGCGTTTTATGCCCAGCATTAGAAGTTTATGCCACACATCACTCACTCTTCTAACCACCTGAAGACCAAGCCTTTTTGTTCACATGAAAAAAATCTGTATTTTTTGCTAGGAAATTAATTTAAACCCCCAAACATTATATATTTTTTTAAAGCAGACACCCTAGTGAATAAAATGGTGGGTACTACAATTTTTTATGGCACATAGTACTCGCGCAGCGATTTTTCAAAAGCAATTTTTAAAAAAAAAAATACACTTTTTTTTTTTTACTTTTAATGCACAAAAACACAATATATTGGCCAATTGTTTGGTAAAATATAAAAGATAATGGTGTGTAAATAGATACCAAACATGACATGCTTTAAAACTGCGCATGCCCCCTGCAAACATTTTTAATATCCATAGGCAGCGCTTTAAAAGCCTTTAAAAGCCACCATTTTAGATTTACAGAGGAGGTCTTGTGTTAGAATTGCTGCCCTTGATCTGACGTTCACGGCAATACCTCACATGCATGGTGCAACCGCTGTTTATATAACGGCACAGGGTCAAGGCTTGTGCACGCATGGGAGGGGCAATTTTTTAATTATTTTTTTTTTTAGTTATTTTTATTTTTTTTATTATTTTTACATTGTACCTTTCTTTTTTTTTTTTTTTTTATCACTTTTAATGCAGGGAATGCAAATAACCCCTATAACTTCAATGGGCATTGTCATATTCTGTTTTGAGAAATCTGGGGTCTATCAGACTCTAGATATCTCCTCTGCCCTTACATTATCTAATCAAACCAAAATCGGTGTGATCAGATGCTTTCCCAATTTACAAATGGCGCTGTTTATATCCTGCGAAACTGAAGTGATGAAATGCTTGTAGCTTCCGAATTCTTAGACTATAGAGATGATTGGCACCATTCTGGTCTCCAATCAGCTCTATGGTCAGCTGGCAGAAACACCGGCTGCATTCTCAGGTTCCCCTGATGGCACGGGACTGCCCGAGAAGGCCGTTGAAGGCAGCGGGGGAGCGGGGACATTATCTCCCACTGCTTGTAAAAGCAATCTTGCAGCTAATTAGCCACTAGGATTGCTTTTACATGAAAGCCGATCACCGGCTGAAAAAAACGATACCAGGATGATGCCTGCAGCTGTAGGCATCATCCTAGTATAACCATTCTGATCCACTGATGTACCAGTACATCGCTGGTCCTTGTTGGGTATTATTATTATTATTATTATTATACAGTATTTATAAAGCGCCAATAGTTCGCTCAGCGCTGTACATTACAAAGGGGGACAGAACATGTGACAGAACAATACCAATACAATGTGATACACGAGGGGTTCGAGGGCCCTGCTCTTTCGAGCTTACAATCTAGGAGGGAGGGGATGGTGGCACAGGAGGAGATAGCTGTGGGGGATGGAGTGGTAGGAAGAGTGGAGGAGGTCGGCAAGTTAGCAGGGGGTGGGGTAGGCTTCCCTGAAGAGATGGGTTTTCAGGGTGCACCTAAAGGAGAGGAGAGTAGGTGATAATCTGATGGGTTGGGGCAGGGAGTTCCAGAGGATGGGTGACACCCTGGAGAAGTCCTGGAGGCGGGCATGGGAGGAGGAGACCAGGGAACTAGAGAGAAGGAGGTCTTGTGAGGAGCGGAGTGTGCGTGCTGGGCGGTACTTGGATATTAGGTCAGTGATGTAGTTCGGGGCAGTATGGTGGACAGCTTTGTACGTCAGCGTTAGGATTTTGAATTTGATCCGTTGCGCAATCGGAAGCCAGTGGAGGGATTGGCAGAGGGGGGTGGTGGAGACAGAGCGGTTGGAAAGGTGAATGAGTCTGGCAGCCGTATTCAGGATCGACTGAAGCGGGGATAGCCAGCGGCGAGGCAGGCCAGTGAGGAGGGAGTTGCAGTAGTCGAGTCGTGATATGATGAGGGAGTGGATGAGCTGTTTAGTGGTTTCTGAGGTTAGGAACGTGCGGATTTTGGCGATGTTGCGGAGGTGGAGTCTGCACGAGTTTGTTAAAGATTGGACTTGGGGCTGGAAGGATAGGTTGGAGTCCAGAATGACACCCAGTACTCTGGCCTGCAGGGCGGGTTTGATGGTAGCGTTGTTGGATGTGACGGAGAAATCAATGGGGGGTGGTGTCCGGGCTGGGGGGAAGACAAGAAACTCGGTTTTGGAGAGGTTCAATTTAAGGAAGTGGAGCGACATCCAGTCTGATATGTCGCTCAGTAGGTGTGTGATTCGGGCTGAGACCAAGGGGGTGAGGTGGGAGGTTGAGAGATAGATTTGTGTGTCGTCGGCAAAGAGGTGGTAGTTGAAGCCGTGAGAGTGTATGAGTTGGCCAAGGGAGGAGGTATAGATGGAGAAGAGAAGGGGCCCAAGGACAGAGCCTTGAGGGACCCCAACAGAGAGGGGGAGTGAAGGGGAGGTGGTAGCATTATAGGTAACGCTGAAGGAGCGTTGTGACAGGTAGGATGAGAGCCAGGAGAGAGCAGAATCTCTGAGGCCGAGGGAGTGTAGTTTTTTGAGGAGGAGGGGGTGGTCGACTGTGTCGAAGGCCGCAGAGAGGTCAAGGAGTAGGAGCACTGAATAGTGGCCATTAGCTTTGGCGGTTAGCAGGTCGTTGGAGAGTTTGAGTAAGGCAGTTTCGGTGGAGTGTAGGGGACGGAAGCCGGACTGTAGGGGATCGAGGAGGTTGTTGTCGTTGAGGTGAGAGCATAGGCGGGTGTAGACTAGGCGCTCGAGGAGTTTAGATGTAAATGGGAGCAGGGAGATGGGTCTGAGGTTGTTCGGGTCATTGGGGTCCAGGGAGGGCTTTTTAAGTATGGGGGTGATGTGTGCATGTTTCAGAGGGGAGGGGAAAGTGCCTGAGGAGAGGGAGAGATTGAAGATGTGGGTGAGGGAGCGTAGGATGGAGGAGGAGGAAGGTCATAGGAGTTGTGAAGGGATAGGGTCGAGGGGGCAGGTGGTGAGGTGGGCATCAGAGAGGATCTTGGAGACTTCCTTGATGGTAGTAAGGTCAAAGGTGCGGAGTGTGGGGGGAGCTTCAGTATGAGGAATGTAGGGTGGGGTGGAAGAGGAGGTCAGAGCAGTGGTGGGGCCGTGGGAGAGGGGTGATGAGGGGGTAGCTGAGTGAGGGTGAAGGGGGTTGGAGAGAGTTTGAGCAGCGACGAAGTCCCTGCGGGTTATGTCGAGGGGGAGGGGGGATAAGGGGGTAGCTGTGTGAGAGGGGACGGTTTGAGAGGGTGTGTGAGTTGCGGCAATGTCCTTGCGAATTGTGTCAATCTTGTTTTTGAAGTGATTGGCAATCTCAAGGGCAGTGAGTGAGGTGCTGGGTGGAGGTGGGGGTGGAGAGAGTAGAGAGTTGAAGGCAGAGAAGAGTCGGCGAGGATTGGAGGAGAGGGCCTTGATGAGGGTCAAGAAGTAGGCCTGTTTGGCAGCATGGAGGGAGGAGGTATAGGTGCGGAAGGCAGATTTGTAGCGGGTGAAGGCTTGTTGGGATTTGGTTTTGCGCCATAGTCGCTCCAGGGCACGACTTTGTCGTTTGAGGGTTTTGGTGTGATCAGTCTGCCAGGGCTGGAGCGGTCGGGGTCTGATGTTGCGTGTGGTTAAAGGCGCTAGTGAGTCAAGGGCTGTTGAGAGCGCATTGTTGTAGGCGGTCAAAGCCAAGTCGGGGCAGGACAGGGGGAGGATGAGGTCGTGGAGTTGATCAGCTGTAGAGTGGAGGGAGGCAGTGTTAAGGTTGCGGAGGTTACGGCTGGTAGTAGTGTGACATTTGGAGGGGTAGGCGTTGGAGGACGAGGAGATAGAGAAGGTGATCAGGTTGTGGTCAGAGAGAGGGAAGGGGGTGTTAGTGAGGTTGTGGGGAGCGCAGCGGTTGGAGAAGACAAGGTCCAGGATATTTCCGTCGGAGTGGGTGGTGGATTGTATGCACTGTGCAAGTGCAAAGGAGGAGGTTAGGTGGAGGAGACGGGTTGTGTCTGGGTTGTCGAGGTTGACAGGGATGTTGAAATCCCCAAGGATGATGGTGGGTAGCTCAGAGGAGAGGAAGAAGGGTAGCCAGGAGGAGAAGTCATCCAGGAAGCGGGGTATGGATCCAGGAGGCCGGTATATCACAGCAATCTTCAGGGGGGTTGGGGAGAATAGTCGGACGCAGTGGGCCTCGAAGGAGGAGAAGGATAGGGAGGGGGGGTTTGGGAGGACTCGGAAGGTGCTCAGCGGTGACAGGAGCTGGCCAACCCCACCACCTTTACGACCGTTGGGCCTGGGTGAGTGGGTCCAGGTGAGACCTCCGTAGGAGAGTGCAGCAGGGGAGGTAGAGTCAGTGGGCTGGATCCAGGTTTCCGTGATCGCTAGGAGGTTGAGGGAGCGGGAAACAAAGAGGTCGTGGATGGCGGTAAGCTTGTTGCACACCGATCGGGCGTTCAGGAGTGCACATGAAAACGGGGGGGAGATTTTAGGGAGCAGGGGGACAGATACTAAGTTGTGGGGGTTGCAGTAGGACGTGGAGGTGGGAGGGTGTTGAGCGGGTGAGGGAGGTGGAGGGCCAGGATTCGGGGAGATGTCCCCCGCGGCTAGGAGGAGGAGAAGGGTGAGAAAGGTGGCATGGGAGCGGGATGTGCAGGAGCGTGAGAAACTACTAGTGGAGGTGTTGGGGTCAGTGGGAGAGTGGAGTAATAGGAGGAGGTGGTGGGTGCCATAGAGGGGCGAAGAAAGCAGTGAGGACACAATATACAATTGTTTGGGAGGGGCAGAGGGATATAGTGAATGGATTTTGGGAATGGAGGAGAGGAAAATGAGAAGGAGGAGTGGAAGAGGCATTTTGGGGAGGTGAAGAGAGCAATAGTAGGGAGATGATAGCAGTGAGGGGGAGATGTACAGGTTGTGGGGTGGAGCAGAGGGGTAAAGAAATGAGATTTGGGAACAGAGGATAGTAATATGATAAGGAGAAGAGGGGCGTATTATATAAAGGTACACAGAGTGGGTCTCAGGCATGTAAGAGGTTTCCCAGGGTGTTTGCTTGCAGTCTTCCAGCATGCAGTAGAGCTTCTTGCTGTTGTGTCTGCCTGCTGCTTAAGTTCTCCTGCTTTAGTTCAACTGCTGTGTTTAACTGCTTCTTCTATGCACTCCTTCTAAGCCGCACTCAATCTGAAGCAGCACCCCCATCAGAGACTGTGCCCCCCATCAGAGATCTCCCCCATGAGCTGATCTAAATTTATAGGGAGATGCTCAAATGAGCATTCAACTCCACCCCAATTAGAAGCTGATAAGGATCACATGAATAGTGGGGGATGATTCTCAGGAAACAGACAACAATCGTAAAACGGGTGCAGCTAGAGGTGAGCACTGGTCAACATACACAAATATAAATACACCATTTGTTCTGAATATAGCAGGAGTCAATGCGTTTTGGAGTTAAGAGTGGAGGTAGGAGAAAGGTGCATTTACCCAGGAGGAAGGCAGCAGGAGTCAATGCGTTTTGGAGTTAAGAGTGGAGGTAGGAGAAAGGTGCATTTTTTTTTTTGTATGCAGCCTGTGGACTGAATGAAAAAATGAGAAGAAATCTCTGCCAGAAAAAGTGTGTGGTATGCCCACCATTAGAATATACCGCCCTGCATCCTCCCACTTCTAATGGTGGGCACACATTAGGTCACACTTTGCCACAAGTGCCAGTTCCAAGATTGAATAAATGTCTAAATAGTGGCACGCTTGAATAAAAATTGTCCACGTATAAGTGGTACCCCATATGGAGAAATGATGACACCAAGTCCCAAACTATCTTGCCACTGCTCCCCATGTAGTCTGAGCATCCGAGGGACTCCACGTGACTATCTTTTCCCTCGTAAATCCAAAACTTTTAAGTATAGCCTGTTGTCCTCTCACAGGTCTTCTACATCTTGACCCCATATCTGGCACGCTTGCAGGGGAGAAATTGTTTGAATGCAAGGCGGCCAGAAAAATTAATAAGGGACTCCTCAACGCAGATGTTTTGCTGGGGAGTATAGACATCTGCAAATTTTAGGTTAAGGTGATTTGCAAGGGGCTGAATTTTGTGGAGCCGGTCAAATTCAGGGTTACCCCGAGGATGACAGAGTGTATTGTCGCTGAAATGCATAAAACACATTATACTCTCATATCTATGCCTGGCCATGACAGCAGAGAACACGGCATATGATGAATCAGGTCTGCGACCAATACAACCGCAATTCATTTCTTTTAGTAATGCCCATGTTGAGGGTTAGGCCCAAAAAAAATGTAAATTTGAAAACCGTAATGAGTTTCCATGTGAATGGTGTGGCAAGGTTTGAATTTGGGTTGGCAGCCATAAATTGTTGTGCATATAAACTGCTTTGATCCACAATCAACGCATACAGATATTCCGTGAAAAACAGCTCCAAAAATCAAGGAGGTATGTGAAAGACCAGGATGTACTAGACCGCTGGTACTCGCCAGTTCACCAAAAGGTTGAGCGGCACTAGTACTGGCACTCTTCTGCATATGAGAGTCATCAAAATTTACCAGCAAGTGCTAACAGAGATCAGGCCTGATTCTGCGAACACTGCGGTTTTGTGTGCAATGTATCAAGTGACAGTGACCTACTGACACTGCACTTGCTGGGGGAGAAGGTGCAGGGGCTGATCCCGCTAATGCTGCGTTTTTGGGGATGCTATACTAATGTGAACGCTGGTATAGTGCTGACTTGATCAAAGATATTGACCCGTTCAGACACTATACTAGCAATGGAGGTTTATTGTACATGAGCGTGCTCCTGGCAATCAAGGGGTTAAATGTGATGACTGGTGTACTGACAGGCAATCTGACGGTATCTGGGAGGGGTGTGAAAACCACAGGAGCGCGAATCACGTATATATATATATATATATATATATGTGTGTGTGATTTTGCGTACCCATGCCGCCCTAGCGCTATCACATCCCCCGGACGAAGCCACGTGTCCCTGTGGCGCAACGCGTTGGGGAGGGGCTTTGACCTCACCACAGCAACCCGACTTCACGGCGAGTATAAGTCTATGTGAGCGAGTGTGAGCAACCACGCAGGAGACCTGTCACAAACGCATCTAGCGGTTTCACTGATTTTAACTCAGCGCTGTTTATACTGAATACTTGTGAGTGCATAAGAAGTAGTTGTGAATAAAATTGTTCTTTTAAAAAATGATAAGGCACCATGTACCTTTTTCTTTCCCACTATACCAATGAGGAATAATACAAGGAGATGAAGCACTTTTTATTGCCATGAGAATAAACTAACCCACAGACCCACAATCATCTATAATCAAGCATCAGGAGTATCCAAGGGAGTCTCTAAAGATATCCATCAAGGATAAACATCACAAAGCTGTGTTAGCCCAGAGGTGGGCTTAATGGAAGGTGAGCACATATAAGTATCTATATTCCAGCAAGAATCCATCTGCAATCTTGTTTGACTAATCAACTTTAATCAAATTTATATAGACTTTTTTTGGACACTATTTCTTATTTAAATTACTAATATTATGATATTTTTTTCACGTTTTTTGTTTTTTTCACATTTTATTATTTATTTATTTTGAAGTTGTAATAAGTTGATTTGGAAGGTTCATTATTTCTGGAAGTATTCATATCTCACATTTAGGGCGCGGCAATAAGCAATCAATTTATTGTACATGGGAGGAGGAGACCAGGGAGCTAGAGAGTAGGACGTCTTGCGAGAAGCGGAGAGTACGGTTTGGGTGGTATTTAGAGACAAGGTCGGTGATGTAATTAGGGGCAGTGTTATGAACGGCTTTATACGTCAGTGTTAGTGTTTTGAATTTTATCCGTTGGGCAATTGGAAGCCAGTAGAGGGATTGGCAGAGAGAGGTGGCAGATACAGAGCGTTTAGTAAGGTGAATGAGTCTGGCAGCAGCATTCATGATGGACTGGAATGGGGATAGCCTGCAGTGAGGTAGGCCAGTGAGGAGGGAGTTACAGTAGTCAAGGCGTGATATAATAAGGGAGTGAATGAGTTGCTTAGTGGTTTCCGAGGTTAGGAACGGTCATATCTTGGAGATGTTGCGGAGGTGAAGTCTACATGAGTTTGTCAGTGATTGGACCTGGGGCTGAAAGGACAGATTGGAGTCTAGGATTACACCTAGTACCCTGGCGTGAGGAGTGGGACTGATGGTAGTGTTGTTGATCTTGATGGAGAAGTCGGGGGGGGGGGGCTGGGGGGAATACTAGAAACTCAGTTTTGGAAAGGTTGAGTTTGAGGAAGTGGAGTGACATCCAGTCCGATATATCGCTTAGTAGGCTGGTGATGTGATTGGAGATTGAGGGGGTGAGATGAGGGGTAGAGAGATAGATTTGTGTGTCGCCGGCATAGAGATGGTAGTTGAAGCCGTGGGAGTGTATCAATTGGCCAAGGGAGGAGGTGTAGATGGAGAAGAGGAGGAGTCTGAGGACAGAGCCTTGAGGGACCCCGACAGAGATAGGGAGTGAAGGGAAGGTGGTAGAGTTATAGGTAACACTGAAGGAGCGCTGCGATAGATAGGAGGAGAACCAGGAGAGAGCGGAGTCTCTGAAGCCAAGAGAGTGCAGTTTTTTGAGGAGGAGGGGGTGGTCAACCGTGTCAAAAGCCACAGAGAGGTCAAGTAGTAGGAGTATAGTATAGTGGCCATTGGTTTTGGCGGTCAGTAGGTCACTGGTGAGTTTGAGTAGGGCAGTTTTGTTGGAGTGTAGGGGGTGGAAGCCGGACCGTAAAGGGTTGAGAAGGTTGTTGTCGGGAAGATGGGAGCTCAGGCGATTGTAGACTAAGCGTTATAGGAGTTTAGAGGTAAATGGCAGTAGGGAGATGGGTCTTAGGTTGTTCAGGTCGGAGGGGTCCAGGGAGGGTTTCTTAAGTATGGGAGTGATGTCCACGTGCTTTAGAGGGGAGGGGAAGGTACCGGTGGAGAGGGAAAGATTGAAGATGTGAGTGAGGGTGCATAGGATGGAAGAGGAGGGGGACCGCAGGAGTTGTGGTGAGGCAGGCTTCGGAGAAAATCTTAGTGACCTCTTCGGTGGTAGTGAGGTCAAGGGAGCAAAGTATTGAGGGGGTTATTGTGTGAGGAGTGCTAAGTGGGGTGGGTGTCTGTGCAGTGGCGAAGTCCCTACGAATTGCGTCATTCTTGTTTTTGAAGTGGTTGGCAATCTCGTGGGCGGTAAGTGAGGTACTGGGTGGAGGCAGAGAAAGTAGAAAGTTAAAAGTGGAGAAGAGCAGGCGAGGACTGGAGGAGAAGGTACTAATGAAGGTAATAAAGTAGGATTGTTTGGCCTGAAGGGAGGAAGTGTACGTTAAGAAGGCAGATTTATAGCAGGTGAACGCTTATTGGGAATTGGTTTTACGCCATAGTCGCTCCAGTGCATGACTATGTCGTTTGAGGTTGCTGGTGTGGTCAGTCTGCCAGGGTTGTAGCGGTCGGGGCCTAATGCTTCGTGCTGTTGGGGGTGCGAGCGAATCTAGAGCGGCTGAAAGCGAGTTGTTGTAGACAGTAGTGGCCAGGTCAGGGCAGGACAGGGGATGGTTGCTGTCGTAAAGTTAGTCAGTTGCAGATTGGAAGGGAGCAGGGTTCCAGTTCCGGAAGTTTCTGCTGGTGATTGTTTGCCGTTTGGAGGGATAGGTGTTTGAGGACAAGGAGACGGAGAAGGTGATGAGGTTGTGATCGGAGAGAGGAAAGGGGGTGTTTGTGAGGTTGCAGGAAGTGCAAAGGTGAGAGAAGACAAGGTCAAGAGTGTTCCAATCAGAGTGAGTGGAGGACTGTATGCACTGTGCTAGTGCAAAAGAAGAGGTTATGTGGAAGAGTTGGGTGTAGCCGGGTTATTGATGTTGATAGGGATGTTGAAGTCTCCAAGAATGATAGTGGGTAGCTCAGAAGAGAGAAAGAAGGGTAACCAGGTGGCGAAGTCATCAAGAAAGCGGGACATGGGTCCAGGAGGCCGATAGATCACTGCAATCCTCAGAGAGATTGGAGAGAATAGCCGAATGCAGTGGGTCTCGAAGGAGGAGAAGGATAGAGAGGGAGGGTTAAAGAGGACTTGGAAGGTGCTCAGTGGTGACAGGAGCAAACCAACCCCACCACCTTTCTGACCACTGGGTCTGGGTGAGTGGGTCCAGATGAGACCTCCATAGGAGAGTGCTGCGGGGGAGGCAGAGTCTGTTGCTTGGACCCAGGTTTCAGTGATCGCTAGGAGGTTAAGGGAGCGGGACACAAAGAGGTCATGGATGGAGGTGAGCTTGTTGCAGACCAAGCGGGCGTTCCAGAGTGCGCATGAGAACGGGAGGGTGGTTTTGGGGAGCAGGGGGACAGATATAAGATTGCGGGGGTTGCGGCAGTTTACGGAAGAGAGAGGATGTCTTGTGTGTGGGCGAGGTAGTGGAGGACCAGGGTTCGGGGAGATATCCCCAGAAGTTAGGAGAAGTAGAAGGGTGAGAAAGGTGGCATGGGAGCGGGATGTATATGAGTGCGTATGTCTTCCAGTTCTGGTGTTCAGGTCAGCAGGAGAGTGGAGTATCAGGAGGAGGTGATGAGAGCAGTAGTAGGGATATGGAAGCAGTGAAGGTGAGATGTACAGTTGTTTGGGTGGAGCAGAGGGACAGAGAAAAGAGATTTTGGGGACGCAGGAGTGGAATATAAAAAAGGAGGAGGATATTAAAAAACTACGCAACTTTGCAAAATGTTCATTATTATTATAGTCATACCTGTAGGCCATTGGGCTCCCATCAAAAGCCTGGCCTGAAAACTCCCAGTTAGCAACCCCTATATATGGCAAAAGTTTCTAGGATGTGAAACCATTGGATTCTCACTCCCAGCATTGTAGGAGTGAAAACCAACAGTTTTCGCATCCTAGCAACAAGTTAGAACATGACGGTTGCTAACTGGGAGTTTTCAGACCAGGCTTCTGAGGATACCCAAATGGCAATAAAATATTTGAACATTTTACAAAGCTGCACAGTTTCCTAATATCCACTGCAACCCATTGCTTGCATAGGCTATTTTCTGGAAAAGGTGAACTTAGTGTATCACACAATTGCTGACTGCTTCCAGCAATTATAGTTTATGCCATCAGCACTGGTATGGAATGGCTGATTAGTTTTATTTCTGAACTGGTTGTCACAATTTGTAGTTTACATTCTTGGATATCCATGAGGTCTACAAAATGTGGGGAGAATCATCCAAACCTTTCACCAAAGACTAAACAAGCACAGATCTAACATCAGATGTGGACACAGCATGTTAAAGGGGAAGTTTGGAGTATATAAAAATACACCTACTCACCTCTGCTGTAGCATTGGTGTGATGCTACAGCTGTCCCATGTTGGTTCTAAGAGCTGAGAACTGAGCGATCACATGATTTATGATAGGTCAGTGCTCTGTCTACTTGGAACAGAGAGCAGTGAATGGCAGTCTCTGCTCCTGCAGCGCTCACTGGAGCAATGGGCTGGAGAGAGGGCAGATGCAGCTGGTGAGTGCACTGAAAGCTGGAACCAGCTGTCAATGAGGTAGCTGGGTTGTTCCCGACAATATGGTCGGGATCCTTTCAGAGCCTGGAGTGGTTCTCCCATGTCAGCTGACAGCGGGCAATAGCCTACTATAACCTGACTCTGGGTCACAGGAGAGCAAAAATAAGTGCACTCCTGTGACCCAAAAGAGTAGTATGAACAAAAAAGGTTTGCCGATATAGAAACTTTATAACACCTCCTTGAATCCTATTTTTAATATTAAATATTTTTATTCATTTATGTCCCCCCTTATTTATACTTCTCCTCCCTCCTCTTCCTTTCTTGTCCATTCATTCCATCTATACGCAGTGCCTACCACACTCCCTCACAATATACCATACCTATTTACCCCTCCAGTGCCAGATAAACCCCCCTTTTACTCCCTCCCCCCATTTTAGTGCCCCCCTTACTTTTTCTAGGCAAAACTATTTCACATTTCTATATTTCACTTTCCATCACTTTCATCACTTTCCAATGCATTCTACCATCCTACCCCATGACCACCTTCCCTCTATCTTGTCACCCTGGCAGTCCATCCCAGTACTGATTCACTTTATCCCAGTATCTTTCTTTCTCAAGTATATTTTTTTCACATTATTCATCAGACATTTAATTTGATGCTCACATTCCACTCATTCATTGCATGTTTTAACCCTATATAGTTCATGATACATGCCTATGCCATTGCGTCTGTTTTGAATTTGTTTATTACACATTTTTATTTAATCTCTACCCAATTCATCAGTTAATAACACCGGCACTGTCCATGCTGTCCAGCACAGTCACAAAGCATCTGTTGAGAATGGGCCCTTAAAGCAGAACTAAACCCTCCTAACCTTTGTAGCCAAGGAAGCTGCCATCTTAGCCCCTGTTTGATCTGCAGATGCCATGGTGCTGCACATTTGATCAGTTATGACACCAACTATTTTGATTGTATGGCAGTTCTGTTGATTGCACAAGCAAATGTGACAGTTTTCATTCTCGGCATGCCTTGAATGCAACTGTTTTTGGAAACTGGTAAATCAATGGGTTTAGATCCACTTTGAGCACAGTTAGTTGGCACTTAAACCAGCTCTTGACAAACTCTGTGCTTCCACACCTGCTTGGGCCATACAAGGCTCTTCCTCCAGTTACAATTTGCCATGTTTCTCATTGTACAGCCATGGTTCTCATTTACATTTCCCGTATATTTGCATCCTAATTCAGTCCAACACACAGTCTTTTTTCATCTTAAAGTGGAACTAAGCCCATTAATTTTATCAGCTTCCCATAACTGTCACAGGTACTTGTGCTCTCAACTAGACTGTCAAAGCATTAAATAACTGATGTAATTAATGACCACAAGTGCAGCACCATGGCATCTGCAGGTTAAACAGAAGTTAAGATGGCAGCTTCCATGGCTGTATAGGATAGGAGGGTTTAGTTCCACTTTAAAGGTAACAAACTTTCATTTACTTTTGCTTTACTGAACAATTGTTACAGCAATTGTTTTAACACTAATTTAATATACATTGGATTTTTCTTTTGCAAAGTTGTAGTTTTATAACATTTTTTTCAAGATTTTGTATCTTATACCATACCTTATACTACCATTTAGAGAAAAAATTTTCGGGTTTTTTTTCGTGCACCACACAAACAGGTGAAACTCGAAAAATTAGAATATTGTGCAAAAGTTCATTTATTTCAGTAATGCAACTTAAAAGGTGAAACTAATATATGAGATAGACTCATTACATGCAAAGCAAGATCGTTCAAGCCGTGATTTGTCATAATTGTGATGATTATGGCTTACAGCTCATGAAAACCCCAAATCCACAATCTCAGAAAATTAGAATATTGTGAAAAGGTGCAATATTCTAGGCTCAAAGTGTCCCACTCTAATCAGCTAATAAAGCCATAACACCTGCAAAGGGTTCCTGAGCCTTTAAATGGTCTCTCAGTCTGGTTCAGTAGGAATCACAATCATGGGAAAGACTGCTGACCTGACAGTTGTGCAGAAAACCATCATTGACACCCTCCATAAGGAGGGAAAACCTCGAAAGGTAATTGCAAAAGAAGTTGGATGTTCCCAAAGTGCTGTATCAAAGCACATTAATAGAAAGTTATGTGGAAGGCGAAAGTGTGGAAAAAAAGGTGCACAAGCAGCAGGGATGACCGCAGCCTGGAGAGGATTGTCAGGAAAAGGCCATTCAAAAGTGTTGGGGACTTTCACAAGGAGTGGACTGAGGCTGGAGTCAGTGTATTAAGAGCCACCATACACAGACGGATCCTGGACATGGGCTTCAAATGTCATATTCCTCTTTTCAAGCCACTCCTGAACAACAAACAACGTCAGAAGCGTCTTACCTGGGCTAAAAAAAAACAGACCTGGTCTGTTGCTCAGTGGTCCAAAGTCCTCTTTTCTGATGAGAGCAACTTTTGCATCTCATTTGGAAACCAAGGACCCAGAGTATGGAGGAAGAATGGAGAGGCACACACTGCATGATGCTTGAAGTCCAGTGTGAAATTTCCCCATCTGTGTTGATTTGGGGAGCCATGTCATCTGCTGGTGTTGGTCCACTGTGCTTCATTAAGTCCAGGGTCAACACAGCCGTCTACCAGGAGATTTTGGAGCACTTCATGCTTCCTTCCTCAGGCTTTATGGGGATGCTGACTTCATTTTCCAGCAGGACTTGGCACCTGCCCACACTGCCAAAAGCACCAAAACCTGGTTCAATGACCGTGGGATTACTGTGCTTGATTGGCCAGCAAACTTGCCTGACATGAACCCCATAGAGAATCTATGGGGCATTGCCAAGAGAAAGATGAGAGACATGAGACCGAACAATGCAGAAGAGCTGAAGGCCGCTATTGAAGCATCCTGGTCTTCCATAACACCTCAGCAGTGCCACAGGCTGATAGGTTCCATGCCACGCCACATTGAGGCAGTAATTGCTGCAAAAGGGACCCAAACCAAGTACTGAGTACATATGCATGCTTATACTTTTCAGAGGTCCAATATTGTTCTATGTACAATCCTTGTTTTATTGATTGCATGTAATATTCTAATTTTCTGAGGTTGTGGATTTGGGGTTTTCATGAGCTGTAAGCCATGATCATCACAATTATGACAAATCACGGCTTGAACTATCTTGCTTTGCATGTAATGAGTCTATCTCATATATTAGTTTCACCTTTTAAGTTGCATTACTGAAATAAATTAACTTTTGCATGATATTCTAATTTTTCGAGTTTCACCTATAGTATATTAATATGTTTTGTTGCATTTTCATGGCTATATGAAAATAAAAATATCCACACACTTATAGTAATTGTGTGGATATTATTATTTTCCTATAGCTGCGGTAAGGAGTTTGCAGTTCGCTATTATTATTTTTTTTATAGCAGTCTATCTATATATATTTTGTATATTTATTAATAATTTTTCCAAATTCACTAGTTTTAGGTATTTTTCAAATTATATTTTATTTTATTGAATAGACCATGTCTTCGTAAAAATACACTTTACCTGTTTTAAAGGTTTAAGAATGACAATGCCACATCCTTCTCCTCTTCCATAGCCATCAGCCTTTTTGGAAAATGGTTTACTTGTTCCCTCAGGAGAAACCATTTTTGCTTTACTGAGAGCAACATAGATATGAGGATCTATGATACAGCTGACACCACCACATATTGCCATCTCACAATCTCCTGTGAAAGGAAAGAACAATTTCCAGGAGATATTTATATATACATATATAAGTGTAAGTCAGGCTGTAAGAATATGCAATTTAAGTCTGATGATCACTTATAATTAAAGTGTATTTTTATTCATTTTAGATAAAGATAAAAGTTAGAATCTCTGTTGATTTTTTCACTCCCTTTATATCATGCAACCAAACACTATAGACCATAACAGTGATCATGAATCTTTCAGCAGGTACAACAGCTTCTAAGGGTCTATGCTCGCAGGGCTGAAGAATATGCAAGTTCCCTTGGCAGAAAAAAATGCTCATATAGAGAGCTTCTGTATAATATCCAAATGTGCATGGACATATAGGATAACATTGAGCTGCTTCTACTGGCAAAACACAAAACTCCTGTAGAAGCAGTGTTTTTAAGCCCAGTGCGCATGGACCTAATTATGTTTTTTTAACTGTGTGGTTTATTTCCACTAGATTTTCCATTAAATCTGAGAATAATCTAAGGAAACCCTTTATTTGTCAGGTCACAGATAGGCAGATCTAGGTGCCTGCAAAATCTGTCCAGTTTAAATATTTTGTACCATGATAAATACTGCAACTGCTGCTATGCACTTGGCTAACTATTTTTAATTAATATTATTATTATTATTTATTATTATTGCATTCATCTAATGCAAACTGAAAAGATTATCCTCTTTTCAAATGTTAAAAATCTGTGTCTAATACATGGCTAATTGCTATTATTGGCTGTTTATTCCTAGAGATGACTAAATGTAGCATTGCTACAGAATATCTGTTAGTATACACTGCAATAGTGCTAGAAGATCATTTCAAAAGCTAAATGCAAATTGACTGTTCACTTTGCAGGGAATTCTCACTTTGCAAGGGAATTATCATTTTGCAAAGAATGTCCTTTCAGGTGCAAGGAAAATAAAAAAAAAATTTTTGTTTTCACATGATTGATTGATGAAAGTCAACAGAGCTTCACCCTATTCACTAGGGCTGGCTATACATTATACAATTTTCCTGTAGATTTGCCAAAACCATATAATATGAAGTCAAATCTAAATTCTGTCAATATGTATGCAATCAGGCAGGCCCTTGCACGACATAGTTGAAGGTAAATCAATAGGAAATTGAAAAAGAAAATTGTATGAAGTATGGCCAGCCTAAGCAAAGGGAAATTCCCCTTGCAAAATGAAAATTCCCTGGCAAAGTGAACAGCCTATTTGACTTTAGTAATTCAGCCCCATAATATTTATCCTTTCATGGACAGTGTCTGAAGTAAAAATGTACCCACATACATCAGGTAAAAGTCAACAGAAACACTCATTTGACCTTTGTGAAGTTTTTGAAATGCAAATGACAGTTTTAGAAACTATTTGCACACAAAATCCAGTAGCCAGTATGTATGCAAATTTTCCAGGGTGGAGGTTTCAGAAATTTGAATCAACACTGAATAATACACCTGTAAAGGTCATATTAATATTCATACATTTAAATGGCAGTAAAAAATTGATGATCAACTAGCAAGACTAACAAAAATCATTACTTGATTATTTTAAAGTTAAAGTTATGAAGACTAAATAGCCTAAACAAACTTGATGAAAGAAAGAAGTATCTACAAAGAAGCAAGTGAATACTTACCTCTTCTATTTCCTATTCCAACAATTACCAATCCATTGGGGAGAAATCACCAAGTGAGGGTTCTTCAGATACAGACACTTTCAGGATCGTGTCCCCCCCTGTGCTCAGTGGCACCTTCCAACAAACCCCAAGCCAGTATTGTATTCTGCAGAGATGTGGGGATCAGTGCGAAGAACATCTGAGCACAGCGAGATCAACACTCCCCGAAGTGTGGGTTTCTAAAGGAACTTTATCCATTGGTTTCTGTTCAATGGAGTGGTTACCTTTTCTGCTGCAGACAGTGTGAGAGGTAACTATTTACTTTTTTGCAGACACTTATTTTTAAGTAAGTTTGTTCATATGACAGAGTTGCTTTAAGGCTTACAAAAATTTTTCTTTGTACCAGACATATTTATCCATTGTCAAAGTACATAAAACAATGCTGAGTGGCACAGTTTAATAGCACATTGCTTGTAAGCAACCCTGCCCCATCACTATCAGACACACTTTTAGAAGCCCAATAAGTGTATGCATTTTTGTAAGCATTAGCTGCCTAATAAAGTATGACTCTGCATTGGACTAGCTGGAATTTCAGTTTTTTCACAATCGATCTGTGGGGAGTCACATAGACCTACCATCTAGCATTTTGCATTGGATAACAGATCCACTAGAGTAAATGAGCTGTCCCTTGTCTTTTCTACAGTGAACTGAAACAAATAGCAGATATTGTCTGGCATGATTATGGACACATGAGCTACTCAAAGGCTGTAGATTTACGTCCTATTTTATAAGAGTTCTGGTTTGACCCCAGTTAGTACCTTGTCTGATGGCTTGGCATGCTAAATGTAGTGCAACAAGGGAGGAAGAACAGGCGGTATCCAGTGACAACGAAGGCCCAGTCAAATTGAATTGATATGATATCCTGTTTGCTGCTATGCACATTGACGTGCCTGTTCCATTGAAGTGATTGATGTTTTCAGGATAATTATTGTATATAAATTCTGCATCTCTGTTCATTAAACCTGCAAAATAAGGGCAGATTTACCGAAAGTCAAATCCTTTCAAATCTCTTATTACAATTCAAGATAAAAATCATTGGATGAAATAACTTTATGGTCCAACTCTGCCCACTCCCCAACCAATTGCCTTTTCACTCATGCAAGTGAAGGGTCCTGCTCTTTTGTTATATTCTCCATGGTTTAATGTATGAACATAATCATCAATAATAATTAAAATCCCCCAAAGTTATATAGCTATTAGAGATTATACAGTTAAATCATTTTGGGCTGATAAGAGTTGGTGGATCATCTAATCCAGGGGTCTCCAAACTTTTCAATCAAAGGGACAGTTTACTGTCCTTCAGACTTTAGGGGTGCTGGATCGTGGGCAGTGGGAGTAGAAAATGTCCCAAGCCCAGCATCAGTGAAAATAAACATGACCTCAGGATTTGTGGATAGAAGGAGTAGTTCCCCGTATTGGTATCAGTAGGAAAGAGAGTACCCCATCGATGGTGTCAGTGGCAGTAAGTATGCCCCACTGCTGGTGTTAGTGGGAGGAATAGTGCCTCATATCATTATTTGACCCCCAAGGGCAAGATAAAGGGCTGCATCCGGCCCTTGGGCCACAGTTTGGAGACCACTGATCTAATCATTAACATGGCTGTTTGATATCACTGTGTTATTAGAATGCCAAAGTGCGTTGTTCCTTGTGTTTAACAGAGCATAAATTAAAGTATAAACAGTAGAAATTCTAGGCAAATGGAATTCATCACACACTTATTCCCGATTTCCTGAAATTCTGATTTGGGTACCATGGGTTCCTGCACATTGTACATCACTGTTCTTTGTGTGGGAGACCTGAATTATTGCTAAAATCTCAGATGTTGGCAAGATATTTTTGGCAGCATAAATTAATTTTGCTTACCTATGAAGACTCCAGTATTGCTTCCACTGATGCTCTCCATGGCATAACCAGCATCTTCCAGAGCCCTGTATGTACACTGCAGCAGTAATTTGTGCTGTGGATCCATGTGATCAGACTCCGAATTATGAATTCCAAACAGTTTATTGTCAAACATATGAATTCTAGGATACAGAAACAAGTGTCGTTTTATCAGTACTATTTAGATAAAAGAAATTGTAGAGAGCTTCTTGGAACAATTATAAACACAAATGATCCAGAAGTCAAAAAGTACGACTCAGACTTGTATTTGAAAGAGCAAAGATGAAAGACCTTGAAAAGAACTTTAAAAGTACTGATGTGCCTATAAGCACACAATAAGAATGGTTCAGGCTATAGTATTTTCTGTCACTCTCTATGGATGTGAAAGATGGACAGTAAAGAAAATAGAAAAAAACATTTATGCCTTTGAACTTTGGTGTTTGAAAATAATTTTAAGAATATAATATCCTGGACAACAAGGTAAACAAACAGATGGTTTCAATCATGCCCAACCTTTCATTGATAGCCAGATAGCTAAAATATGGCTGTGTTATTTTGAACATATTGAGGTTGGTTTACTAAAGGCAAATAGACTTGCAAGTGCAGTTGTTCTAGAACTTTGTAAATGAGCAGAAGCTCTGCTTATTTTGATCATCCAATCATGTGCAAGCAAAAATGTTTTTTTTTTTATTTTCCTTGCAGGTGATTGAGTATTCTTTGCAAAGTGAAGCTTTATCTCATTTACTAAGCTCTGGAGCAACTGCACTTGCAGAGTGCACCTCACTTTTAAAAGTGCACAGCCTATTTGCCATTATGAGAAGAACAAATTCACTGGAAAAGACAATAATGCTTTGAAATATTAAAAGGAAAAGAAGACGATAACAGGCAATATGGCTGTGTACAGTCACAGAATGTATAAACATGCCTTTGCGAAGACCCAAATTGAAGGCCAATCATTTTGCAAAAAGCACTATCCATGAGTACACCAGGAGTCAACATCAACTTGTTGGCAAATAATAATAATTAAATTATTTTATAACTATAAAAAATATTACATTTTCTATAAGGGTGTAAGGAAAGCCCAGTACGTATCAGAACAAGAAGACATGCATCTAGTTCTGAGCAAAGACTTACTGCAGGATGTGTATTAGCAAGTATGTCCAAACATTTAGCGTGCACACTAAGCTGCTCATGCGCATGCACACTTGGCACTATCATTGTGGCCAAACAACCTAATTATGTTGGATTGCAACATCAACAGATTTGGTCTTCAGTTATTTCCTGCTTTACCTGTGCTCTGGACTGCTATATTTGCCTTCATGTGCACAACCTGGCTTGCCCCTGAACTCTCTTTGGATTCCTGCCTACTTGTTGTGACCTCAGCTTGTACTCTGACACCTCTCCTGCTTAACGTTCCTGTACGTCGCTGCCTGGCTGTGTACTGATCCCCGTTTGTATCCTGACTCTGCCTTGTGTTCCTGTACCTCACTGCCTGTGATCCACAGTCATCTTCATCCTGCAACCAATAGCTGGTGTTGCCTGCTACACCAGCCCTTGTGCCACCCTGTTTCCTTACTCCTCCCATCACCGCTATAATGGGTGTTGGACAAGAGGTGCAGGAGAAGCTCCCTCTCCAGCTCAATCCCCAATGGGTACATGACAAAGGTTATTTATGCATTTAAAATTAATTGGGTTTAACTTGTTACCGTTTCATCAAATTGTTCCTAGGTTGGAAATATGAGTAGACATCCTACATTTAGAATAACTTAAATATTTTCTGGATAATGCTAGCATGTGTTAACAACCATGTTGTCTAGTTAATAGTAATAAAGTATAACTAAAGACAAAACTTTTTGTTTTTATTTGGATAGAGTAGTGAGAGTTTAGAATCACTGTCAGGTTTTTTATTGCTATATAGGAAGATTTACTCGCTTTTATTGTCCTGATCACCAATGTCACTTCCTGTTGGGTCTAAAAGACAGGAAGTGAAAGGAAATCTCCCTAAAGAGACACAGATGGCAGAAATAAAACTGATAGGACAAGGGTGTTCACTGCATGCAGTGGGCCTATGTGCTAGGTCATAAGATGGGCCCCCTCTGAAGCTGCAATAGGAGAGAGCGATGCCAAGCTCCAGCCACCTACACCAGTACATTAGAAAAAAGATAACTTTAGTAATAAAGTAGTACGGTACCAAATGGTGGGTGTGTTAACAGTGGAAAGGGAACATGGTGAAATATAACAGATGTAGCACAATCATTGAAAATAAACCTAATGATACTATTCAATTACATAGCCAACATTAAAGAGTAACTCCACTTTTATTGTGAAAAAAACACTATTCTCTGGGTGATCAATGTACATTGCAAGGATTTTAACAAACTTTGTTTTAGATTCCTACCTGTTTCTGCTCTGAAGAAAAAGCTGTTCGATGTCTTTTGGATACTGATTCTGAATGGGAGTTAATTTTTTTTCGTTATTAGTCAGCTGAGCACTTGCAGTGCTCGAATGAGGAAAGCTGCAATGTTTGCATCCTTTTAGAAGTGATTAACCTTTTAGGAGCATCTCACCAAAAATAAAATTTTTGTGCAGAGGATGCCTAAAATCTGACTTGTTTCTTAGTGCAGACCTCTGGGAAAATCTGTCAGCCAATCACACAAGCAGTAAATGATATTTCTGAAAGCATTCTGCAACACCAACTGTGAACAGAAGGCCCTCAGGTTGCATATTACCGAAAATTACAGTGCTGCAGATTGAAAGGAAAAGTAATTTTTATTAACATTAAATTACAATGGCTTTTGTCACAATTATGTTTTTTTTTTTTTTCTTAACTTGCTATATTTTTTTCCCATGAAAGTGGAGTTACCATTCAGTCGCTTCAGGCCCAGTATGTTACACCCCCTACCTGTCCAAGCCATTTTTCAGTTTTCAGTGCTGTGATAATTTGACAGACATGTAACACTGCACCATTATACAATTTATAACTTTTCTATACAGATAGAGCCTTATTTTGGCAGTATTTGATAAACAGAGTTTTACCAATATATTTTACAATATAAAGGGAACAAAATAAAAATTTCAAACCAAAAAAAAAAAATATATATATATATATATATATATATAATATTTAGTCAACGTTATAGTATCTACAAACAATGGTATAAACAGGTATATTTGACATTTATCGATCCAGATGTTTTGACTGCCTGTTTCATTTCTTGAGGCGCTTTTTTGCATTTTGAAGATTTTTCTTTTTTTTAAATTATGAAAGTAAATTAAATTGTATTTGTTTAACAAAGTTATTTTAATAGGTTATTTCTCACAGTACAGTATGGTCATACTTACAATTACACCCCAAAAACATTTAGCTACTCTTGAGTATGGCCATGCCACACTTGAGATTTTTTGCATTTAGCCACATAGAGGAACCCAAAATCCAAGGAGCACCTTCAAAGGGCATGAATTATGCATCTAATTTCCTGACTACCTATCACATTTATGGTGCCCTGAAGTGCCAGGACAGTAGAAACAGTAGAAACACAAGCAAAATGACCACATTTTGGAAAGCAGACATCACAAGGCACAGGGTATCCTTTGAAGACTTAATTTTTTTGCCACAAGTTTTTGGAAAGCAAATAGAAAAATGTTGTCATAAAATAGTCATTTTAATAAGATATTTCTCACACACAGCATGTGCATACTTAGAAGTACACCCCAAAAACGCATTCTGCTACTCCTCCCCAGTTTGAAGATACTACATGATACTACATGAGTAAGACTTTTTCACTGCCTAGACACAGAGGGTTCTAGACGTCAAGGAGCACCTTCATGCTGGGGTGCCAGGTCAATAGAAACACCTGCAAAATGCCCCCATTTTGCAAAACAAACACTCCTAATAGGCATGGGGAGCGATCTCAATTTTTGTCACAAGTTTATGGAAAATTGCTGTAATTAATGAAAATAGTTTTTTTTTTCATGGTAGTCTAGTGGGGCACTCCATAAAGAAAGAAAAAATCCACCACTTACCTGTCATGCAGCCCTCCACAGCTATTTCTTTGCATAGTTACAGTACTCCTATCCTTTTGATACCTGAAAGGCTCCTTCAGGTATAACAGGGAGACTGCTGCAGCTTTGATGACTGTGCTGTGGAGTGTCCAATAGGATATTTTGTAGCACAAAGCGGCGTGTGCCCACCCCAACTGTATGCTGGACGCATGCTTTTTTCAGTGCTGGATGCTGGACTGCAGAGAGCGTTCCAGTAACCAGCACACTGCTGCAGTTCTGCTTATCACACCAGCATGTGTGAAGTGAGTGCACAATGGGCCCTTGTGCACTGCACACATTATGGATGCACCCCTGTGATGGGGGTTTAAATCCTCCACTACTCTATACAAAATGAAAAATATGCAATTTTAAAAGTTGTTTTTAATAGTATGAGGAAATATGTTTTCACCAGTGTCAAAATAAGAAGGAAGTATTGCTCCCTCATCAAGTTTTTTTCATAGTAAGCATTCTCCATACTGCCTCTTTGTGTTATTAACTGCCATTTTTGTGTCTCGAACATGAATGAGGTTAGACCACAGCTCTTGGAATGGCACAAGTCCTTTGCTGTATTTTTTGGAGGGCAGGCATTAACGTATTTCTGCTAATTTTGTCCTTTTCTTTTAAGTGGAATGAAAAGTAATTTAATGATTATTTTAGTTACATTTGAAATGAGATGCCTTAACTTGTGATCAATGTAAATGCCTCCTACTTTGGTGGTCAGTGGAAAAGAGCTCCCTTTCATTAGCGGGCAGTGGAAATATCCCTTTACCTTGGTGGACAGGGCTGTATCATATTGGAGGTAAGTGAAAAGTGCCACCAATACATTTTTGATCAGCGAAGTTGCCCTTTTACACCAGAGGTCAGTTAAGTGGCCCCTTAGCATATAAAGTCTCTCTGTACATTGGTGGTCAATGTAGACGGTATCATGATACATTGATGGTCCCTATAGTGGCCCTTTATTTTAGTAGATCAGTGCACCCATTACATTTGCGATCATTGGAGAAGTGCCTCTGTTACATTGATAGTAGAGACATGCCCCCTTTCTACAAACAAGTTCATATGAAGTCTATAGAGAAAAAAAGGAGGACACTGGATACACCATCCTGTTCTGAGGAAACAATATTGTTTGACCAGAAAGATTCATCCCAACTGATCAATTTTACCTTAAGCAACAGCAGACAGGGAACTTCAGCCAGGTGGTGTGGAAGGACTAACGAACTCCACAGTGAAACTTTGCCAGATTGTAACACAAGCAGATACAATATACTCTGGCACAACCATTTCAAGGCTTTAATATAAATATTTACTGAATGCACTTACCCCTTTACTATAGCTGCTCGACTGGTGCATATTTTGCCTGGCTTGCTATAATCTGAGTCGTACCAGTGTTTGGTGTTAAATCTTTCTTCAGGTATCTCAACTGTGCAGTTCCTTCCTTCAGAAATAACTTTCCAAAAGTTATCAATTCCCTCCCCTGTTAAATAGAAAAATCAACACAACAGCATAAACAGCATTAGAAATATAATCAGAAGTTTAAATTATGATCATTTTAATATAACTCTACATGGACTGTGACCCATAGACCTCTATAAATGCACCCATTTATGTTGAAGAGAAGGAGAGAAGGGACTTCAGAAGAATCAATTGCCAAACACATGTCAGTAGTCATAAGTTTTTGCTTACTTCCTCAACACGATCAAACCCCAGACATCAACAGTGTTCGCAGGCTTCACCCACAGCTGATGTCTGATCATAGCAGTTAATGGCAGCTTTTAGCTTTTTCTATTTCAATGGTTTTTATTAAATTTTTTAAACAGTATAAACAGAGGCAATAAAACACGCCCACGCAGGGGCTATCAATTGCACAGATAAACAAAATGCAAAATAAAAAAAAAGGGGGAAAAACAATGCTCTAATGCCAACAGGGCAAAAGGTATGCCCACGCAGGGGCTATCAATGGCACATAAGTTACAAAACATTAATGTAACTGATTATAACAACTAAATGCAGCTGTCCTAGTCACACCAAAAACAGAGAGAGAGAGAAAAAGGAAAAGAAAAAAAAAAGAAAAAAGGGGGGGCAAAGAGCAGGGATTCAAGAGCGCCAACACCGAACGCCATTACATCCCCAGACTAGCCGGGGAGAGTGAGGGAAGGGCATATTGCAACCACGGCTCCCAGCTTTTAGCTTTTTAATATATGTTGACATCTTGGCCTATGCTTCCCACTGTGAGGCTCCTGTTTTTGTTTTTTTTATCTCCTGCCCTTTCTACAGCTCCCAGACAGAATGTCTCCCAAGTTTTTTCTCCATTGCATTCCATTATTTCATGCCAGAAAAGGATTTTTGACTTTCATTTATGTTGTATGCTGATGGATATCTTAGTAAACATATTGGCTCCTGTCTATAAGTAAGCAAAAACCTAGACAAAGATGTGGCTGTACACACTTGACTTTGGAAAAACGTTTGACACAATTCCCCACACACGGCCAATATGTAAGTTAAATTCTAAGTTAAACAGACTTAGAAAATTAAGTTTGTAAATGGATAGAAAACTGGCTTAAAGATCATAATTTGTATTCCACGATTAATGATCCATGAATGGTCTAAGGTGGTGTATCCGAAAGCTCAGTGTTTGGACCCCTATTTTTTTAATTTATTTATAAATTATATAGTGTTTGGGATTAAAATTCCTATTTCTTTGTATGCTTGGTGAAATACTCTACTAAAAGATATCTTGAACTTACAAGCAGACCTTAGTGCTCTGTTTGATTAGGCAAGTGCGTGACAAATAAGGCTTAATGATGATAAATGTAAAGTTATGCACTTGGGGACTAAAAACATGCATAATCACACATACTAGCAGGAGAACAGCTGGGAGAGTCAATGATGGAGAAGGATCTGGGTGTACTTTTAGGCAAGGACTATGCAATACTGAGCAGGAGGAGAGGACACCGTGTGACCAGGGAGCAATACAGGAGGAGAGGTTGCCAAGGGCTGTGTGACCAGTGAACAGAAGCAGGAGAAAACAAGTGTGGCCCAGTTATCAGTAAAGCAGGAGCAGGACAAGTTGTCAGGGGGGTTTGGTGTGATATCAGAGAGCAAGAGTACCCAAAGTGTTAATGAAATGAATAGAACTTAGACTAGGTAAAAATAAGAAGTTCAACAGCAAATTATTTAAAATAATTCCAGATTTTTCTTGGAATATCCCTATAAGGGTAGCAGGTAAAATGTCCAACAAGAGAGGTGATGCGACCCAGTGCCCATCATGCTCCATGTATACGTTCCTTGAAGAGCAATTCAAGGGTGCATACTGCTGTGCAAGATGTGAGCTAGTTGTTTGGAAGCCCAGATTATAAAGAGTCATCTGGCAACATTGTGAATCATCAACAACCTGGAATTGAGTTTGGACCTTACCCATCAGCTACTGCAGAAACCGGAGGTAGGTAGTTTGGCAACAGTTAAAAGGAGGGGTAGAGGGAAGAGCGTTAGAGAGGCCAGTCCTGAGTTGGTACATCCCAATAAATAAGCCAAGTTGCATGATGTTGGATATATCAGCTCAGGGGTGGTGCTGCTGGTGCAGACTTCCTCCCCTAGCTGCCAGGGGAATACCTGCTCGGCTAAGGATAGGAGCATGAATACAGGCAAGCTTAGGCAGATACTGCTGGTGGAGGACTTAATTATTAGAAATGCAAAAAGTGCAATCTGTCACAAAGATCGTGATCACCAAACAATATGTTGTTTACCAGGTGCTTGGGTTTGACACATCATGGTTCAGATGGGGATATTGTTGGGTGGGGCTGGGGAGGACCCAGCTGTCATGCTGCATACTGGTACAAATGACAAAGTCAGAAGAAGATGGAACATCCTTAAAAATTATTTTAGGGACTTAGGTGCTATATTAAAGAAAAGGATCTCAGAAATACTGCCTGTACCACAAACCACACCAGAGAGGCAGCAGAGAGGGGCTTAGAGAACTAAACAAGTGGCTGAGGAACTGGTGTAAGAAGGAGGACTTTGGTTTTATGGAGAACTGGGTTTACTGTGCTTTCAGTTACCTGCTCTACAGCAGAGACGGATTGCACTTAAATGGGCGGGTGCAGCTCTCTTAAGGGAGAAGATGGGCAAAAGTTTGGAGAAACTAGGATGCAGGGCCACTCCTGTGCTCCCCAACATCAAGCAAATTTGTTGGGATGTATCAACCCAGGACTAGCCTCTCTAACGTTTTCCCTCTACCCAGTCTTCTAAGGCCTTGTTCACACATGGCATATGAAATCGTGCCCCGTGTAATGGTGTTTAACTGCATGGAGATGCACAGGTTTTCATGTATCCCCATGTGAGCAGTCCCATTGCTGTCAATTGGGACGCAGCTGGTGCATACATACAGCTGCTGCTCCCAAAGTAATATCCATGCCAGTGCACACACCCTGGGTACATTTGGAGCCATTCACATGCACAGATGTCACATCAAGAAGAGTGGCTGTGTCCGTGCAGCCCTTGTGTCCCAATTGATTGTAATGGGACTGCCCACACGGGGATGCACCGAGCACGGTCATCACATGGGGCACAGATTCATATGCCCCGTGTGAACAAGGCTTTATTGTAAGCCAACTACCCTACTTTTCTTCTTTTTTTTTTTTTTTGCATGTACATTTTCTCTTCAGTAATCCTTAAAGTGTATGAAAAGGCGAAACCTTTTTTTCTAGTTTTGGATATAGTGGAGAAGGTTTGACCCTCTTTTAAATTTTTGCTGTTGTCTGTACACCACCTTACAAGATTCACCCTCTCTCTATCTCTGGTGACCAAAGTTATGACAATTCAAAATTTTAGAGTTGTCACCAGAGCAAGAAATAAGGGTTAAGCATTGATTGGGAACAAATATTCAGCAAGAATAGTTTAAGACAGATTTACCCTTAATTTGGTGTGTTTTTTATTCTTCCGTATTCTATTCAGACCTAAAAAAAGGTTTTGGCTATACTGTATATAAATTTTAAAATAAATTATGTACTGCTGGTATTCTTTTTTCTATTTCATCATTCTTTTGTTTCTCAGAAAAAGATACATTTTATTGAAAAAAAAGGTCAACAAAACATCTACATCAACCCAGCAAAATTGTTACACAAGTCAAGACACAAACAAAGTCACCATCAGTACCATGGAAATAAGAAAAGGACATTCCAACAATAAGGAGAATTTAAGACACATACCCTCACAACAATATTCTATCCATAATAAGATCAGTGAGACTAAGGCCCAGGGTATCCAGCCACAAGCCCCAGATCTTTTCAAATTTCCCTGGACATCCCCTGTGCTGGTAAAAGTAGCATTCCAGTCGGAGCATACAAACTATAGATTTAACTCATTCCACATGTTAAGGGGGATCCTAGGATTTGCAATGAAGAAGAAAGTAAGGGATTTCCGGCAAGAAGAATCGGGAACGCGCATGCGCATAGGAATTACCCAGAAGAATTGCAGGAATGCGTGATCGCGCATCTGCACACGCACGGCGTAGATTGGCGCCAGACGGCCCATTTAAGGAGTGCCTCTGCTCAGGTTCAGTGCTGACTGGTCTTCAGCTTCCCCCGTGTCCTGCTTGTTCCTGTACGATTCCTCTGTTACCAACCCGGCTTGTTCCTGACCCGACTTCGATTACCCTCCTGCTACCAATTCCTGACTTCGGCTCTGCTCCTGACTTTGGCTTTTCCTTCTGATTCTGTACCGCGCTGCCTGACTGTTGATGACCCTGGCTATCCTATGACCCTGCTGCAGTCTCTTGTCCTTGCTACCTACCTTGCTCTGCTGCACGTCTGCCAATTTACAGAACCTGCTCTGTCTGTTATTACGGTGCCTAAATCAGAGGATCATCTGCCTTCCAAGGTCATCATCTGCAAGAGCTGCAAACAACAACCACTGACGCTCTTGTCCCCCTGGACCCTAGACTCCCTCTGTTCCAACCTCAGCGGGGTCAGGGCTAGTGACACAAGTGAGGCCAACCTCGTCAATTCAGTCTCCCATCAGGTACGTGACAAAGAATCAGTCTATAGGCCTGACATAGAGCCCGATTAATGGCTTCCTGATCAAACTATCAACCTGCAAATCACCTAGGACATCCAACACACATTAGGGATGAACAGACCGAGTGGTTTGAAACACCCCATTAAGTGTGGTCACTATGCCTGCTCAACACAAATGCAACTTGGGGCAACACCATAGTAGATGGACTTGATCTCCATGATCTCGCCTGTATTCAATAAAAGTAGGATCTGGTAAAGCCTCATCTTAAATAGCTTCACTGGGGTGTAATATGCTCTAAGAATTATATAAATTTTCATGAGCCTTTGGGCTGTGTTTAAAGAGCAAGTATAAGTAATCTCCAGAGCGTCCTCCCACTTTTCTGGATAGCCAGACAGAAAGGTATTCAGTAACATTGCATAGCTCCTAGAAATAAAACCCTTCACAAGAGCAGTACTTTGCATTGAATTAAATAGAGGGGTTGGAGACAGTAGCCACACTGTACCATCACCCTGGGCCTGCACTGCATGGTGCAGTTGAATATAGTAAAAGTGCATCATGCGGGGGAGGCGAAAAGACGTTTGCAGTTCCTGAATGGAATGTAAAGTCCCATCATGAAATACTTGAGAGAGATATATAACTCCATAGGCCTTCCATTTATTTCCATATTCAAGCTTTTTCAGCTCGGGGTATGAACAGTTGTCCCAGACTGGGCTATGTTGTGATTGGCCAGATGCCTGTTGAAGTTGCTTGGCTTTGTTCCAGATTTTTTGGATCAAAGTGTAAGCAGGTAAAACTTGTTTGACCTAGCAAAAGCAAGGGCTTCTAAACCGGAAGGGACATCGTCAGCTCCGGGGGCATGAAGTAATATGGAAAGAGTAGGATCCGCCGCAGTATGGGTGTCCTCTCCGGGGTGGAGCATATATCTCACTAGGTGCTGTAGCTGCACAGCAAGACAGTACAGCCACAGAATTATTTAAATTTTGTAATTTTGCACTTTGCCTATTTCTTGCACTGATATAATTGTCTAGCATGAAAATACAAAGGAGAACATAGTAAAATGTGTGGTTATATTGATACCATCTTTTTTCCAAATATCATATAGCTTACTAAGCACTGCAGAGATCATGGTTTATTTTCTCTCGTGTACCATGGTTTGAATACTCACCTCCTGGGAAATTGCATCCTATTCCAACTATTGCTATTGCATCCTCTGGGTAATCCATCTTCCACTATTTCTAAACGGTAAATCTGAACCATATACTGTAAGAAAACCATAAGGCGAGGAAAGGTTTTTCCAACTTGAGTAATGCTGGGAAATAAAAAAAAGTGTTAGAATCTATGTGATCATTATATTCACTGCTTTGCAGTTGTGTTATATGATACGCAACAGTTCAATGATCTTATGATATGTGTATCCTGCTCTAACTTTGCATTTCCCTTTTTTGGTAAAATTACCTACTTCTCTGGGTTGACACTGGGAATGCTTTGTGCGCAACAGCTACACAATACCTGACAGAGTATCCACTAAGCACTCCAACCTCTTCAGCAATGGCAAGCTCCATTATGCTCATCTACAACCCATGCACTAGCTGTTGCGTACAAAGCATTCCCTGGCAGACCTCCTGCCCCAACGTCCTATACTCAATGTCCAGTACTTTAGTTCCTTGAGGCACTAGGAACCTTCTGCAGTAGTGTCTAGGGGAAATTTTGACCCAAAGAACAATAAAAATCCTAAAGCTTCCCTAAGTGTACCTTACATGTAGTTTGTTATTTACATTACAGCACAGGTTTTTTTTGTTAGATCTGCATTCACTGGACCAATGAAAATAATTAGCATGTACTTCACAAAATGGAGGTGGGGGGTTGTGGTCTGGCGGTGGTTCATAGAGGCAGCTGAACAGTGGAGCTCTGATATACCGAATGCTATCAAGACGAGTTGCTGAGACTTAATTCCTGATTTACCCCATGAGCAGAGGACAGAAATACCCTGGGCTGGGTCATACACCTAAAACCTCAGGCCTCCAGTGTTATCTAAGGCCTAGTTCACACTGGCTTTGAAAGCAGGTGTTTGAGGGATGTTTTTAACGCTCCTCAAATGCCTATGGAAATCATACTAAGAGCAGCACACAGTGCTGTTCACATTATCAAGATATGAAGCATTAGCACTGCATCGCTTCAAAATTGAAGCCTCATGTCGAATCAGGAGGAGTTGAAGCTTTTCAACGCCTCCCATTCAAGTCTATGGTGATGCTCCTCAAACGCCCTGGCAGGCGTTTGCTGGGCATTTGCATTGTAGTTGCAGTGCATTAATATCATAAGAGTTTATTAACCTCCCTGGCGGTAATCCCGAGTGTGGCTAGGGGTCAATTTTCAGTACCACATTCAGAATTACACTGTAGTCCTTGTCCTGCAATTCCCCAATCCTTACCTTGTCCTGCGATCCCCTGATGTCCTCCCGCTGTGTCCTCCAGCTGATGCCAGTATCCGTCTTCCAGGTTCCTTTCCCTGTGAGCGTCACGACGCAGGGGGGGTGGAAGTGGAGGGAGATTAAAAAAAGTAAAAATATGACATACACACAATACATTGTAATCTGTTAGGATTACATTACTGTATCAAACCATTTCACCTCAGTTTTGTCCCTAGTGCTTTGTCCTGTGCCCTGCCTGCACTTACGGTGGGGATCGAAAGTTTGGGCACCCCAGCTAAAAATTTGTATTAATGTGCATAAAGAAGCCAAGGAAAGATGGAAAAATCTCCAAAAGGCATCAAATTACAGATTAGACATTCTTATAATATGTCAACAAAAGTTAGATTTTATTTCCATCATTTACACTTTCAAAATAACAGAAAACAAAAAAATGGCATCTGCAAATGTTTGGGCACCCTGCAGAATTTATAGCATGCACTGCCCCCTTTGCCAAGCTGAGACCTGCCAGTGTCATGGATTGTTCTCAATCATCGTCTGGGAAGACCAGGTGATGTCAATCTCAAAGGTTTTAAATGCCCAGACTCATCTGACCTTGCCCCAACAATCAGCACCATGGGTTCTTCTAAGCAGTTGTCTAGAAAACTGAAACTGAAAATAGTTGACGCTCACAAAGCTGGAGAAGGCTATAAGAAGATAGCAAAGAGTTTTCAGATGTCAATATCCTCTGTTCGGAATGTAATTAAGAAATGGCAGTCATCAGGAACAGTGGAAGTTAAAGCAAGATCTGGAAGACCAAGAAAAATATCAGACAGAACAGCTCGCAGGATTGTGAGAAAAACAATTCAAAACCCACGTTTGACTGCACGATCCCTCCAGAAAGATCTGGCAGACACTGGAGTTGTGGTACACTATTCCACTATAAAGAGATACTTGTACAAATATGGTCTTCATGGAAGAGTCATCAGAAGAAAACCTCTTCTACGTCCTCACCACAAAAATCATCGTTTGAAATTTGCAAATGAACATATAGACAAGCCTGATGCATTTTGGAAACAAGTTCTGTGGACCGATGAGGTTAAAATTTAACTTTTTGGCCGGAATGAGCAAAGGTACGTTTGGAGAAGAAGGGGCACAGAATTTAATGAAAAGAACCTCTGTCCAACTGTTAAGCATGGGGTTGGATCAATCATGCTTTTGGGTTGTGTTGCAGCCAGTGGCACAGGGAACATCTCACGAGTAGAAGGAAAAATGGATTCAATAAAATTTCAACAAATTATGGATGGTAACTTGATGCCATCTGTGAAAAAGCTGAAGTTAAAGAGAGGATGGCTTCTACAAATGGATAATGATCCTAAACACACCTCGAAATCCACGGGGGATTACATCAAGAGGCGTAAACCGAAGGTTTTGCCATGGCCTTCACAATCTCCTGTGTCAGGAATGGACTTGCCAGTAATGGTGGGACTCACCTGCCTTGTGGGCTGCAGTACCAGGGCTGGCCAGCAGGTGCTCCCGGCAATCAGAGACTCAACCCTGCAGCCAGCCAAACACCTGAAGCTGATCATGCAGGTGTATTTAAGGGATGGCCAGACCTGCAGTCTCTGCCTTGGTGTGTGTTTTTCCTGGGACCTGTATCTTGTTACCTGCATCCCTGTTCCTGTTCCTGTCCCTGTCCCTGTCTGACTGATTCGTTGCTGACCCTGCCTGATCCGGACCTCTGCTGACTTCTCCTGTTTCATCCCTGGCTTGTGACCCCGACCATTCTCTGCCTGACCCCCTGTACCATGGGGGCCCGATGCCTGTCACCTCTCCTGGGGGCCCGGCGCCCACCACTCCACCTGGGGGCCCATCGCCCATCGCTCCCCCTGGGGGCCCGATGCCTGTCGCCCCTCCTGGGGGCCCGGCGCCCGCCGCTCCGCCTGGGGGCCCGGCGCCCGTCACCCTGCCTGGGGGCCCAATGCCTGTCGCCCCGCCTGGGGGCCCGATGCCTGTCGCCCCGCCTGGGGGCCCAATGCCCGATGTCCTGCCCGATGTGCCGCTGCCCGGAGTCCTGCCCGATGTGCCGCTGCCCGGAGTCCTGCCCGATGTGCCTCTGCCCGGTGTGCCGCTGCCCGGAGTCCTGCCCGGTGTGCCGCTGCCCGGAGTCCAGCCCGATGTGCCGCTGCCCGGAGTCCTGCCCGATGTGCCAGTCTTTGATATCCCGCCAGTTACCAGACCCGGGCGGTGGAACATTTTGCCCAGCTAGGACTGTTTGGAGCGTCCTGAGGCCGCTCCTTGAGGGGGGGGGGGTACTGTCAGGAATGGACTTGCCAGTAATGGTGGGACTCACCTGCCTTGTGGGCTGCAGTACCAGGACTGGCCAGCGGGTGCTCCCGGCAATCAGAGACTCAACCCTGCAGCCAGCCAAACACCTGAAGCTGATCATGCAGGTGTATTTAAGGGATGGCCAGACCTGCAGTCTCTGCCTTGGTGTGTGTTTTTCCTGGGCCCTGTATCTTGTTACCTGCATCCCTGTTCCTGTTCCTGTCCCTGTCCCTGTCTGACTGATTCGTTGCTGACCCTGCCTGATCCAGACCTCTGCTGACTTCTCCTGTTTCATCCCTGGCTTGTGACCCCAACCATTCTCTGCCTGACCCCCTGTACCTACCTGCCCGATTGTTATTGACCCGGCCTGCCTGACGATGCTTGCATTGTATGTACTGTTATCTGTGGGTGGTTTGGTTTGGTTCGTTTGCACTGTGTTATGTTTTAGTATTGCACTGCATTTATGTTTGTATTGTTAGTCTTTAATAAATTATATTGTTTATAACTTATCTGAAGCCTGCGTTTCCCTGCGTCAGTCACATACCTCTGGTCACACCCCGGAGCCCTGACACCTGACCTCAACATAATTGAAAATCTATGGATAGACCTTAAAAGAGCAGTGCATGACAGACAGCCCAGAAATCTCAAAGAACTGGAAGACTTTTGTAAGGAAGAATGGGCAAAGATACCTCAAACAAGAATTGAAAGACTCTTGGCTGGCTACAAAAAGCGTTTACAAGCTGTGATACTTGCCAAAGCGGGCAGTACAAGATATTAACTCTGCAGGGTGCCCAAACTTTTGCAGACGCCATTTTTTTGTTTTCTGTTATTTTGAAAGTGTAAATGATGGAAATAAAATCTAACTTTTGTTGACATATTATAATGTCAATCTGTCTAATCTGTCTAATCTGTAATTTGATGCCTTTTAGAGATTTTTCCATCTTTCCTTGGCTTCTTTATGCACATTAATACAAATTTTTAGCTGGGGTGCCCAAACTTTCGATCCCCACTGTATACCTTTCTTTTTGCCTAGAAACTTGAGAATGTCCATGGCATCCAAAAAGCATCCTTTTAGGTCAAAAGGCGGTTTTAGACTAGCTAGAAGACAGCGACAGTGAATTAGAATCACTTGTAGAATTGAGCGATAGTGGTTCGTGGGGAAATTCATCATCAGACACTGAAAGTGATGACAGTGATGATTCTGCGACTGAGCTCAGTGATGTGCAAACTTGGTGCTCTGTTGACTGTGGTACGGATCAGGCAGAGCCCCCAAGATTCCCATTTATTGGAGCATCTGGTATGAAAGTAGACGTTGAACACAACAACTCCTTGGAAGTTTCCAAGAAGCAGAAGGTGGGAACCAGTGACCAAAGATGACATTTGGAAATTTCTGGGCCTAATAATACTTCAGGGAGTGGTGGGGAAAGCTCTGCAGAAGTGGTATTGGCAGGGGCAGACTGACAACCCATGGGGCCCCCGGGCAATAGGTGATCATGGGGTCCCTGTGTCCTCGCCCCCACACTTAAACCACACCCAAAAAGCTTATGAAAGGTACCAGGGGCATCTCATGGGGCCCCCTTCTGACCCCGGGCCCTCGGGCGGTGCCCGAGTTCCCAAATGGTCAGTCCGCCCCTGGGTATTGGACAAATAATAATTTACTTGCCACTCCATTCTTTGGCAGAGTACAGATTTGTCCTGATCAAACACTTTTAACACTTCAAAGACAATGAAGAATTTGATGAAACTAGTCATCCTGCACCAAAACTAAAGAAAATTTGGGAAGTATCTCAAATAATTCTAAAGAATTTCCAACGGAGCTATGTGCCAGAATGAGATATCAGCATAGATGAAAGTCTAATGGCCTACAAGAGAAGGCTCAGCTGGGTACAATACAGTGCATCAAAGATAGCACAATTTGGCCTAAAATCCTACATGCTAGGCAAATCGTCAACTGGCTACATTTGGAATTCAGTCATATACACTGGAAAAGGAACAAAATTCAATCCAAAATACAGCAACTATGGAATGGCAACATCTTCCGTTCTTTCACTAATTGAGCCATTGCTAAATCAGGGCTATTGCGTAACAACCAACAACTTTTATACGTCTCCTGAACTTTATGAGTTTCTTCTGCAAAACAAAACAGATGCCTAAGGAACTGTTAGGACTAACCGGCTCGACATGCTGCCAATGTTTGGCAATAAGAAGCTGAAAACTGGAGAAATGGTTGCCTGGCAGAAAGGCAAAATGATGGCACTGATATGGCATAACAAGAAAGATTTGTGCCTAATGAGTACAATTCATAATACCTCCACTGTTATGGTACGCACAAAAGGTGGGAAAGAAATCATGAAGTCACAAGTAGTGATAAACTACAATAACACCATGGGAGGTATCGACAGAGCCAACCAAGCAATGACATTCTACCCAGCAATGAGGAAACCGCAAAAGTACTACAAGAGGATCTTCAGGTATCTTCTGGAGCATAGTTTGTGGAATGCCTACTTTCTGCTAAAAAAAAAAAAAAGAGTGACAAGCCTGTGATTCATTCTGACTTCATTTTGAAAGCTTCTAAACATATCTTCGTGAACCACCAAACATCACCAATGGCTGTGAAGAGTTCGTCATGCTGTTGGCGTTGTCAACCCGGAACGCCTGACTGGTCATCACTTCGTGGACTACATCCCACCAACTGAGAAAAAGTCAGCACCTACAAGGATTTGCATGAGTTGTTGCTCGAAACGAGATGACAATGGAAAGAAAATCAGAAAGGAAGTCAGGTTCCATTGTCCTGATTGTGACGTTGGACTTTGTGCAGTCCCATGTTTCAAAATTTTTCATACCCAGGAAAACCACTAAACCAATATGCAGTGTCTAGTAATATTGCACCCTTGTTTGGACACATTTCAGTGTTTTTGGTTTGATTACATTATTGAATTAAATTTATTAGCATTATATTATATTTTTTATAATTATGTATTATATTATAATTTATGATTTTGTGTTTCAAACTTTCACACTCGGAATGTTTACTAGACTCTTGTTTGGACAGATTTAAGTGAGTTATTCCTAAGAATTACAGGCTGACAATATAAAACAACAATTTTCCATGCAAAACAATGTACCACTTTGACATTCAACAATACTGACATAATCAGACCGCCAGGGAGGTTAAAGGTGTTTGTGGTGCAGTTTTAATGCTTGTAAAAGCTTATAAAATGCCTCAAAACCATGCATAGGGCATTTGAGGAGCATTTTTAACGCTTGGAAAACGCTTATACTAAAGCTCATTAACGCCTGTCTTAACGCCCATACTAAAGCTATAGGGGCGTTTTTGAGGAATTTGAAATTTTGTCAATTGTGAACAAGCCCTAACACTCAGACAAAAAAAGTTAACAAACGAACAAAATTCAAAACAAAAACATATATAAAGTTAAAAAAAATGAGACAAACTTGACGGATCACTTAGTCTTTTTCTGTGCTGTCACTTTTCTATGTTTCTGCAGTATGTAGGTATTTTTACCAGTTACATGTCACAAATGATACAGTGCGTAGACCTCTTTTGTACATTAGAAACAAAAACAAATATCCAAATATACAGTTTGAACTAAAACAAATGTACAATATTAACACTAAAAACAACAATAGATGACTTTTACATATACTGTATATGTAAAATGTTATTTATATATAATATAATTTTAGCAAATATAATGCATGGAAACAGTATGAGCTATAAAATGTACAATTATAATACTAAAAAGTATAATAATAATAATAATAATAATAATAATAATAAAAAATGAATTTTACCTGTGGTCTATTTTCATGAAGCATAAAAACAGAAACACAAAATTCCCCTGAGAAACCCTTCCTCTTATATTTCACTCTAAAGAACTTTATGAAAATGTCAGCCAATCATCTTGCAATGAATCACTTTTATCAAATGATTTATAGCTACGTGATAACATGTAAGATTATAACACAGTAAAACGTTATCACCTGACTGCAGAGTGAATTACAGTAATTGAAATCTTGTTGATATCCTTAATATACCCTTCATAAAGTTATATGTCATTGACACCCTTTCTCGTGTATTTCTCGAAAAATAACTTATGTGTGTGACTTTTGCTTAACTATTGTAATTCTTTTACAATACTGTAGCTGTTTTTCCATGTTTTCCCATAATTTTGGCTCATGTACCACTTATACAACAAATCCTTGTTTAGACACTTTTCTACCAAGGAAATATTAAAAGTTATTTTAACTGCTTTCTGTCCAGCCCATGTAAAAGCTAGGGCTTGAGGCCAGTCATAGGGGATGAGGGCAGTGACGGGCAATATGGGCACAGGCTTCCATGTCAGGGGAGGCAAGTGTAAATTAAATGTGTCCCTTGTTTGGCTAACTGCACAGTGTAGATATCTTCTCCCCACTGGAGGCAGGTTCTCCCCACATTGCCGATCCTCTGTTGATGCGGGATTAACATCAGCTTGCTGTGAGCGTGAAAGAGTTGTGATACTCACTTTGCATTTTTGGAAGGAAAAATATGAGTTCTATGAATGGAGGAGGATGGTGGAAGGGGCTGGCAAGCAAAGCAAATCTTTCTTGTAGCAGCTGATGTAAACCACTGCAGAGCCTTCAAATCAGCACTGTGAGGAGGACTTAACCCTTAAAGTGATTGTAAAGGCTAAATTTTTATATTTTAAAAATAACAAGCCTGTCATACTTACTTGCTTGGTGCAATGGTTTTGCTCAGAGCAGCTCCAGTTCTCCACTTTTCTGGTTCCCCGCTGGTACTCCAGGCTCCTGTTCTTGGCATGCCACCATAGGAGGTTGTCTATGAGACACACAGAGCGCGGCTCGGCTCTGTCCATTGTCCCCCCCTCCCCACTAAGTGGCTGTGATAGACAGTGGCTCCTTCCGCTCTGTCTGAGCCATTGAGGAGGCAGAGAGCCAAGATGAGAGCGCTTCTGCTCTCTTGCACATCACTGGATTGAGATCAGCCTCAGGTAGTATAAAGGGGGGCTGAGTGAGGCTATATGCAGAAGGTGTTTTACCTTCATGCATAGAATGCCATTACAACCACTTTAGGGGAAGGAAATCCTCAGAGCCTCGGCCTGTAAAATTTGCCGTCCTGTGTTGGGCCATTTATTTGTTGAAAGATTTCTTTATTTCCCCAATGTACAGGTTCTTGCATTACTCATACAGTATGTCCGCAAATACCTGTCACGTACCTGGTAGAGGCTGAGTTGAGGAGAGGGATTCCCTTACACTTCCTTTCCTGTTTCCCCTGGATTCAATGACAGGATATAACAGGGCACAGAATGGCATAGGTGCCTGTAGGAGATCCTAGCCAAACGATGCTCAGGGAATGCTCAGGGTAGTGCAGGATATGCAGTGTGCACAAGGCTGGAAACCATGCTGAAGGCAATCCAGGAGCTTGCAGATACAGGATACTGAAGTTTAGCCAGAAAGGCAGCAGTCAGCAACAACCAGGCTCCAGAGGTGCAGAATCATGAAACCGAAGTAGATTCGGGACGAAGCCAAGATCAGTATCAGATGAGCAGAGAAGGTACCGAATCAGCAAACAGGAGACAAGGTTGGGTCACAAGCCAGGGTCACAACGAAGTATCAAGATCAACTAGTGTCAAGACAAGATGGGCCAGATGGGCCAGAACACAAATGTAAGTACAGGGTTGGGTCACAAGTAACAGAAGCTGACAACCACTCAGCGATCTTCTGAACCCTTGTACAGCCCTAAATACTCCACTAGGTGCCAAAACATCAGCAGCGAGCTGACATACGTATGGCCCGTACATATCTTTACGCACACACACGATTCTCCTGACAATACCAAATTACTTTGTTTGTGTTTGGGGTGCTGTTTTTTGGGATATATAAGCTTTTGTGCCAGTTTATTGCTGGATGTATTGCTGGGCTTGAAAGACAAACACACGATGGGGGGGATTTACTAAGGCCTGGTTCACACTAGCGTGGGTCATGCACCTTGGGTTTGCACGGGAGCCTATTCATTTGAATGGGCTGCTGTGCCCACGTTTCATACAAGGAAAAGTTGCATGCACCTTTTCAAAACACATCCGCATGGAAACTGTATGGTCTTTTCTGCGCAGTTCTCGCACCCGTGACCATGCCACAAGCTCTGCGGGATGAGATGCGTGGCGATGCCATTCAGAATGTATGGCACACCCCCCGCATCTCGCAAGAGAAACGTGATGCAGCTGCGGGTGGTTGCGTATGCGGGAATCACATCGATCCCCACCCCTGCAGCGTGCAGGATACTGTGAACCTAGTCTTAAAGTGGTGCACTCAGACTCTGGTACAGCTGCGCATAGTAGCCAATCAGCTTCTAACTTCAACTTGTTCAATAAAGCTTTGGCAATAAAACCTGGAAGCTGATTGGTTTCTATGCAGATTTGCACCAGATTTTGCACTCTCTGGTTTTAGTAAATAACCCCCAATGTGTCCTTGAAGATTTGAGCTCAGTTGTTTCAAAGCCATAGTTTCTGCTTTTTAGAGATTCTTTAATGACTTAGCCTGGTAAGCATTTCATAGAAAGGATGTTGTGAAACCAGAGACTGCAGAGAAGGGCATGTAAAGTATTAAGTGGCATGAAGGAGCTCATCTGCAAGGAAAAATTAAATGAACTGAATTTCTTACCACTTGGGAAGAAGAGAGTATGGAGATATGATCACCATGTGTAAATACATAATTGGTCTTTATAGTAAATGTGGTGGAAAGTTTTCACTTTAGGGTCAGTGCAAAAGTGCAGTGGGCAATCTTTCTGCCTCATGGTAAAGAGGTTTAGCCTTCATATTTAAAAAGGCTTCTTTACAGTTAGAGCTGTGAATATATGGAATAGCATTCTAAAGCAGCTATTTCTAGCAAGCTCAGCAGATTTCTTTAAAAAGTACTGGCTATGTTTCTAAATATACAACATATGACTACTTATAAACATCTAAATTAAATATTAGAATCCTGATCTGTGGAATATCTATCTTCCTTTTAGGGATCAAGAAAGATAGTTTCACTATTACACTGTATATCTGAGGATGCAAGGTGTTTTTTTTATATTTATTTATTCCATCTTTTGAATAAATTCAAAGAATATGTATTTTAATATGGTTTTATTTATTTACTTAAGTAATACATATCAAATACAATTATCAGAGAAAGTATATTATAACCAAAAAATCATAGATTAAAAAATGGTATAAATATCAGCTAGAGTTTCATTTATTTGTTTATACAGCCTAATAGCAGAGTAATAGGAGTACAAAGAGCATATTGCAGCACAATGGCATGGATGTGAACCCAGAAGTTGAAAAGAAAAAATAGTCTATTACACATTATCATATTGGCTTCAATGTTATATACAAGGTAAAAAGCCTTCAATAAAATGTGGTTTACCTGAAACAAATTAATAGCTGATATTTGATAGGATATCAGTAGACTTAATGACATTAGTCTGCCTTTTCAGCGTAATCATTTTATTGCCAATAAACTACTTCAAAATGCAAAATGATACTGTAAAAACTGATAGAGCATCCTTTGCTCTAAGCAATGTCTGTAAAAATATCAAATTAAAACTGAGAGTCAGCTGCTGTCACCAGTGTACAGCAATTCTTGGGTAAAAGCATTATCTACTTAGATCTCCACACCTAATGCTAAAATACTGCAATGAGTTTTAAAAAACTGTAGGGGAACAAAATGAGATTCTGGGGAATGCTGAGTGGCCCATATCTTGTAGGAAGACTATCCAGCACTGTGCTCTGGTATCATCTCACACGATTTGGGCTACTTGGAATTCCCCGGGGTCTCATTGGGAAAAGCATGGCATAAACTCTTGCCGTATCGAATGTACAGTAAGTATATTTAGGAACTTTTTTTCCCTATAGTTTTTTTTTTTTGTACTGTAACATTTTGGTATGTGGGAGGGAGGGCAAAGTGAATAAGCAGATTGTGCTTGTAGTGGAAGCCCCCCTTCGCCATTAAATCCCTATTGTAAAAATATCAGACAAGGAAAACTAGATTAGATGGCGACTGGAACATGCCCTGTCTACAGCTCTGATTGCAGATTAATTTAAATGGTAACAATTCAAAATATAGTGCCCCTGCCAGGGTTAGGAAGATTCCAGCAAACTGACCAAGAAGGTGCTCTTCCTAGCACTGTAGACCACAGAAATCCAGCCTTGGGCAATACTGTAAAATTCATAGTACAAAGGGGCTACACAACAGTGACTGGACATGTTGACATGGGCACAATCTTGACTGTTATTAGAAAGCACTACTATACACTCTCCGGCCACTTCATTAGGCACACCTGTTCAATTGCTTAGTAACATAAATTGCTAATGAGCCAATCACATGGCAGCAAATCGGTGCATTTAGCCATCTAGACGTGGTGAAGACAACTTGCAGAAGTTGAAACTGAGTGTAGTGTAAATCTCCCATGTGCTCCAGGCTGTAACCACATGAAGACCGACATGTTAAGACTCTTTCTGTTCAGGCCATTTTTCAAGGAAAAAAGATCAAACATTTTGAGAAAAAAAAAACAGTTTTCCTTAGTTTCTGCTATAAAACTTTACAAACACATAATCTATCTTCCTAAATTTAGGCCAAAATGTATTCTGCTAAATTTCTTTGGCTAAAAAAATAAAATAAATAAGTTTATATTATTTAGTCTGTCTGAAAGTAAGGCACCTTTCACATGGGGCAGACTCCATTTTGCTCAGCAAGGTATCTGTCTTCTGATCCCCAGCTGAGCTGAGCAGAGCGGGCAGATGACAGATCCATGCTCACTCAGTTTAGGCAGAATGAATACGAACTGAGCTCACTCTGCCCTATGGACCAGCGGGTGTAAATGAACTGGCTGTTCATTTACACGACTGCCCTCTGATCCAATCCACCTTGAACGGGGACGAATCCCTACCAGATCAGACTGGAGGTAGGTGGGTGTAAATGGACACAAATCTGTTTACACCCACTGGCCCTTAAGGATACATGGATCATGTCCATCTAAAAAACTGACAGCCGGACCTGATCAGATCAACCAAGTGAAAGGGGCCTTAGAGTCTACAAACTATGGTATATACCGAATATTTGACATTTCTCAACCCTAATGTTTTGACTGTCCCTAACTCATTTCTTGAGGCCCTAAAATGCTAGAATATTAACCCCCCCCCCCCAAATGACCATTTTTTGTAAAGTAGATGGACCAAGTTATTTACTAAGAGGCATGGTGAGCTGTTTGAAGTTGTAATTTTTTGTCACAATTTTTTTTTGTAAATGAAGAAAGTAAATAAAATGTGATTTTATTTCATGAAATTGTTACTTAAAATTTTTTTTCTCACACTCAGCATGGACATTCTTATATTTACATCCCACACCAGGACAGTAGGAACACCCAAAAAATGATCACATTTTCAAAAGCAAACACCCAAAAGTATTTTTTTTTTTTTCGACACGCATAGTAAGTCTTTTGAATATTTACAGTAATTTCTTGCCAATAGTTTTTGGAAAATAAAGAAAGGAAATTATTTTTTTTCACAAAGTTGTCATTTTAATTAGATATCCCTCACACACAGCATGCCAGAACAGTATAAACACCCCCAAAATTATATATTTTTGGAAAGTAGACACTCAAAAACTAATATAAGTTATTTAGTAAGAGGTATGGTGAGGTTTTTTGAATTTGTAATTTTTACCACAATTTGTTGCAAAATCAAGAAAGTAATTACACAGATTTACAATTTACACAAGTTTATTTCACAAATTACCATTTTAACAAGTTTTTCTCATACACGGCATGAGTATACTTACAATTTCACTCCAAAACACATTTTGCTACTCATCTTAGTATAGGGATCCAATATTTGTGAGACTTTTTCAATGTTCGAACTCATTATCTACCTGATATTGTATCTTGTTTATCACAAAAATCAACCAACATTGTATCAAAAACAGTGTACTGCAATGTTCACCTCTGTACAAGTGGTGGGGGAATATAGCTTAGTGTAGCATTGCTGACTCTGGTGGCACTGGTGTGGCTAGTGATTAGTAAACATTGTTGCTGCCTGCACTGGCCTGGTGACACTGTCACTGGTTTGGCAGCAATCACGAACAGTGTTGTTGACTTACACTGGTCTGGTGATGCTGAGACTGGTGTGGCGGTAATCAGGAACAATGTTGATGGCTTACACTCGTCTGGTGACATTGGGACTGGTGTGGTAACAATCAAGAACACTGTTGCTGGCTGCACTAATCTGATGACACTGGGACTTGCGCGGAGCCAATCATGGACACTGTTGCTGGCTTACACTGGTCTGGCAACACTGGACTGATGTGGCAATGAAAAGGAACACTATTGCTGGTTTACACTGGTTTGGTGACACTGCAACTAGTATGGCAGCAATCATAAACACTGTTGATGGCTGCACTGGTCTGGTGACACTAGAACTGGTATGGCAGTGATCAGGAACACTGTTGCTGGCTGTACTAATTTGGGTCCCTGACACTTGAGTGGTATCAATCATAAACACTGTTGCTGGCTGATGGTATGGCAATTATCAGGAACAGTGTTGCTGGCCTACACTAGTCTGGTTACAATGGGACTTGTTTGACAGTGATTGGGAACACTGTTGCCAGCTTATACTGATCTTGTGACATTGGGACTTGTATAATGGTAAGCAGGATCACTGTTGCTGTTTGCACTGATCTGGCAACACAGAGACTGGCAAGGCAGCGATCAGGCACACTTTTAATGGCTTACACTAGTCTGGTGACACTGGGACTCATGTAATTTCTATAAGGAACACTATTGCTGGCTGCACTGGCCTGGTGACACTGGATGTGGTATGGCAGCAATTAATAACACTGTTGCTGGCTTACACAGGGCTTGTGACAGTGTACAAGTGTAATGGTGATCAGGTGTGGCAGTGATCAGGAACACTGTTGCTGGATTACACTGGTCTGGTGACGCTGGGACTGGTGCAGCATTAAAAAGGAACAATGTTGACTGCTTACACTGGTCGGGTGACACTGGGACTGGTTTGGTGGCAATCAGGAACACAACTGGCTATGTAAGGCAATCAAGAACACAGCTAGCTATGTAAGGCAATCAGGAACACAGCTAGCTATGTAAGGCAATCAAGAACACAGCTGGCTATGTAAGGGAATCAAGAACACAGCTGGCTATGTAAGGGAATCAAGAACACAGCTGGCTATGTAAGGCAATCAGGAACACAGCTAGCTATGTAAGGCAATCAAGAACACAGCTGGCTATGTAAGGCAATCAGGAACACAGCTGGCTGTGTAAGGTCTGATGATATAGACCCTGGTGTGTCAGCAATCAGGAACACCATTGCTGGAACGATGGTCTGGTGATGCTGTGACTAGTGTAACAGTGATCAGGGAGACTGGCTGGCCTCAGGAGTAAGCTGTCTGGCCATTTAAATATAACAGTTGGACTGCAAGTGGTGAAAAGAAACCTAGCCAAATCTTCCATATTTCAAGCCAAGTAGATGATTAAAGTGAAATTAAGGCAATAAAAAAAAATTACAAATGTCACACTTACCTGCTGTGTGCAGTGGTTTTGCACAGAGCAGCCCCAATCCTCCTCTTCTTGGGTCCCCCGCTGGCGCTCCTGGCCCCTTCTTCCAAGCACCTTGCTATAGGGGCACCCAAGCAGGCTTACTCCCAATCCACTTTTGTGCATGTCCTATCACACACAGAGCCAGAGCTTGGCCTCACTCCCTCTCTCCTCACTGGCTCACTGGCTGTGATTGACAGCAGAGGGATCCAATGGCCCCTGCTGCTATCTCAGCCCATGAAGATGGAAAACCAAGGTAAGTATTAGGGGACTGGGGGGGGGGGAGCTGCACACAGAATGTTTTTCCTTCATGCATAGAATGTACAGTTGCAAGAAAAAGTATGTGAACCCCTTGGGATTACGTGGAGTTTTGCATGAATTGGGCATGAAATGTGCTCTGAACGTCATCTAAGTCACAACAATAGAAGAGCACAGTCTGCTGAACATAATACTACACAAACATTAGATGTTGCCATGGTTTAATTGCACATAACATGTAAACATTCACAGTGCAGGGAGGAAAAAGTATGTGAGGCCCTAGCTTAATGACTTCTCCCAAAGCTAATTGGAGCCAGGAGTGAGCCAACCTTGACTCCTATCAGTGTGATGATATTGGATGTGTTGCTGACAGCTGTCCTGCCCTTAAAAAACACACACCTGTTTTGGGTTTACTGGTTTCAAGAAGCACTGTCTGATGTGAACCATGCCTCGCAGAAAAGAGCTCTCAGAAGACCTACGATCAAGAATTGTTGACTTGCATGAAGCTGGAAAGGGTTACAAAAGTATCTCCAAAAGCCTTGATGTTCATGTGTCCACGGTAAGACAGACTGTCTACAAATGGAGAAAGTTTAGCACTGTTGCTACTCTCCCTAGGCGTGGTCGTCCTGTAAAAATGACTGCAAGAGCACAGCGCAGAATGCTGCATGAGGTAAAGAAGAATCCCAGAGTGTCAGCTAAAGACCTACAGAAATCTCTGGCACATGCTAACATTTTTGTTGACACATCTACAATAAGGAAAACATTAAACTAGAATGGAGTACATGGGAGGACACCACGGAGGAAGCCATTGCTGTCCAAAAAGACGTTTGAAGTTTGCAAAAGAGCACCTGGATGTTCCACAGCACTACTGGCAAAATATACTGTGGACAGATGAAACCAAGATTGAGTTGTTTGGGAAGAACACACAACACTATGTGTGGAGAAAAAAAGGCACAGCACACCAACATCAAAACCTCATCCCCACTGTGAAACATGGCGGAGGGAGCATCATGGTTTGGGGCTGCTTTGCTGCCTCAGGGCTGGACGGATTGTTGTCATTGATGGGAAAATGAATTCCAGAGTTTATCAAGACATTTTGCAGGAAAACGTACGACCATCTGTCCGCCAACTGAAGCTCTGCAGAGGATGGGTGATGCAACAGGACAATGACCCAAAGCATACAAGTCATTCAACAAAACAATGGCTGCAACAGCACAGAATACGCCTTCTGGAGTGGCCCAGTCAGAGTCCTGACCTCAACCCGATTGAAATGCTGTGGCATGACCTTAAGAGAGCGATTCACACCAGACATCCCAAGAATATTGCTACACTGAAACAGTTTTGTGAAGAGGAGTGGTCCAAAATTACTCCAGATCATTGTGCAGGTCTGATCTGCAACTACAGGAAACGTTTGGTTGAGGTTATTGCTGCCAAAGGAGGGTCACCAGTTATTAAGTCCAAAGGTTCACATACTTTTTCCTCCCAGCACTGTGAATGTTTACATGTTATGTGCAATTAAACCATGGCAACATCTAATGTTTGTGTAGTATTATGTTCAGCAGACTGTGTTCTTCTATTGTTGTGACTTAGATGACGTTCAGAGCACATTTTATGCCCAATTCATGCAAAACTCCACGTAATCCCAAGGGGTTCACATACTTTTTCTTGCAACTGTATGACGGTAGAAAACCTTGAGCCTTTACAACCACTTAAAAAAAACCTTGGCATAAATTATAATTTTATTCTATAAGTTATGTTTTGAAAAGCTTTAGCGAGTGGGAGGGATTAACCACTAGGGGACTGCCTACAGTACATAACATATACTGCGGCAAGGCGGCCCCCGTGCACAGGATCCTGTTTATAAACCTCATCCTTATTTCAGGGTAGGGTGCACGTGCGACCGCCCCACCCACGGCGCTGATCACGGCCGCGGGTGTCAATCCCCGGGTCCCAGCTGGTGATTACCCGCTGTAGCCCGGCGATAGCCGGAAAACACTGACAGGGAGCACAGCTGCATTGTTTTCAATGGAGCGCTCCTCCCTGTCAGTTTGAGCACACTAATCCGGATGGATGAGCTCAACCTTCCAGATCAGTGTGTTATAGTGAAGCATACACACCCCTGCCCCCTAGTGTAACACTCCCCTCACACAGTTAACCCTTTGATTGCCTTCTAATATTAACCCCTTCCTCCCCAGTGCCATTAGTACAGTGTCAGTGCTTTTTTTTGCACTGATCACTGTATTGGTGTCACTGGGGATGTCAATGACCCCAAGTCAGTTCCCCCCCAGTGTCACAATGTCCGCCGCAGTCCCGCTATAAGTCGCTAACCGCCGCCATAAGTTGCTGATTGTCGCCATAAGTCGGCACTATTATTAGTATAAAAAAAAAATTCCATTATCTATACCGCCATTTGTAAACGCTATAACTTTCACGTAAACCAATTAATTTACACGTATTGGGATTTTTTTCTAGCAAAGACTTCTGTACCCGCTTCCTGGCCGCCCTATAGCAAAAATACTGCTACAGGGCGGCACTGGTGTGCAAAATCATATATATGTATGTGATTCCCGCTCCCGTGGTTTTCTCACCCCTCCCAGATAGCGTCAGATTGCCCGTCAATACACCTGTAATCACATTTAACCCCTCGATTGCCAGGAACACACTCATACGCAACCTCCATTGCTAGTATAGTATCTGAACAGATCAATATCTTTGAACAGATCAGCACTATACCAGCGTTCACATTAGTATAGTGTCCCCAAAAATGCAGCGTTAGCGGGATCAGCCCCCAGCACCTGCCAGCACCTGCATTTAGCTCCTACACTTACACCCTTCTCCCCCAGAAAGTGCAGTGTCAGTAGGTTACTGTCACTTGATACATAGCACACAAAACCGCAGTGTTCGCAGAATCAGGCCTGATCTCTGTTAGCACTTGCCAGTAAATTTTTGACTCTCATATGCAGCAGAGTGCCAGTACTAGTGCCACGCTATCTTTTGGTGAACTGGCGAGCACCAGCGGCCTAGTACATCCTGGTCTTTCACTTACCAGCACTGCAGTATCACTTGGTGATGTGGCGAGTCCTGTAAGTACAGTACAAGCTGGTGCTGTGGCGAGCACAAGTATTGTCCCGCAACCACTAAGAATTCGCACACAGGCCCATAGAGCCCCTAGTATCCTTCCGGATGTGCTTGCAAATCCTGATTGGCAGCCCACAAATTCTGCAGCACCTGTACTGCCTTCATTCACTGCCCAACCCGGAATTCAGGTGGAAACAGCAAATTTAACTATTCGTCTTGATTTTCTGGAGCTGTTTTTCACAGAAAATCTGTATGCATTGATTGTGGATCAAAGCAGTTTATATGTGTAAGCCGTGTACCAGGGTGGGCTCCCCAGGATACAGTGAAGTCACGACAGAGTTTTACTTAGATGTGGCAAATAAACACAACCACAAATGCTGAGAACATATAATAAATTTACATACACCCAGCCCAAAGGCTGAGACCCTTGTGCTGCACAGCACGGCGCCTTCTGAAGGATGAAGGTAGAAAGTGAAGTAATTTACCTACTGGCAAGCACAACTAAGCTGCCACACCTTACCCGTTATTACCCTAAAAGAACAGGAATCAGTGTATGGGTGTACGGTATGGGCTAGCCTGCGGTGCAGCACAACAGCTTACAATCTTACACAAATCTACAGTATTCCCTCTCCCATAACTGGTCCTGTAGCACGTGCCTGAGTATTCCTTCTGAGCAAAACGCCAGTATGGCTTGAGTTTGTAGGATTTTATCAGCTCTCCAATGTGAAATGTCACTTTAAGTTGTGGAGTCCTTCCAATAATCAGTAACAACACTTGTGGCCTGACACAAACAGAGATCCTAACTAACTATAGGCCTGGACTCAGTCTCAAGGCGCCAACACTGAAATGAGGTGTGTGCACGATCTTACTGACCCGGGTCTGCTTTGCATCCGCTGGTGACTCTGAACAGAACAAATGTCTCTCCAACAAGCATGCGGTCTTGCCATATATGTTGCTTATTTCCTCTGCTCTCATCAGCCTTCCTTGTAGGAATCTCATCAGCATTCCTGGCAGCAATCTCATCAGCTTCCTGGCAGCAATCTTATCAGCATTCCTGGCAGCAATCTCATCAGCTTTACTCTGCTGCAGCTCTGGTTTAAATTTTTTTTGGGCCTTACCCTCAACATGGGCATTACTAAAAAAAATGAATTGCGGTTGTACTGATCCACAGACCCGATTCATCATATGCCGTGTTCTCTGCTGCTGTGGCCAGGCATAGATATGAGTATAATGTCTTCCTCAGGGTGACCCTGAATTTGACCGGCTCCACAAAATTCAGCCTGTCAGTAACCCGGATATGACCAGAGATGTGTGGACTGACACAGGGAATATCAGGCTTCAGGAGTGATGTGGATAATATAATTTATTGAGAGCTACACCAGTAAACAAAAATGCACAGTGCAAACAAAACCAAACCTTCAACTAACATATATGTTCAGAAATAAAAGCGTAGTCAGGGCTGGAGAAGTAGAATTGTCAGGCACGCCGGGTCAGGATCAATCGGGCGGATCAGGTACAGAGGAGTGGGCAAACGGATAGTCAAAAGGAGAGCTGGGTCGGTGCAGGCAGAGTTTAATCGTAGTCAGAATCAAGCAGGAGAATCAGGCAGGTAGATGACAGGATACAGATATAGGACAACAGGGGCTCATGGGAAAACAACACCAAGGCACTGATTGCAGGCCTGGTTACTGTTTAAATACACCTCCTGCAATCAGCCTCAGGTGATGGCTTGATTGCAGGAGGTGAGATCATGGCTGCTGAAAGGCACCTGCTGGTAAGTCCCAGTACTGCAACCATAGAGCAGGTGAGCCACAGCACCACCAGTGGTGAGTCCTTTCCTGACACAGCCCCTCGTAAATCACCTTAACCAAAAATGTGCAGATGTCTATACTCCCCAGCAAAAAATCTGTGTTGATGAGTCCCTCATTCATTTTGCTGGCCGCCTTGCATTCAAACAATTTCTCTCCAGCAAGTGTGCCAGATATGGGGTCAAGATGTAGAAGACCTGTGAGAGGGCACAAGGCTATGCATATACGTTTTGGATTTATGAGGGAAAAGATAGTCACCTGGAGCCCCCCAGATGCCCAGACTACATGGGGAGTAGTGGCAAGATAGTTTGGGACTTGGTGTCATCCTTTTTCCATATGGGGTAACACTTATACGTGGACAATTTTTATCACATTTATCACATTTAGACATTTGTACAATTTTGGAACTGGCACATGTGGCACCGTGCGACCTAATGTGTGCCCACCATTAGAAGTTGGGGGATGCAGGGCGGTATATTCTAATGGGCATACCACACACTTTTTCTGGCAGAGATTTCTTCTCTTTTTTCACTCAGCCCACAGGCTGCATACAAAAAAAAAAAGAACATAGCATTTATACCCAACGAGGACCAGTGATGTACTGGTACATCACTGGAATTTGAATGGTTATACCAGGATGATGCCTACAGCTGCAGGCATCATCCTGGTATAATTTTTTTCAGCCAGCGATTGGCTTTCATGTAAAAGCAATCCTAGTGGCTAATTAGCTGCAGGATTGCTTTTTCAAGCAGCAGGAGATAATGCCACCCCCCTTCCCCCGCTGCCTTCCACGGCCCTCTCGGGCAGTCCTGTGCCAGCTGACCATAGAGCTGATTGGAGACTAGAGTGGTGCCAATCATCTCTATAGTCTAAGAATTCGAAAGCTACAAGCAAAAACATATTTTCTCTTTTCTTTTTTTATATTTCAAAACCTTGTGAGAAAAAATTAGATCTGCAAAATACTCACCATGCTTCTTTTTAATTTCCTTGGGGTGTCTACCTTCCAAAAAGGGGTCATTGGAGGGGGGGGGGTGCTATCCTGGCATTTCAGGGCCATTGAAACTGTGATAGGTAGGGAGGAAGTGAAATGAGGAAGTTATGCACCTTCAGGCTTTCAAAGTAGTAATTGGATTTCAGGCTCCTGTATGTGGCTAGGCTCCCAAAAAGTCAAACACATGTGGTATTCCCATACTCGGTAGAAGTAGCAGAATGTATTTTGGGGTGTAATTCCACATGTACCGATGGCTTGTGCAAGAAATGTATAATTTAAATGACAACTTTGTGTAAAGAAAAAAAAAAATTTTTGTAATATTCTAGAAATGTGGGGAAAAAAATAAATCTTCCATGGACTCAGTATGCCTTTCAGCAGATAGCTTAGGGTGTCTACTTTCCGAAAAGGGGTCATTTGGGGATGTTTGTACTATCCTGGTATTTTAGCACGTCAAGAAATGTGATGAGCAGTCAGAAAGTAAAAGCTGTGTAAATTCCATTATCTATACCATAGTTTGTAGACGCTATAACTTTCACAAAGCAATCAATATACACTTATTAGGATTTTTTAACAAAAAACTTGTAGCAGAATACATTTTGGTCTAAATTTATGATGAAATTTTAGTTTTTTTGGATATTTTTATATGACAGAAATGAGAAAATATCGTTTTGTTTTTTTAAAAAAAATTCTCAAAACTTTTTTTGTTTATAGCGCCAAAAATAAAAAGCACACAGGTGATCAAATACCCCCAAATATGCTCTATTCGTGTGAAAAAAGGACATAAATTTCATTTATGTACTGTATTGCATGACCACGCAATTGTCAGTTAAACTAGCGCAGCGCTGTATAGCATAAAAATGGCGTAAATTGCAGTATCTATACCATAGTTTGTAGACGCTATAACTTTCACACAAAGCAATCAATGTACACTTATTTGTATTATTTGGATTTTTTGTACCAAAAACATGTAGCAGAATACATTCTGGCCTAAATTTATAACTATCTTTTAGTTTACTATTTTTTATAGCCGAAAGTAAAAAATATAGTTTTTCTTTAAAATTTTCGTTCTTTTTTTGTTTATAGCACGAAAAATAAAAAGTGCACAGGTGATCAAATACCACTGAAAGAAAGTTTTATTTGTGTGAAAAAAAGGACCTAAATTTCGTTTGGGTGCAGCATTGCATGACCGCGCAATTATCGGTTGACTTAGTGCAGTGCCGAGTAGCAAAAAGAGGTCTGGTCATTAAGGGGGTAAATCCTCTGGAGGGCAAGTGGTTAAAGATGTGGGTTAGAGAGTATAAATTACTGAAAAGACTCTGACCAAAATAGCTGGGAGGGGATCAAGTCCATGGGGCAAGGGGGTGGGTGTTCATGAGAGAAAATGTTATCAAACTTGCTTTTTAAATGATTTGCGGGGGAGGATCAGGGCTGCTCTGTGCAAAACCACTGCACACAGCAGGTAAGTGTGACATTTGGTATAAATACTATACATTTTCTTTAACAGTACTCAATACTTGTGTATAAATGTTTTCCAAACTATTCACTGTGGTTTAAAATAAATTCAAAGAAGCTAGTATCATGTGCATGTACAGATAGGTTGAGTTCAATTCAGGGAGCAGAAGCACCTGCTAAACCAAGCACAAGTGCCAGCTGGGGTGAACATGTACATTGTGGTTTATATCAGAGGTTGTTGGAAGATTATGATATAATTTGTTTATACAACTTAGTAACAGAGTAACATTAGCACAAAGAGCATGTTGCCACAATGTACAATGACATTGTTGTGAACCCAGAAGTTGATAAAGAAATAGACTATCACGCATCATATTAGCTTTGTTATCATCTAAATAGCTACCAATAAAATGTGTGGCTGACATGAAACATGTCTTAGCTGACATTTTATAAGTGAGCATGCAATTGCCTTTTAGTGTATTTACCTAAATTTCTATTAAAAGCATTATACACTTTTAAATATAGTCATCAGTGTAGTTATATTCTATGGGGTTTATTTACTAAAGTGGAAGAGTGCAATATCAGGCTCACTTCTGCATAGGAACCATAGAACAAGCTGTGGTTAGAAGCTGATTGGTTTCAATGCAGAAGTAAGCCTAATTTTTCACTCTTCGGCTATAGTAAATAAACCCCTATGTATCATTTGTTTGCTTTACCTTGTAATGATAGGGACATGTAGTCCATGCAGTTTGTAGTGTCATGACTGATTGATTCACCTACATCTATGTATTAAGTAGCCTAGCTTGTCCCTAGTGACAGGCAGCTTCTTGTTATAGGTCACACATGCCTTGCCAATTCCTCTACAGTTGCAAGAAAAAGTATGTGAACCCTTTGGGATTACGTGGAGTTTTGCATGAATTGGGCATAAAATGTGCTCTGAACGTCATCTAAGTCACAACAATAGAAGAACACAGTCTGCTGAACATAATACTACACAAACATTAGATGTTGCCATGGTTTAATTGCACATAACATGTTGGCGACTTCTGCACAGTGTGCGCTTCAGCGTAGGCAGACCCCACTCTGTCATTTTACGTGGCCTACCACTTTGTGGCTGAGTTGCTGTTGTTCCTAGTTGCTTCCACTTTGTTATAATACCACTAACGATTGACCGTGGAATATTTAGTAGCAAGGAAATTTCACGGATGGACTTATTGCACAGGTGGCAACCTATCACGATACCACGCTTGAATTCACTGAGCTCCTGAGAGCGACCCATTTTTTCTGAAATGTTTGTAGAAGCAGTCTGCATGCCTAGGTGCTTGATTTTATACACGTGTGGCCATGGAGGTGATTGGAACACATGAGGTGGGTCCCAATACTTTTGGCAATATAGTGTGTGTATATACTGTGTGTGTATATATATATATATATATATATACAGTTGCAAGAAAAAGTATGTGAACCCCTTGGGATTACGTGGAGTTTTGCATGAATTGGGCATGAAATGTGCTCTGAACGTCATCTAAGTCACAACAATAGAAGAGCACAGTCTGCTGAACATAATACTACACAAACATTAGATGTTGCCATGGTTTAATTGCACATAACATGTAAACATTCACAGTGCAGGGAGGAAAAAGTATGTGAGGCCCTAGCTTAATGACTTCTCCCAAAGCTAATTGGAGCCAGGAGTGAGCCAACCTTGACTCCTATCAGTGTGATGATATTGGATGTGTTGCTGACAGCTGTCCTGCCCTTAAAAAACACACACCTGTTTTGGGTTTACTGGTTTCAAGAAGCACTGTCTGATGTGAACCATGCCTCGCAGAAAAGAGCTCTCAGAAGACCTACGATCAAGAATTGTTGACTTGCATGAAGCTGGAAAGGGTTACAAAAGTATCTCCAAAAGCCTTGATGTTCATGTGTCCACGGTAAGACAGACTGTCTACAAATGGAGAAAGTTTAGCACTGTTGCTACTCTCCCTAGGCGTGGTCGTCCTGTAAAAATGACTGCAAGAGCACAGCGCAGAATGCTGCATGAGGTAAAGAAGAATCCCAGAGTGTCAGCTAAAGACCTACAGAAATCTCTGGCACATGCTAACATTTTTGTTGACACATCTACAATAAGGAAAACATTAAACTAGAATGGAGTACATGGGAGGACACCACGGAGGAAGCCATTGCTGTCCAAAAAGACGTTTGAAGTTTGCAAAAGAGCACCTGGATGTTCCACAGCACTACTGGCAAAATATACTGTGGACAGATGAAACCAAGATTGAGTTGTTTGGGAAGAACACACAACACTATGTGTGGAGAAAAAAAGGCACAGCACACCAACATCAAAACCTCATCCCCACTGTGAAACATGGCGGAGGGAGCATCATGGTTTGGGGCTGCTTTGCTGCCTCAGGGCTGGACGGATTGTTGTCATTGATGGGAAAATGAATTCCACAGTTTATCAAGACATTTTGCAGGAAAACGTACGACCATCTGTCCGCCAACTGAAGCTCTGCAGAGGATGGGTGATGCAACAGGACAATGACCCAAAGCATACAAGTCATTCAACAAAACAATGGCTGCAACAGCACAGAATACGCCTTCTGGAGTGGCCCAGTCAGAGTCCTGACCTCAACCCGATTGAAATGCTGTGGCATGACCTTAAGAGAGCGATTCACACCAGACATCCCAAGAATATTGCTACACTGAAACAGTTTTGTGAAGAGGAGTGGTCCAAAATTACTCCAGATCATTGTGCAGGTCTGATCTGCAACTACAGGAAACGTTTGGTTGAGGTTATTGCTGCCAAAGGAGGGTCACCAGTTATTAAGTCCAAAGGTTCACATACTTTTTCCTCCCAGCACTGTGAATGTTTACATGTTATGTGCAATTAAACCATGGCAACATCTAATGTTTGTGTAGTATTATGTTCAGCAGACTGTGTTCTTCTATTGTTGTGACTTAGATGACGTTCAGAGCACATTTTATGCCCAATTCATGCAAAACTCCACGTAATCCCAAGGGGTTCACATACTTTTTCTTGCAACTGTATATATATATATATATTTATTTATTTATTTTTTTCTGTATATACAGTATATGCTAAAATAAAAACCCATTGCAGGTCTGTGTGCATCCTCACTATTGCACTATAGTGACTACACAAAAAAAGAGCAGCATTCCCATATTTATTTCATGGAATCTACCTTTACAGAAGCTGAAATAGCAGCGCCATTCAAATCCTTTAATCTCTCCATAGTGCCTGGACCTGATGGCTTCTCTGGGCGTTATTATAAAAAGGTTTGCCGAAAGACTGACACCCTACCGACGTCTATACTATAATGCATTGTGAGATGTGACCCAGATACCACTGCACAAAAAAATCACCCGACTATCCATGGAATACTTAAGCCAGGCAAGGACTGTGCCAATTATAACCCACGAACATGGACCTCAAAATTATGACAAAGGTTTTAGCTACACAACTAAACTCCTTCTTATATACGTACACCCGGACCAGGTTGGGTTCGTTCCTCAGTGGCAGGTCCCAGACCAAACAAGGTGCTTGATCGACTTTCAGCAATTCAATCGGATTTTGTTAAACAGTACCAGAGAAGGGGAATGCTCCTGTCTCTGAATCTACAAAAAGTTTTTGACTCCCTGTCCTGGCAGTACCTTTTTTATGTCCAACGGAAATACAGTTTCTGTCCAAATTTTTTGGCACTGTTAAAGACACTCTACAAGATGCCTATGGCTAATCTCCTTATCAAGGGTTATAGCTCCCCACTCATATTTATTGGTAGGGGCACTCGTCAGGGATGCCCTCTGTCCCTGATACTTTTTATTCTGGCCTTAGAGCCCTTGGCTATCAGACTGCATGATGACAAAGATATACAAGGCATACTCTGTGGGGGGCCAGGTCCACAAATGAGCCTTGTTCGCAGATTACAAAATACTAAGTCTCTTAACCTCAATCACCTCTATACCCAACCCCTATTCTGACCTACATGTTTCCTCCATCTTGGGACTTAGGGTTAATCATAACAAATCACAGGCAATGAATCTTTCCTTGGATCAGCGTATGGTTCAGGCCCTTCAAAATACCTTCCCATATCCCCTCCCAATCAGCTGCCCTTCCCTATTTGGGAATCCAATTGACCCAAAACCTTCAAACCCTGTACCAAAACAACTGCCCATTACTATACAAAAATCTCTCTGATGACCTACAATGATGGTCTAAAAAAACTCAGTCTTGGTTTGGTAGGCTGCACTCACTCAATATGAATGCCCTGCCAGACTACTGTACCTCTTCAGGATACTCCCAGTGTCTCTTAACCGGTTGGATCTCAAGAAATGTCAACATATAATGATGTTTTATATCTGGGGTGATAAGAGGCCTAGGTTGAACAAAAGGATGCTTTTTGCTCCTAGAATATGGGGAGGACTGGGGTTATGGACCTGCTTAAATATTTTCAGGCCGCCCAGTTGGCTCCACTGATCACATTTTGCACAAGAAAAAGTTGTCTAATCTGGATGCATCTCTATTATAACTATGCGGCCTGTCTGCCATTTGCTGCAGTTACAGGCCAAGGCTCAACCCATGATTCTTTGCTCCACTCTTTTTTCTATAGGTTTGTGAGATGGATATTCCTTGAACTATAACTTTCAGTCAGCGTATGCTCTCCTGGACCCCTTGCTGAAGAATCCTGATTTTTTTTCCCAGGTCTCACCCCCAAGATTTCTCATGGTGGATCTACAAGGGTCTATTGCATATTGCTGATTTTTATGATCATGGAGATGTCTTGTCAATGAAAACTTTTAAAGAAAAATACAATCATCTGCCTACAAAATACTACCACTATACTCAGCTCATTTTATTACCTCCTTGAAAAGAGTGCCTGACCTCTCTACAACAACACCCATGGAATATTTATGTAAAGATATTGATAAACACTTGGATTACATATATAAGGTACACTATATTGGCAACATTTTTGGAAAACCCCTCCAAAGCATTGGATTCAGGTGTTCCAATCATCTCCACGGCCACAGGCAGAGATGGAATGACCATTTGGAAACTCGGGCACTGCCCAAGGGCCCGGGGTCAGTAGGGGGCCCCATGAGATGCCCCTGGTACATTTTTCATAGGCTGTTTTGAGTTTGGGCAAGGACACAGGGGCCCCATGATCCCCTATTGCCCGGGGGCCCCATGAGTTGTCAGTCCGCCCCTGGCCACAGGTGTATAAAATCAGGGAATGCAGACTGCTTCTACAAACATTTGTGAAAGAATGGGTCGCTCTCAGGAGCTCAGTGAATTCAAGCGTGGTAATGTGATAGGTTGCCACCTGTGCACTAAGTCCATCCGTGTAATTTTCTTGCTACTAAATATTCCACATTCAACTGTTAGTGGTATTATAACACTATGGAGAGATTCAAGGATTTGAATGACGCTGCTATTTCAGCTTCTGTAAAGGCAGATTCCATGAAATGAATATGGGAATGCTGCTCTTTTTTTTGTTTAGTCACAATAGTGCAATAGTAAAGATGCACACAGACCTGCAATTGGTTTTTATTTTAGCATATACTGTATATACAGAAAAAAAAAAAAACTATATATATATACACACACACACACACACTATATTGCCAAAAGTATTGGGACCAACCTCCAAATCACTGGATTCAGGTGTTCCAATCACCTTCATGGCCACACGTGTATAAAAACAAGCACCTAGGCATGCAGACTGCTTCTACAAACATTTGTGAATAAATGGGTCGCTCTCAGGAGCTCAGTGAATTCAAGTGTGGTACCGTGATAGGTTGCCACCTGTGTAATAAGTCCATCCGTGTAATTTCCTTGCTACTAAACATTCCATATTCAACTGTTAGTGGTATTATAACAAAGTGGAAGGAACTGGGAACAACAGAAATTCAGCCACGAAGTGGTAGGCCATGTAAAATTAAAGAGCGGGGTCAGCGCATGCTGAAGCGCACAGTGCACAGAAGCCGCCAACTGTCTGCAGAGTCAATAGCTAAAGACCTTCAAATTTCATGTGGCCTTCAGATTAGCACAACAGAGCATAGAGAGCTTCATGGAATGGGTTTCCATGGCTGAGCAGCTGCATCCAAGCCTTACATCACCAAGTGTAAGGCAAAATGTTGGATGCAGTGGTGTGAAGCACTCCACCACTGAACTCTAGAGCAGTGGAGACGTGTTCTCTGGAGTGATGAATCACACTTCTCTGTCTGGCAATCCGATGGACATGTCTGGGTTTGGTGGTTGCCAGGAGAATAGTATTTGCCTTGTGCCAAGTGTAATGTTTGGTGGAGGGGGAATTATGGTGTGGGATTGTGTTTCAGGGGTTGAGTTTGGCCCCTTAGTTCCAGTGAAGGGAACTCTTAAGGCATCAGCATACCAAGACATTTTGGACAATTTCATACTCCCAGCAGTTTGGGGATGGCCCCTTCCTGTTCCAACACGACTGTGCACCAGTGCCCAAAGCAAGGTCCATAAAGACATGGATGAGTGAGTTTTGAGTGGAGGAACTTGACTGGCCTGCACAGAGTCCTGACCTCAACCCGACAGAACACCTTTGGGATAAATTAGGGCAGAGACTGCGAGCCAGGTCTTCTCGTCCGACATCAGTGCCTGACCTTATATATATATATATACACAATTGGCTACTTTATTAGGGACACCTGTTCAATTGCTTGGTAACACAAATCGCTAATCAACCAATCACATGGCAGCAACTCAATGCATTTAGGTATCTAGATGTGGTGAAGACTTGCTGAAGTTAAAACTGAGCATCAGAATGGGGAAGAAAGGGGATTTAGGTGACTTTGAACGTGGCATGATTGTTGGTGCCAGATGGGCTGTTCTGAGTATTTCACAAAATGCTGATCTGCGGGGATTTTCACACACAAATACTCAGAACAGCCCATCTGGCACCAACAACCATGCCACGTTCAAAGTCACTGAAGTCACTAAAATCCCCTTTCATCCCCATTCTGATGCTTGGTTTTGTCTTCGCTATGTCTAGATGCCTAAATGCATTGAGTTGCTGCCATGTGATTGGCTGATTAGTAATTTGTGTTACCAAGCAATGGAATAGGTTTATCTAATAAAGTGGCCAGTGAGTGTAGACATCTCTTTTATCTCTTCACTTTGGGGCTAGTATCTTTTCATTCCACAAACTGGCCAACTCTCCCCTTTTGAGTTTTGTGGCACCAAAACTTTGTGGGAAGCCCTTGCATTGGGCCCGCTCTGTCCCACAGTCCACAGTTTGCTTGAGGTAGAGATGGTTGAATAGTGGTAGACTTGTGAAGAATTTATAAATGTACAGTTGGTAACTGTTCTCAAATAGGGGCTCTAAATATTGCCAAACAATTTTGCCACTAGTCCCAATACTATCTGGGGCCTAGATATGCAAAAGGAGGGATTGTTAGTTCTGCTGAATTAGCATTCAGCCATATAGGATTTAAAAGCAAATCTGGGAGGTTAGCATGGGCCTCACTTCATTTTGGTGGATGTGACACCCCTCTACTAGTACCTGGCCTGTCATCTGGGAGTGCTGCGCTGCTACTGCACCAGGATTTACAGTGCTACTGGTGGTTGCCTGCTCCTACTCAAATTACCTGGATCTCTTTGTTGGGACTCCTTTTCAGAATCTGTTACTGACCCACTGCTTTCAACTGGTTCATACTCAGAATCTGAGTCTGACAGAGAGATTTCCCCACTACTCTCATCCGTCATGCTCAGTATCTGGAACGCCTTCTCAGTGGTGCATTTTTTAAACATGGTGTCTGAATGTTTATTGCTGCACTGATGATATTATGACAAATGTTGATGCTGCACTGCTGACACTGTGACAGATGTTGATGGTGCCCTGGTGATATTAAGACAGATGGTGCTCTGGGACACTGTGACAGATGTTGGTGCACTGGAACACTGACAGATGTTGATGGTCCACTACAGACACCAACAGATGTTGATGATCCACTATGGACACTGACAGATGTTGATTATGCACTAGAACACTATAACAGATGTTTATGATCCACTGGGACACTAGGGACACAAGTGGAGATCACAGTCCGCCTATGGACACCGACAGATGTTAATGGTCTACTATGGACACTGACAGATGTTGACGGTCCAATACAGACACCGACAGATGTTGATGTTGCAATAGGACACTATTTCAAATGTGCACTAGTACACAGACAGACAGATGTTCATGGAACACTGGTACACTGAGACAGATGTTGGTGGGACACTGTGACAGAGGTGAAAGATGTTGATGGAGCACTGTGACAGATGTGACAAATGTTGATGTACACTGGGGACACTGGCTGGGTGATCAGTTTGATAAGTGTGTTTATTTGCAGTGGCGGGTGGGAAGCAGTTAAAAAGACATCAATAAAATACTGTATGTGTTTTACCTGAAATTTACTTGAGATTTGATAAGATATCAATAAATCAAGTGTCCTTTAAATGTAATAATTTTATTGTCCTGTGATTTACTTCTTCAGATTGCTATATGTTACTGTTAAAACTCGTAGGGTGTTCTGAGCACTATCTGCAAACATATCAAGTTATGATGTAAAGATAGTAAGCTGTTATCACCAGTACACAGCAGTTCTTCAGTAAAAGCAGTTATTAAGTAAAGAGTCAAGGTTAACTTATTACTTTGCACTCCACACCCCAATGCCAAAAACTGCAATAAATTAAAAAAAAATGTAGGGAAAAACTATTAAATATACCTACCTATCCCCAGGGTTCTCCCCATGGCACTAGGCATGGGTGACTTTACACTCCTTCTAGCTGTAAGCTGTCATGTTTGTGCAACACCCTAAGTGTTCAGCAATTAGATGAACAACCAATCAGCCAGTGTTGGGTCTGAACTTATGCTCAGTCCAAACACTGAACTCATCCCCAGTAACTATCAGCAATTATGTGCCCTTTCCAGGGCTAGGAAAATTCAAGAAAACTAATAAGAAAGAGTAGCCAGGTGCTTTCCCTAGTATTCTAGAGCAGTGTTGTTCAACCTTTTTTTCAATGAAGACACCCTTTAAAATTATGGACAATCTCAAGGCACCCTCTAAAATTATGGCCAGTCTCTAGGCACCGCATTCTAAAATGTAAAAAACTATTCTAATAGTTTTACATAGTGTGTCAACATCCACACACGTTGAACATCCAACGTTAGAAGTGATTTATTCTTCACAATCAAATACACTTTTGCACACTTGTACACTAGCATTCCAATGTTTCTCTTTTCCCTAAATTTTTCTCCATCACTCAGCTAATGTGACCCCAGCACTGACGCAGAGGGTCAGGGGAGGATCAAACAAGGATGCTGTGCAGACGACCAACATCCGCCTTATCAACTAATAATGTCATTGGTTGTTGGGATGCCGTCGGCTAGAAGGTTATAATGGTGGACAATGAAAACCCCTAGCTTTGTGTAACTAAAAGGTAGGCTTGATCCACCTATGACTTGTACACAATTTTTGGGCAATTTATAGGCATTTTGCCAAGGCACCCCTGAAGAAACCTTAAGACACCCCAGGGTGCCTGGGCAGCCTGGTTGAAAAAGCCTGCTCTAGACTACAGAAATCCAGCCCTGGGAAATACTTAAAAATTATTAACACAAAGAGGCTACACAACAGTGGTTGGCTCAGGACACAGGTTTGCTTGCTGCTAGAATGTGCCACTACAAAAATCAAATGTACTGCAAGATTTAAAGCAATCTGGCTAAATTGTGTGTAATTGAAGCTAAGTATATAATTTCAAAAAACATTGGCAGATGTTGCCTTCAGTTTAAAGTGTGTACTGTATCAAAATGATCAACAGAGCAGCAGGATTTACATACAGACATTAGCTAAGTGACCAGTGAGTCTAAAAGGAGTGGATGAGCCTAATGTTGAGTAAGATGTGTCAAGGTGTAAATTAAATTTATATTGACACACTGGAGGTCTTCATTTGTGATTGAGCTGTGCTGGGTTTTTGGTATTTCCTTATACCGTTAAGGGGAAATGGTCTACATTCTGGCAAACCTGAATTCATTCTTTTATATGTCCTAAGATAGGTGCTCTGTTAGACTAGAGTTAGGGCACACACTTCGAACTTTTCTGTGAACTTACTTGCTCATGTGCATGCTTATTTTAAAAGGTAAATTATAAATTGATTAGAGTGGCTTCCATATTTGTATAGTAAGGGATGTATAACCCATTTAAGAGAAAGTGTCAACATGTATATGTGTGTAGTCACCTAGAGAGACTGGCATATTTATAATAGAATGTTGACAGATAGGCAGCTGAAAAGGCAAGACTGGGCAATGGATGTTGAGTTGCAGCTGTGTTCTGCTGGTGGCTGAGCAGGTGCCTTCTCTGTAGCCTTTGAGGCAAGCTTTGATGCCCAACTGTGGCATCCGCTGAATGTAGGTACAGTGTAGTTGAAGTATTCCCAAGAAAATACCAAGAGTGATGGTTTTTGTGTGCACTTTCCCCAGAGAAGGAATGGTATTACAAGATGCCCAGAGACTTTAAACAGCAATCACTGGTGCCTGCCTTAGCCAACTGCCATCAGAGAAAGCTGTATGCTCAGCCAATGCTACAAATCTATATGAATGGAGATGGGAGGGGCAAGGAACCAATCTCTGATCATTTATAATGGATCTTGCTGTGGCACAAGTCATCTATAAGTGAGCTGTAGCGCTGTGGAAGCATGAATTTTTAAAGGGGCTGTTATAACAGTAATCTCTAACAGTCTTATGTAATGTGTCCCTAGTCTACGAGTCCTGGAGCAGTCTCCAACAACCCCTATAGTATGTTCATAGTCTCTGACCATCTCCTACAGCATGTCTGCAGTCTCTGACAGTTTTCTGTAGTATTACATTCACGGAATATAATGTGCAGCCCTTTGTTGGTGTCAGGGTCCATACTTGAGGCCCACTATATTTACAAAGTTGACCACCACTCTATCAGGCGGCACTCTCAGCTCTAATTTAAACTCCTGCCTGTTCAGAAGGGGCTCACATCAAGTTTCTGTCAGGTAATAATTTAATACCTATAGCCATACCAACCAAACTGTAATGGGGCTTAACCAGTTGAAGTCTTAGGCATACAAAATACGCCCCAACAAGTTTCATCTACAGGACGTACCTTGAGTGGACCTTGTATGCCTTTGTTTTACTTTCCCGATGCTACCTGTAAAAATCATTGGAACTTACTATCAGTATGACCGTGTCAGAATTTCTGCTGCATTCAACTTTTTTTCATTTTTTTTCATTCCTGTACAATTGAAATAAGCAAAAATAAAGTTGAAAAATGCCTGGATTTCATTTTAATTGCACAAAAGATGTATTTTATGGTATCACCATAGCACATATGTAAATATTGTTCTGATCTATAAGTGGTATACAGCTGCAAAAACGGACGTGGTTAAATATAACAGCTAAAAATGTGAAAATAAGTTATTGTGATATAGGTTGTACTGTAAATGACAGTTACTTCTTTGGAATAGACGTACAAAGGTCAGTTGGTTCAATCAAGCACCAGTAATCATATCATTGGAAAGTAAATAAACTTCCTTGGAAATGAACTATTTTATTGTTCTGAATAAGTCATTGCAGTGCTAGTCATACCATTGCTGTCTTATCTGTTGTCAATTTATATTTTCCTTTTTTATTTATTATTAACAGAGCCTGCTTTCCTCTCAGCCTGTATCATTCAGTAGTTTACTGCAGGGTGAAGAATGACTCGTTGTCGGACAGACTGTATACAGAGACCTCTCTCTCTTGTATTCTACAAGCTGGGGAAAGTGGTGGGCCGGTACCCCTGGTGGTTCCTCTTTATTCCCATGGTCATATCTGCCGGTCTGGGAGCTGGATTTTACTTTTTACCTCAGAGGCAGGCTAATGATATAGAAAATGAATTCACTCCAATAGGAGGTCCAGCTAAATCTGAGAGAGAATTTGTGAGGACACACTTCCCCACCAACGACTCAGGGCATTTCTCTGCACAGAGACTCTATACAGAAGGTTCATTTGTCTCTCTCATTGCTGTCAGTTTATCTGATAATATTATAAATGTTGATTCATTTAGAGAGCTTGTGAAGCTGGATGAGATGGTGCACAAACTTAGCATCACTTTAAAAGAACAAAATGCTAATGTGATCTTGGATTTTCAGCAGCTCTGCGCAAAGGACAGGGGGGGCAAATGTTTGACAATCAATCCACTCTTATCCAAAGTACAAAGTAATGTAAGCGTGATAGAGACAATACATATCAGTTACCCCATTTTTGAAGGGACAACCTTCTTGGGAACATACCTGGGTGGGGTGACACTGAGCCCCAACAACGCTGTAGAAAGTGCAAAAGCAGTAAGGTTGGTGTATTATCTGAGAGAAGACAACCAGCAAGACCTAGAAAGAAGCCTGCAATGGATCGAACACTTTATCAAAGATGTGTCTCAGAATATAGAAATGTTACAACTGAAGACTATACAGGTAAGGAAAATGGTTTTGTCATTTTTGTTTTCTTTATTTTTACTTTGAAAAGATAGATAGATAGATAGATAGTTTAATAAAGTGAGGTGAAGTGACTTCCACTTTGGCACAATCCTATGTCCCACCACCTGCAGCAATTTACAGACAGTTCTCTCTGGGAACGCAAAGGCTTTAATACTTTGAGATAATGTATACACAAATAATGTTCTGTCCACTTTTGAAGAATTACAAAGAAAGTATGAGCTTCCCCATAATGCTTTTATAGGTATTTACAGTTTAGACACGCTATACACACTCAGTTTGGAACTACTAAGACTAGATTTTCTAAATACCCACTGATAAGTATATTATGGTATCTGGGACCTAAAAGTCTGTTCTCTGATGTATACTCCCACTTGCTATATGCTATGCTTAACAAAACCCCATTGGCAATATGTTCAAAATGGCAACAACCTATTTCTGACCTCTCAGATGAGGATAGGGAGGAAGCATGCTCCTCTCAGTTATATGTGTCCCCGGCCATTAACAACAAATGTATACGACTTTATATGTTGCATCAATCCTACTTAACCCTGGTCAAACTTCATGCCATGTACCCCAAGGTATGCTTATTGGGTATGCTGGATGAGGAACAATGGCTGAGATATGTCAGAAGAGAAACACTCTTTTGAGATTGTGAAGCTATAGCACTCAAATGGATTCAATCTACTCCCCCTCCTGTACGCAAATGGATGCAATTAGTAAACCAAATACTACCATGTGAAAAGCTTATTTGCGGTTGCCCCAAGAAATGCAATAAAATGTGTGAGATCCCTGGTGTTCCTCCACCCTTACAATGACAAATACTTAATATCTTTTTTTTTTTTACTGTTGGGTTTTGAATCTGGGACTTTGCAGTCTTGATTGCCCTGCCTATAGCTTACTGTCTATTTGTATTAAGAGATTTCGGGAAGACAACTGGTCACTGACCTTGAGCGTAATACATATACTATGTATTTGCATTTATATGCATGTTTTCATGTCAATGAACCAAAATCTGCATTACAATCTTCTCATGTTTAGCGGTATGTGTATTGTACCGTTGATTTGCATTTTTGTCAAGATAACGAGTGTTTACAAGTTCACTCCTATACTTTACCATTATACTTTAAATCAAGGCTCAATTGTTAGACACAACTTAAAAGGATTGAGAAAAAGGAGAGAAGCACCTCTAAGTGCAATAAGTCTTTTAATTCAAGTCTAAATGTAGAAACACTCACATGTGTGGAGTTATCATAAGCTTAAAAACCGTGGTTAACAATAGTTAACGGTGGGGTGGTAACCCGGGTGAAGAGCTGTCATCTTACTGCAATGTGGGGAGGTCAGCTCTCGGCTGGAACAGCGTGGTGGCTGGAGAGGAACAGCGGTGAGGCCGGCATGTTCGTCCTCCCTCAGAGCCAGATGGAACGCACGCTGGAACGTAGCGGCGGCGTGGACGTGATGACGTCAGATCCCAGGGTGCACTGCAATGCGTTTCGGAGCATTCACTGGCCGTGGAAGGCGGAAGTGCACTCCTTTTTCAAGCAGGTGGAGGTGGATGAACAGGGGTGAATATATAGGGAACGTGAGTCTAATTGATCAATTAACCAATTAACCAGTGATTGACCATTGCTGTCAGGTGAATATTGTAAAGTTATGGATGTTAAATGGGGGGGTAAAGGAAACTAAATGGAAAAAAGGGAGGATGTAATAAATAAGAAAACAGAAGATGAAAGAAAAATGAAGAAATTAAAAAAATGAAAAAATTAAAAAAGAAAGAAAAATGAAAAAAAAAAATTAATGAATTGAAAAATGACATTAATAAAAGATTTTTGAACAGCTGAAAATCGAAAAAGCTATGTGAAAAAAGTTGATGGGGGTAATAAGAATACAAAATGAAACAAAGAAAAAAAAAATTATATTCTGGGAGATTAGTGGGGTAAAATGTTCACCTTGCAGCACTGGCACATCAATTATGTAACAGTAGTGAGCAGATATTTAGTGGTAATACAGCATGATTGCAAGGTGGGATATGGTTATGGCTCTACAGGAGCTTCATAATAATTATAACATATATACATGTTGCTAGCGGGTATATTGACATTGGGTTTAACATGGTAAGATGATAAACCTATTGGTAATAATAAATGCATTATAAAGAGTAAATTACATTGTAAAAAATAGAATAAAATATAAATAATGAACAAAAGGTTATAAATAATAAACTAAAAATTGGATTAAAAAATGAATCCGGCTCTGATGGAGGACGTGCACTAATACCACGATCACCCCATACTACCATTTCCCAGGACTTTGCAGTGTTTGCGCTGTTACAACCCTTCCTTATTTTTTCTGAACAACTTAAAAGGATTAACTACAGTTTTTAACAACAACCATATACATTTATATGCATTTTTAAGGGTCTTCTGGCCAGTTTGATGACATAACAGATCCTTCCTCTTGCAGTGAACAGCACTCACAAGGTGGAGTGTGAGCCCTGCTCAGTACAGTAGTACACTGCACACAGGCCAGCAAGATGACGCACCCCAGAAGGATTCTCCATAACAGCCTGAGCCTACAGAAAGTGGTTTGAATGATGCTGTCAATTGAGTCAACCCAAAAGAACTAGAAAAATGTAGTAAGGAAGGGGAGAAACATGCTTTGGGGTGGGGAGGAGATAAGCCCTAGATTAAAGGTAAATGTAAAAAAGTCTGTTAAAAAATTTTTAGTTTTACTTTAAATTTAGCCAAATTTAGGTTGTTTTTGCTATTTTGTTAACTATTTTTAAATGTTTTTTAACTAATATTCTAAAAATAGTTTACATTTTAAAAAGTGAAAAAAAATTTCTTTAAAAAAAATAACCTAGCAGATATAAACCTGATCACTATAGATTTCTGTTCTTTGCTTATGGTTTGCTGCAAAGACATACAGTATAAGAAGCAATTTGCACCAATGTGTCATGTAATGAATAACAAAGCTGCTGCCATATGATTTGATTGGAACTCTTCTAAGTACAATCATTTGTTTTCTTTTACTCCTAGATATTTCACTTTTCATCAATATCACGACAACAGGAGTTTGAAGAGACAACAAAAACTGTGATTCCTCTGTATTCCATCACATATTTTATCACCATATTCTTTTCCATTGCATCATGTGTAAGGTAAGATTATGGAGGTGCAGCATTACACCAGTCTCATTTTGATTTTATTGTGGGAACACAATTTTGATGCTAGCAGCAGCTGTCACCACCCCTATTAACACACTGTAAGTACATAAGTAAAACTTTGTACATTTCACAAAACTAATTGCACCTGATTTTTTTTTTTTATTTTACTTTATGTGTTTACTATACTGAGAAATTTTACTGTACTATATTTTACTATAACAAGACCTCCCTTATTGTATATTAAATGAAAAGTACTACAGAAACCTCCAAAATTCAATGCAGCTACATTAATGTATGAAATACAGAGTTGATGTATTTTTGGAGGGGGTTTTTTTCGGATTAAGATTGATATATTTTGTATTGAGTAGCGCTGCATAATAATTCTGTTGTGATTTATGGTGGATCATTTAATGTAACTGCATTGAATTTTGGAGGGTTCTGTAGTACTTTATATTTAATATCCAGAAGCACAGATTAAGGGAGGTCTTGTTATAGAAAAATATACATTAGTATATTAAAAAATTTTAGTATAGCAAATACGTATATCAATCTCAATCCAAAAAAAAACAAAAATAGATAAACACTATATTCCATACATTAGAATACTCCAGAGTATTTTAATATGTAGAATATACCCCCCCCTCCCCCCGCAGCTCTACTAATTGTTAAAGTGTTACTAAACCCAGGACCCCGCATTCACTATATCTGGTCTCCCACAGTACACACAACATGGAAATGCAATTATTTTAGTAAATATAAACTGCTAAATACCTTTTCTCATCAGCAGTATATAGCAGTCTTGTGTCTTCTGATTCCTCCTGTATTGTAACTGTACTGTCTGCCCTCATCTTGTAAAGCGCTGTGCAAACTATTAGCATTATATAAATCCTGTATAATAATAGTACAACTACCTTTTATTTGACTAATCTTTCCAAATGAACTCTCAGAGGCAGGAACCTTTTTCTTCTGTTTAAGATTTACTAAACTCATGACCCTGCATTCACTATATCTGGTCTCCCACAGTACAGAGTCCATAGAAATGCTATTATTTTAGTAAATATAAACTGCTAAATACCTTTTCTCATCATCAGTTAGAGCAATCTTGTGACTTCCATCAGTGTCCAGCAGAGCACGGGTTAAAGCTTGTAGGAGGAGTTTTCATTCTGCTCTGTTTGTCCTATGAGGCTAAATAACCCCTGCTCCTCTGTCCGGACAGTGCTGATTGGCCCAGTGCCAATCATATGCACAGTCCCAAAGAAAAAAAACTGTCTAGCAATACACACTAAACTGAGCATGTGCAGAGTGACTCCTGGAGATCAGCAGATGGATTGGGGACTGTATAAGAAGGGGAGGATCAGAGAAGTCAGGATCAAACAGCGTTTTTACACAATGCAGAGGATTAACCCCTTAGGTTTCACAGTGAGTATAACAAGCATGCTTTACTACATAACCACTTTCCTACCAGGCACTTTCACCCCCTTCCTGCCCAGGCCAAATTTCATCTTTCAGTGCTGTAGCACTTTGAATGACTATTGCGTGGTCATGCAACACTGTACACGTATAACATTTTTATCATTTTTTTTAGACATATAGAGCTTCCTTTTGGTGGTATTTAATCACCACTGGGGTTTTTATTTTTTGCTAAACAGACCAAAAAACACCAAAAATTAGTTACTGTTATAAAATTTTGCAAATAGGTAATATTTCTCCTTTACTGATGTGCGCTGATGAGGCTGCACTCATGGACACTGATACGCAGCACTGATGGGTACTAATGAGGCAGCACTGATGAAGCTGCACTGATGGGCACTGATAGGCTGCACTGATGGGTACTGATAGGCTGCACTGATGGGCACTGATGAGGTGGCACTGATGAGACTGCACTGATAGGCAGAACTGATGGGCACTGATAGGCAGAACTGATGGGCACTGACAAGGAGGCTCTGATTAGGCTGCAATGATATGCTGCACTGATGGGCACTGATAGGCAGCACTGTAGGTCACTGATAGGCAGCACTGACTTGCGGCACTGATGGGCACTGACCGGCGGCACTGATGATCATTGACTGGCGGCATTAATGGACACTGACTGGCAGCACTAGTGGACACTGGCAGCACTGAAGGACACTGGCAGCACTGATGGACACTGACTGGCAGCACTGATAAACACTGTTGGGACTGCACTGATGGACACTGTTCGGGTTGGGGTCTGCACTGGACAGCCTCTGATTTTTTTAAATACACTTGCTGTGACTCTGTAAGGAAAGTGCAGCCAATGACCGGCAACTGTATCTACATTGTGATCAGCTGTGTCATTGGACACAGCAGATCACGTAGTAAAAGGGAGCTGTGATTGGCCTTGTACCATGTCATGTGAACACAAAGCTCACCGGGTGCACGCCCCAGCAGGCGCACGGGAGGCATGGTTCTGAAGGACATGATATGACGCCCTCCCAGAACTAGCCGACTGCGCTGTAGCCATCATTTGGCTATAGCCTGGACGTCAAGTGCATATACAGACTGATTTCACTGTTATGGGTTTAGTAAAACTTTAAAATCAAAAGTGAACACTGTGTTCCCCACACTTTATCTTTAGTAAACAACCCCAAACATCTGGGCTCAGGTATGCAGGAAAAACTCAAAAAAGTCTTACAGAACTTTTATTAGCATTTTTAACCACTTACCATCCAGGCAACTTCTGGCATTTTTACTTAGAACCCCCAAATATTATATATTTTATGAAAGCAGAGGCTCTGGAGAATAACATGGTGGTGGCTGCAATTTTTTTCTTTCGCATGATATTTGCACAGCCATTTCGAAAATGCTAATTTTCAGGAAAAAATACACTTAAATGACTTTTAGTACACACACACAAAATAATACCCATTTTGTGGTACAATATAAAAGACTATGTTGTGTCAAATAAATAGATACCAAACATGTCAAGATTTACAAGTGCGCACTCCTGTTAATTTGTGACAAACTACAGTAACTAAAATTGTCCGTAGGCGATTCTTTAAAAGCCTGTACAGGTTACCAGTTTAGAGTTAAAGGTGAGCTCTGGCTCTAGAATTATTGCTCTCACTCTGACATTCATGTATCTCACATGCGTGGATCAGTCACTGTTTACATATGTGTGCCAGACCTACATGTGCATTTGCATGTGAGCATGGGGAGACAGTAGCACTTTAAAATGTTTTTTCATTTTTTTAATGTATTTTTTACACTTTTTAATTTTTTTCATTACACGTTATTGCTATTAGAAGGGATGAACAACAGCTTGGGTAGTGATAGGTCCACTTTAAGGAGATATTTGACATCTATTAGACCCCTGATCCTTCCTCTGCCCTCCAAGGCAGCCAATCAAACACAGATCAGTTTGATCAACTGCTTATCTAGCCATTTACGGCCAGGTAAACAAAAGAGTGAAACCGGAAGTAATAAAATTCTCTTTGCTTCTGACTTCATTCGACATATCGGCATGAATGGCACTCCACTTCCTCAAACTCAATCTTTCCAAAACTGAGCTCTTAGTATTCCCCCCAGCCCGTGCCCCCTCCCCTGACTTCTCCATCAAGATCAATAATACAACCATCAGTCCCTCCCCTCATGCCAGGGTACTAGGTGTAATCCTAGACTCCCATCTGTCCTTTCAGCCCCAAATCCAATCACTGTCCAAATCTTGTAGACTTCACCTCCGCAACATCTCCAAGATACGCCCGTTCCTAACCTCGAAAACTACTAAGCAACTTATTCACTCCCTGGTTATCTCTCGCCTTGACTATTGTAACTCCCTCCTCATTGGCCTACCTCATCGCAGGCTATCCCCTCTTCAGTCTATCATGAATGCTGCTACCAGACTCATCCACCTTACTAACCATTCCATATCTGCCATCCCTCTCTGAGAATCCCTCCACTGGCTTCCCATTGCCCAACGGATAAAATTCAAAACATTAACAATAACTCTGCCCCCAATTACATCACCAATCTTGTCTCCAAATATCACCCAAACCGTCCTCTCCGCTCCTTGCATGACCTCATGCTCTCTAGCTCCTTTGTCTCCTTCTCCCATGCTCGTCTCTAGGACTTTTCCAGAGCCTCCCCCATCCTCTGGAACTCTATACTCCAATCTATCAGACTACCGGCTACTTTGTCCACTTTTAAGCAATCTCTGAAAACCTATCTCTTCAGGGAAGCCTATCCTGCCTTCAGCTGATATTGGAAACTTCTACTCCTACCAGTCCATCCCCCACAGTTATTACCTTTTGTACCACCAGCCCCTCCCTCTTAGATTGTAAGCTCCAAGGAGCAGTGGCCTCCTAACCCTCTTGTATTGAACTGTATTGTTGCTGTATTGTCTCCCGTTATATTGTAAAGCGCTGAGAAAACTGTTGGCGCTCTATAAATCCTGTATAATAATAATAATAATTCCTCACAGGGAAAGGGAGGAACGGATGTTTCTCATGCTGCTCTGTGCACTGCGAACCCAACTGCTTACAGTGGCCCCAGGCTCCCTGATGGTTTTGGAAAGCCCAGGAACAGCGGTGGGTGGCACTTGGAGGGGAACCCCTTCCAATCCATGTAAAAGTGATTACTTTTAAAGTAAAATCAGTTGCTGGTTCTGAAAAGTGACACCCCTGCAGTCATAATTCTGGTATACCTGCCAGTCTAGGATGTATATATACTGTACATACTCCAAACAGGAAGCGGCTAAAAAATTAATATTTTAATAAATCCATAACTCATAACTTGTGTGACAAATAAAACAAAATCGTTGGCTGTATTTTCACTTAGAAAAAAATTCTTAGACCAAAAACTGTACAATTAGAAACACATATTTCCTTTACTAAAATCTTGTATCTCTAAATAATTATAGGCATGACTGTGTGAGGAATAAAACCTGGGTGGCCTCTGTTGGAGTCATTTCTGCTGGATTAGCTGTAGTTTCTAGTTTTGGTCTTTTGCTACTTTGCGGAGTGCCTTTTGTTGTCACAGCAGCAAATGCTCCATTTCTCATTTTAGGTAAGTTTCAAAAATATTTGTTTATAAGTAAATCAGTATTAGACATGAGTACACATATGTAGAGGAATATGAAGGATGCCATTGCCAAACTCCTTCTGAAAGTACTATTTCCTTGCTGACCCTTTAGATTAAAGTATAACTAAAGGCAAAACTTTTTTTTTTCATTTTGGATAGATGGAAGAGGGATAAGAACTCCTGTCAGATTTTATTGTTGTCTGTTCCCCCATTAGGAAGCTTCACCCACTCTATCAATCCTGTTTACTGTTATCAATGAACGTGAAGGAAAACTCCTAAATTTTGAGTTGTTCCCAGGACAGGAATAGATATTTTCCATTGGGGACTTTATTTCTGGTGACTCTGGTGACAACCAAGGATTCCTTCACTTCACAGAGGGATTTCCTCTCACTTCCTGTTTTGGTTATGGGAAAGGAAGTGAAGGGAAATCCTCCCAATGGGACAAAGATAGCAAACAAATCTTTACGGGTGTCATAACCCTCCCTAAAGTCTTGAAAATGCTGAATTGAATGAAAAAAACAGACAGATCGCCGTATTAACAACAAGCGGTGTTAGTACAGTGATCTCTCCCGACATGCTATTGTGTTCTGACAGGAGGATTGCCCCCCCCCCCCCCGGCCAGCCCCCCCCCCGTCAGTGCTCTCAGCCATTGGCTGAGAGAGCTGACCGGAAGCCAATCAGCAGACCTTTTTCAGTCATGCCCCTTCCACACATGGTTGGACCAGCTGCCGTATACACATGGTTTCTGTTGAATTGGCCAATATTGCCCGATATTCAGCATGTGGGTACTTAATGCTTGCTGTTTGAACAAGCCATTACTCTATCAAAATTGAACAAAACTTTTGCCTTTAGTTCTATTATTATGTTCTATAGTACATTTGAGATGCTGACCCCCTAACAATTGAACATATCTCTTCATTTGTCTCTTCTCATGACTTGTTACTTTTCAGGGGGTCCAATTATATTATAAATGTACTATAATAGCAACCAGATTAAACACTTATGTATATAAAGAATCCATCTCCAGAAATGCATATGACGCATACAGATCTTGTCTAGTTGAAGAATATGTTTAAACAAATGCAACATATTTGTAAAATTATGTTTTCTTAAACATACTAAAAACCTTTTTAATAATTAGGTTAATGTTAAAATTCTGTGCCTAATGTGTCTGTGTTGGTATATACAAAACCCACATTTGTTTTTCTGCATTGTTTTTAGATTTTCTCACATTTATTTTTAATTGTTAAGGTAATATAAAATATTCCTAGATTAGGTACAAAGGAAATGGACAAGGGAACGCCATGTATAACAAGTGTTGTTTCTGTTTGTGGTTTATTGATGTAACAATATACTTTCCCTATAGGTGTTGGAGTGGATGACATGTTCATTATGGTTTCCAGCTGGCAGCAAACTAAAGTTACGAGTCAAGTTGAAGAAAGAGTAGGCAAGACATATGAAGAAGCCGCAGTCTCCATAACAATCACAACCCTCACAGATGTCTTATCTTTCTATATAGGAATTATGACTTCTTTTGGATCGGTGCAATCTTTCTGCATTTATACTGGAACAGCTATACTGTTCTGCTTCCTATATAACATCACGTGTTTTGGTGCATTTTTAGCCCTCAACGGTAGGAGAGAAGAGAGTAATAGGCACTGGTTGGTTTGTAAAAAAGTGCCAAAGCAAAAAGATGACCACCGCTCCACTTTCTATAATGCTTGTTGTGTTGGAGGAACATTCAGTAAAATCACTGGTATGGAAACTGACCATCCCATGACAAAATTCTTCTGTAAATATTATGGTCCATTTCTAACCAACATCTGGACTAAGATCATTGTGTTAGGTCTATATGGTGGATATTTAGCTGGTAGTATATATGGATGCTTTCAGTTACAGGAAGGAATTGATTTACGCAACTTGGCTACCGACAACTCTTATGTCCGTTCTTTCTATGACAATGAAGATTTATATTTTGATGACTATGGTCCCAGAGTTATGGTTGTGGTAACACAGGAAGTTTCATACTGGGATGTAGATGTCCGTTATAAAATTGACAGTTGTATAGAGTCATTTAAATTATCCTCCTATGTCAGTGAAGACCTCTCTGAGTCCTGGTTGAAGACATACTTAAGGTTTGCTGAACTATTTAAACTGGATGTAAATGATAGAAATAATTTTATTGGAAATTTATCAAGATTTCCTGATTTGAAGCAAGATGTGGACATTCAGTCAGGAACTATAAAAGCTTCCCGTTTCTTCATCCAGACCATGAATGTCACTTCTGCTATTGATGAGAAAAATATGCTAACTCAGGTCCGGGACACAGCAAAGAGCTGTGAGGTCCCCGTCCTTGTCTACCATCCAGCATTTATATACTTTGATCAATATACTGTAATCATCCAAAACACAATTCAAAATGTTGCTGTAGCTGCTATTGTTATGCTTGTTATTTCATTACTGCTAATCCCAAACCCTCTGTGTTCCCTTTGGGTGACATTTGCTATAGCATCTATTATTGTAGGGGTCACTGGATTCATGGCTTTGTGGGATGTTAACTTAGATTCCATATCCATGATCAACCTTGTAATTTGTATTGGTTTCTCAGTGGATTTCTCAGCTCATATCACCTATGCCTTTATTTCAAACAAGAAATCCACGGCAAATGAGAGGGTGATTGAAGCATTGCACTCTCTTGGCTATCCTATAGTGCAGGGAGGTCTCTCCACCATCCTGGGCGTCATAGTACTCTCCACTTCAGAGAGCTACATCTTCAGAACATTTTTCAAGATTATATTCCTTGTTATTGCCTTTGGAATGCTCCATGGACTGGTTGTTCTCCCAGTGTTATTAGCATTGTTTGGAACTTTTGGCAAAAAACAGGACAATGAAAAGAAAATGAAGTTGTCACAAATTAAAAATGTTCCACAAAATTCAGCTTTTCAGATTTCATTTTATGAAACCAAAAAACCTGTTATGACACCTAGCCATATGAATGGTGCATTCTTTACTGATCCAGATTGTCCGTAATTTATTTTGACTTTTACACTTGTTAAATATTTATGTCATGAAAACAGTAGTAGTCATGCAAAAAGTATTAATAAAGGATTTATGTGTATTTAAAAGATAGCCTTTGAAATATATTTTTATTTTGAAATAAAAAAGTCAATGTTGCAAGGAATATTTTAGAGTATTTTATTAAAATGGTCACACAAATTCTCAGAAAATGTGCAATTAAAATTACCATATATAAAGGGTTTCACATTACTAGTCAGTTTTATATCAGCAGACAAAATAAATGTAATTTCATTCTTGACATTGCCAGACTTATGTGTCTAATACCATAACAGATATTACATTCTCAAAAACAAATGGTTTTAAGAGGATTTGTCACCCACAGTTGTATTAGATATTATTATTAAAGTGTTACTAAACCTAGGACCCTGCATTCGCTACATCTGAACATGGAAATGCAATTATTTTAGTAAATGTAAACTACTAAATACCTTTTCTCATTAGCAGTTAGAGCAGTCTTGTGACTTGTATCAGTGTTCAGCAGAGCACTGGTTAAAGCTTGTAGGAGGGGATTTTATTCTGCTCTGATTGTCCTATGAGGCTGCAGGACACCTGACCCACTGTCTGGACAGCACTGATTGGCCCTGTGTTGATCACAAGCACTCTCCCAAGAAAAAAAAAACTCTCTAGCAATGCACACCAAACTGAGCCTGCCCCAAGGCTCTGTTCTATCAGGAGATGGATTAGGGACAGTAGAAGAAAGGGAGGATCAGACAAGAGGAGGATCAACCCCTTAGGTACCACAGAGAGTATAACAAGCATGCTTTACTGCATATACAGACTGATTTTACTGTTGTGGGTTTAGTAACACTTTAAATTTGCTGCATGGTAATCGCCATGAATAGGACACTTAACTGGTTCACTTCAATTACCCTTCCAGTGAGACTGCTAAGGCCAGCTTGCATACAAAGCCTAATTAAGGTCTCTTAACGGTATTCAGAACCACTTCACTTATCATATATGTTTGTCACAGCATTACTTCTAGCTATACAATTAAAGCCTACTTATCAGGCTTAGGAATATTGAACATGAGTCCTTAACATGAACCTCTGCTTAGCTAAGGCAGGCCATACTGTAATTAAGTAGAAATTGAACATTCAGTCAAACAGAAAACGAAAATGTAATTCATTTTTGCATACGATTGTGCAGAAGAAAAAGGATAAAGCTGCTCTGAATTCAGGAGCAGTACAACATTATTGCCAGAGCATTATTTGAATCTGCAATAGGTGGCCTTCACTGGCAGAATCACAGACATTTGTGACACTTTGCAGGGGAACAAAAGAAAACTTAGAGTTTAGATATATTTGCAAATAAGTACTGCAGCTATTTTTTTTTTATTTAACCACTTTAGGACTGCCCACAGTACTTTTACTGCTACAGGGCGGCCCCTGTGCGCAGGATCACATATATATATATGTGTGATTCTGCATTTCCGGGTAGGGGGCACACAAGTGCCCCACCCGTGCCGCCGATTGCGGCCCAGGGTGTCAATCACCGGGTCCCAGGCGGTGATTACCCGCTGGCGCCTGGTGATTACCAGTGACCACCAACAGGGAGGAGGGCTGCATTGTTTACCAACAGCCCTCCTCCCTGTCAGTTTGGGCACACTGCTCGGGATGGCTGAGCACAGCCATCCCGATCAGTGTGCTTACAGTGAAGCACACACCCCCTGCCCCCTAGTGAAACACTTCCATCACACAGTTAACCCTTTGATTGTCCCTCATGTTAACCCATTGCTGCCCAGTGCCATTAGTACAGTGTCAGTGCTTTTTTTTGCACTGATCACTGTATTGGTGTCACTGGGGATGTCAGTGACACCAAGTCAGTTCCCCCCCAGTGTCAGAATGCCCACCGCAGTCCCGCTTAAAGTTACTGATCACCGCCATAAGTCGCTGATCGCTGCCATAAGTCGCTGATCGCTGCCAGTATTAGTATAAAAATAAACAAAATTACAGTATGTATAGCGCCATTTGTAGATGCTATAACTTTCACGTAAACCAATTAATTTACACGTATTGGGATTTTTTTTTAGCAAAGACATGTCACAGAATACATTTTTGCCTAAATTTATGACGAAATTTGATTTTTAATTTTTTTTTACTGGACATGTTTAATAGCAAAAAGGCTGAAATATTGTTTTTTTCTCAAAATTGTTGGTCTTTATTTTATAGCGCAAAAAATAAAAACTACACAGGCGATCAAATACCACTGAAAGAAAGCTCAATTCCTGGGGAAAAAAATATATAAATTTATTTTGGGTGCAGCATTGCATGACCGCACAATTGTCAGTTAAAGTATCGCAGCGCCTTAACGCAAACCGCTTCTTTAACTGCTTCCTGATCGCCCTATAGCAGAAATGCTGCTAAAGGTTGGCACCAGTGCATGAAATCACGTATATATACATGCTTTGCGCTCCCGTGGTTTTCACGCCCCTCCCAGATAGCGTCAGATTGATTTTCAGTACATCAGTAATCAAATTTAACCATTTGATTGCCAGGAACACGCTCATACACAATAAACCTCCATTGCTAGTATAGTGTCTGAACGGATCAATATCTTTGATCAGATCAGCACTATACCAGCATTCACATTAGTATAGTGTCCCCAAAAACACAAAGTTAGCGGGATCAGCCCCGGCACCTGTCAGCACCTGTGTTTAGCCCCTGCGCATACCCCCCCTTCTCCCCCAGCAAGTGCAGTGTCAGTAGGTCACTGTCACTTGATACACAGCACACAAAACCGCAGTATTTGCAGAATCAGGCCTGATCTCTGCTAGCACTTGCAGGTAAATTTTGATGACTCTCATATGCACCAGAGTGTCAGTACTAGTGCTGTGTTATCTTTTGGTGAACTGGCGAGCACCAGCGGCCTAGTACATCCTGGTCTTTCACATACCAGCACTGCAGTATCGTGGCGAGTCCCATAAGTGCAGTACAAGCTGGTGCAGTGGCGAACACAAGTATTGTCCCGCAGCCACCAAGAATTCTCACACAGGCCCATAGAGCCCCTAGTATCTTTCTGGATGTACTTGCAAATCCCGATTGGCAGCCCACAGATTCTGCAGCACTCATACTTCCCCCATTCACTGAATTCAGGTGGAAACAGCAAATTTAACTACTCCCCTTGATTTTTCTGGAGCTGTTTTTCACGGAAGATCTGTATGCATTGATTGTGGATCAAAGCAATTTATAAGCACAACAATTTATCGCCGCCAACCCAAATTCAAACTTTGCCAAACCATTCGCATGGATACCTGTTACGGTTTCCGAATTTACATTTTTTTTTTGGACCTAACCCTCAACATGGGCATTACTAAAAAAAATGAATTGCGGTTGTGTTGGTCCACAGACCCGATTCATCATATGCCTGTGTTCTCTAGTGCCATGGCCAGGCATAGATATGAGAGTATAATGTGTTTTATGCATTTCAGCGACAACACACTCTGTCGTCCTCAGGGTGATCCTGAATTTGATCAGATCCACAAAATTCAGCCTCTCGTAAATCACCTTAACCAAAAATTTGCAGATGTCTATACTTCCCAGCAAAAAATCTACGTTGATGAGTCCCTCATTCGTTTTTCTGACCGCCTTGCATTCAAACAATTTCTCCCCAGCAAGTGTGCCAGATAGGGGGTCAAAATATATAAGACCTGTGAGAGGGCAACAGGCTATACATATAAGTTTCAGATATACGAGGGAAAAGATAGTCACGTGGAACCCCCAGATGCCCAGACTACATGGGGAGTAGTGGCAAGATATGTGGACAATTTTTATTCAAGCATGTCACTATTTAGACATTTGTTTTTTTTTTAAGCCAGCGATTGGCTTTCATGTAAAAGCAATCCTAGTGGCTAATTAGCTGCAGGATTACTTTTACAAACAGCAGGAGATTATGCCCCCCCCTCCCCCGCTGCCTTCCACAGCCTTCTCGGGTAGTCCCTTGCCATCGGGGGAACCTGAGAATGCAGCCGGTGTTTCTGCCAGCTGACCATAGAGCTGATTGGCAGAATGGTGCCAATCATCTCTAGAGCCTAAGAAATCGGAAGCTACCAGCATTTCATCACTTCAGTTTTGCAGAATATAAACAGCGCCATTTGTAAATTGGGAAAGCATCTGATCACACTAGACCTCCTCTGTAAATCTGAAATAGTAGCTGGTAAAGGCTTTTAAAGCGTTTCCTAAGGATATTAAAAATGTATGCAGTTTGTCGCCATTGCACAGGGCTTGAGCAGTTTTAAAGCATGTTATGTTTGGTATCTATTTACTCAGAATACCATCATCTTTTATATTTTACTAAATAATTTGCCAATATAGTGTGTTTTTGTGCATTAAAAGTAAACAAAAGTGTATTTTTTTTTATTTGCTTTTGAAAAATCGCTGTGCGAGGACTATGTGACATAAAAAATTTCAGCACCCACCATTTTATTCACTAGGGTGTCTGCTTTAAAAAAATATATAATGTTTGGGGGTTCAAAGTAATTTCCTAGCAAAAAATACTGATTTTTTTTCATGTGAACAAAAAGTGTCAGAAAAGGCTTGCTCTTCAGGTGATAAACACCCCAAACTATTTGCTGAGAGGCATGTTGAGTCAATAAAAGAATTAATTTTTTTACCACAAGTTTTTGGAAAATGACAAAAAAAAAAGGATTTTTTTACATAAAATTGTCACTTAAATGATTTATTGCTCACACATTCCATGGGTATATGTGGAATTACTCCCCAAAATACATTCTGCTACTTCTCCCGAGTATGGGGGTACCACATGTGAGAGACTTTTTGGCAGTCTAGCCAAGTACAGGACCCTAAAATTTAATAAGCACCTTCGGGCTTTTAAAGGGCTTAATTTCCTCATTACACTTCCTGACTACCTATCACAGTTTCGGAGGCCCTGAAAACCAGGATAGCACCAAACCCCCTCAAATGACCCCTTTTTGGAAAGTAGACCCCCCCCAAGGAATTTGATAAGAAGCACGGTGAGTATTTTTCAGATCTCGTTTGTTGCCATAAGTTTTTGGAAAATGAAGAAAGAAAACAAAAAAATTATTTTTTATTTTCTTTTTTTATATTTCAAAAATAGATCTGCAACATACTCACCATGTCTCTTTATAAATTCCTTGAGGTGTCTATTTTCCAAAAGTGGTTCATTTTGGGGGGTTTGGTGCTATCCTGGCATTTCAGGGCCTCCAAAACTGTGATAGGTAGTGAGGAAGTGTAATGAGGAAGTTACACACCTTCAGGCTTTCAAAGTGGTCATTGGATTTCAGGCTCCTGTATGTGGCTAGGCTCCCAAAAAGTCTCACACATGTGGTTCCCCATACTCAGTAGACGTAGCAGAATGTATTTTGGGGTGTAATTCCACATATACCCATGGCTTGTGCGAGAAATAAATCATTTAAATGACAACTTCGTATAAAAAAAAAAAAGTTTGTCATTTTCCAAAAACTTGTGGAAATAAAATAAATCTTCCATGGACTCAGTATGCCTTTCAGCAGATAGATTAGGGTGTCTACTTTCTGCAAAGTGGTCATTTGGGTGTGTTTTTACTGTCCTGGTATCACCTCAAGAAATGTGATGGGCAGTCAGAAAGTAAAAGCTGTGTAAATTCCATTATCTATACCATAGTTTGTAGACGCTATAACTTTCACACAAAGCAATCAATATACGCTTGATGGGCTTTTTTTTAACCAAAAGCATGTAGCAGAATACATTTTTGCCTAAATTTATGATTACATTTTTTTATGACGAAAAGTTTTTTGGATATTTTTATGAAAGAAATGAGAAAATACTGTTTTTTTTAAAAAAAAAAATTTTAAAGTTTTTTTATAGCGCCAAAAATAAAAAGCGTGCAGGTGATCAAATATCACCGAAAGAAAACTCTATTTGTGTGAAAAAAGGATATAAATTTCATTTATGTACCATATTGCATGACCGTGCAATTGTCAGTTAAAATAGTGCAGCACTGTGTAGCAAAAAAAAATGGCGTAAATTGCAGTATCTATACCATAGTTTGTAGACGCTATAACTTTCACACAAAGCAATCAACAAACACTTATTGAGATTTTTTTTTTACCAAAAACATGTAGCAGAATACATTTTGGCCTAAATTTATGACTAACTTTGAGTTTACTATATATTTTTTATAGCCGAAAGTAAAACATACAGTTTTTCTTAAAAATTTTCGGTCTTTTTTGTTTATAGCGCAAAAAATAAAAAGTGCACAGCTGATCAAATACCACTGAAAGAAAGCTCTATTTGTGTGAAAAAAGGACGTAAATTTCTTTTGGGTACAGCATTGCATGACCACTTAATTATCAATTGAAATAGTGCAGCGCCGAATAGCAAAAAGAGTCCTGGTCATTAAGGGGGTAAATCCTCCGGACGGCAAGTGGTTCATTGGAGGCCATAGATCTGCATCTATTCTAGAGATGCGTATTTCAAGAAACTGGTATACAGTGATCCCTTGTTTTTCGCTGTTAATGGGGACCAGAGCCTTCCGCGAAAGCTGAAAAACCGCGAAGTAGTATTTGCCCCCAGGAATGTATGCGAGACAGTCAACATCATGGACAAGACTGGCGAGATACAACAAGAGAAGATGCTAGGTGAGGCTGCAATGATTCGCAGACAATCAACTCACAGGGATAAATACACTCGTACTCTTATTGGTCGATGTCACACTGGAAACCAATCACGCGCCTTTATGAAAGCCCGTGGTATGTACAGTACAATACTCTGAGTCAACTCATCTCTTTGGTTAACATGCAGGGATCCTTCTCTCTCGCGCATCAACATGAAACAACACTCCTTTCCACAATGTGGCTGCTGACCCGCGAAGCACTGAAGCCGCAAAACATGAAGCGCGAAGTGGCGAGGGAACACTGTACTGAGCTTTGGAAAGTGTGAATGTTTTGGGTTTCAAATTCGATTACAGAGTTATGTAAATTTATAGATGGTTGAAGAATTCTAGATTCTGTTTTAGAACCGTATGATTTGGACCATTTTGATGCATTACCAAAATAAAGGATTAAAAGGTTCTGTTGATTGTGTTAGTCAAAAAGGAGATTCTATAAATAATATATTCAAATAATGAATTAAGGCTCAATCACCAGATGATTGTAAGTAACCATAGAGTAACTGGTCATTCAAACATCTTCAAAGGAAAAAGCATAGCTTCAGTGTAATTTATTAACGAAAACCTGATCGAGATATGGAGGCTGCTCCTGCTAACCAGCCTAGTCTGATAGCCAGCATCATTCAACCCACTTCCTTTGAGCCCAGGCTGTCATGGACCCTCCCCAGTGGAGTAGAATTCACACAGAAATCTTATATCTATGTCACTTTCTTTTCCCCTCCTATCAGCATGCTTCTGACTGGTTCTTGTGCTGCTTCTTCCTCTCAGTTTTTCTTTTGTCAGGCTTAGAACATTTTTAGCAAGTACAGAAAATACCAATTGATATTGCCAAAACTGCAGTGTCCTTCTTGTGAGCTGACCTAGAAGCATATTAATATTATTATTATACAGTATTTATATAGCGCCAACAGTTTGCTCAGCGCTGTACAATATAATGGGAGACAATACACGAGACAGTACAGTAACAATACAATACACGAGGTGTTTGAGGGCCCTGCTCCTTGGAGCATAGAACTTATCTACTACTAATCCCATCAACATCGATTTAATGAAGATGAACAAAGTCAGACATGTTTGACGTTCATTTAAATAAAGGAATGCGCTAAAACCACAAACTATTCCTAATTTAGTGTAGAAACATTAGTGCAAAAAATATATATATCTATTCTCAATTAAGATCAAAAAATATCAAAATTATGTGCAAAACTATTTTTTAGTGCATAAGTAATTTAAATAATTAAATATTGTGAATATAAAAATTGTCCGATTTTGTATTTCTTCAAATGTCTAAACAAATCCTTTTCCAATTCACGTGCTCTCAAAGAAATTGTGCCAAAATCCACCACCAAAATAAAGTTGGGTAACTCACCAGAGCTCCATGCTGATCAATCTCTAGATCAGCAAAGAACGCTTTTTGCTCTGGGAGCAGATGCAATGAATCAACTTCTCAGGTGTGATGATCAATAGCTACACAATCATCCATAAGGTAGGTATCCACCACTCAATATAACGGTTCCAGGAGCATTATATCACTCTCTCTTTTTATATCTCTCCACCGAGGTCATGTTAGGGAATGAAAGAAAAAATCATGGTGCAGCCAGTTTTTTTATAAAAGTATCCAACAATTTAATAAAGATTTAAAAAGGGTGTCTTCACCGACACCAGTATAACAGCATAAAACAGCAAATGGTATAACAGTCTCCTGTTCCCCGCACACTCACTACAGCGCTCGTGACTTAATCCTCTCCACAGACGTCGGCATCCAGCAAGCCAAAGCCCTACTAGCTTCAAGGGGCGGTCCCTCGGTGGAGAGATATAAAAAGAGAGAGTGATATAATGCTCCTGGAACCGTTATATTGAGTGGTGGATACCTACCTTATGGATGATTGTGTAGCTATTGATCATCACACCTGAGAAGTTGATTCATTGCATCTGCTCCCAGAGCAAAAAGCGTTTTTTGCTGATCTAGAGATTGATCAGCATGGAGCTCTCGTGAGTTACCCAACTTTATTTTGGTGGTGGATTTTGGCACAATTTCTTTGAGAGCACCTGAATTGGAAAAGGATTTGTTTGGACATTTGAAGAAATACAAAATTGGACAATTTTTATATTCACAATATTTAATTATTTAAATTACTTATGCACTAAAAAATAGTTTTGCATATAACTTTGATATTTTTTTATATTAATTGAGAATAGATATATATATTTTTTGCACTAATGTTTCTACACTAAATTAGGAATAGTTTGCTTTCCTTTATTTAAGTTATAGCACTAAGAAATTTATTTGGTTTCTTTGAGGTGGAATTGCTGCTTTAAAATATTAAGGGTGTGGCGCTTTTATTACACTTGTGATAATGTTTGACTTTCAACCTAATGTACAAATGTATGGCTTCCTCCAAAGGTACAGTAGATTAAAAGGCCAGGAATGGATTGTAAGGGTATATTCACAGTATTAGCCGGTCAAAATAAAGGAAAAAAGTCTGGCGGAAAAAAAGTAATGAATCCCCCATATATAATGATTGGGCTGCTGCAATATATTTAATTTTGGTTTTTGGCTTTAGATTTGCTTCAAGCACACCTATTAATGACACATAATTTTAATTAGAGTGCATTGATGTAAAAGATTCAGTACTTCTCTATAATTGTCATTAATATTTAACATATCCCTGATAAACAAATTCTGTGTTACTGTCAATGGCTGACATCTAGCAATAAATCTGCCTTGCCTCCCATTACTATCATTAGTATAACTACACACACGCATTCGAGAGAAAACATTGTTCTAGATCAGGGAAATTCTGAGGAACTCCTTGAGATATGACTTAAGCCAGCTACATGAAACAAGATAACCCTAGCAATATAACTCTGTCATTGATCAACCAGTAAGTCACTTTTTCTGATTTATTAGGCCAAGTATAAACATAAAAAAAAACCTAAATGATAGAATCATACCTCCCAACTGTCCCTGATTTTGTGGGACTGTCCCTGATTTGGAACAAAGTCCCTCTGTCCCTATTTCCTCCTCATTTGGCCTTATTTTGTTCTGATCCAGGGGTCCTCAAACTTTTTAGACAGGGGGCCAGTTCACTGTCCCTCAGACCGTTGAAGGGCCGGACTATAGTTTAAAAAAAAAAAACTATGAACAAATGTGGACACAGTACAGGAGATGACCAGAGACTGCGGACATACAACGGCGACGGGAATACTGGGCCGGCCGCTCCATAAGACGCACAGACATTTCCCCCCAAGTGTGTCTTATGGGGCGAAATAGTGCCCCATCATTGGTGTCAGTGGGAAGAATTGTGCCCCATCATTGGTGTCAGTGGGAGGAATAGTGCCCCATCATTGGTGTCAGTGGGAGGAATAGTGCCACATCATTGGTGTCAGTGGGAAGAATTGTGCCCCATCATTGGTGTCAGTGGGAGGAATAGTGCCCCATCATTGGTGTCAGTGGGAGGAATAGTGTCCCATCATTGGTGTCAGTGGGAGGAATAGTGCCCCATCATTAGTGTCAATGGGAGGAATAGTGCCCCATCATTGGTGTCAGTGGGAGGAATAGTGCCCCATCATTGGTGTCAGTGGGAAGAATCGTGCCCCATCATTGGTGTCAGTGGGAGGAATAATGCCCCATCATTGGTGTCAGTGGGAGGAATAGTGCCCCATCATTAGTGTCAGTGAGGGGAAGAATAGTGCCCCATTGTTGGTGTCAGTGGGGGGAGGAATAGTGCCCCATCGTTGGTGTCAGTGGGGGGGAATAGTGCCCCGTCATTGGTGTCAGTGGGGGGATAGTGTCCCAACATTGGTGTCAGTGGGAGGAATAGTACCCCATCATTGGTGTCAGTGGGGGGTGGAATAGTGCCCCATCGTTGGTGTCAGTGGGGGGTGGAATAGTCAGTGGGGGGTGGAATAGTGCCCCATCGTTGGTGTCAGTGGGGGGTGGAATAGTGCCCCATCATTGGTGTCAGTGGGGGGGAGGAATAGTGTCTCATCGTTGGTGTCAGTGGGGGGGAGGAATAGTGCCCCATCATTGGTGTCAGTGGGAGGAATAATGCCCCATCATTAGTATCATTGACACCAATGATGGGGCACTATTCCTCCCACTGACACCAATGACACTTAACTTGCTGACCCTTGCTCCAGCATGGTGATGCTGCAGCCAGCATACCTGGTTGCAGCAGCACCATCTGCACGACACACTGACCTGTCAGCTGTCCTTCTTCACTCCGGCCTCTCCCTCACTCGATGTTCGCGGGGCCGCTCGGCTCCGCCTCCTCGCAGGTGATTGGCCGCCTGTGTGCCTTTCCTGAGCTACAGTTCTGGCGCTCAATCACTGGAGAGGAGGCGGAGCTGAGCGGCAGGGGTGAGGGAGTGGCCAGAGTGAATGAAGGAGCAGCTCTTCCTGGACTGGATCGTCGTGGGACTGGGACCAGAGCCAGGTAAGGTACAGCAGCCCCCTGCCTACCCCTGTACTTAGTGTCCCTTTCTCGCGGAAAATATGCCCCTGCCGGCGGCCACATAGTTTGAGGACCCCGGTCTGATCTATATAGTTGTATACAAAATGCACTATTTATCTATCAAAAATTGCTAAACCTTTCATCCAATTTCTAAATTGTTACATTTGTAAACTTCAAATGCCAGTAAAAAGGACTAGTAGCGATAAAATAAAAGCACTTGTGGGTGTAACTAATCTTTTTTTTCCGTCTAATTTTCCTTTAAGGGGGTGTGGCAGGGGGGTGTCCTATGCCTACATACATTTGCTTATAGGTGTCCCTCGTTCCCATCTCAAAAAGTTGGGAGGTATGTAGAAGTAAGGATGGTCACAGGAGATGTTAAAAATCCAAGCATTGCTTGTCATAGTGTGGTGAAGATGGATCCCCAAAAGGCAACAAGTGCTGCCAATCTTGGCAGGAATCAATGTCCAGATATATGTAGCAAATATGACTGTTAGCTCAGAACATAGGAGCCATAAGTATCCTTCTACAGCAGCGGTTCTCAACCTGGGGGTCGCGACCCCTTTGGGGGTCGAACGACCATTTCCCAGGGGTCGCCTAAGACCATCGGAAAACACATATTTCCGATGGTCTTAGGAACCGAGACACCGCTCCTCCGTCTCAGGCGATGTGTGGGCGGGATGATACGCTGCTCTTGTCACCTGGCCACACCTCCGGGATCGCTCAGCAGCTCCGCCTCCTCGCCGCTGATTGGCCACCGGAACTGTAGCTCAGGAGAGGCACACAGGCGGCCAATCACCGGCGAGGAGGTGGAGCTTGGAGAGGAGGAGCCGAGCGGCAGCGCGCGTACATCAAAGAAGATCGAGGGAGCTGCCGGAGCGAGTGAAGAGGAGAGCGGCCAGAGAAGGAAGACAGCTGACAGGTAAGTGAGAGAGCGAGCCCAGGCTGGAGCAGGGGACAGCAAAGTAAGTATCATTGGTGTCAGTGGGAGGAATAGTGCCCCATCATTTGTGTCACTAATACCAACGATGGGGCACTATTCCTCCCCCCACTGACACCAACGATGGGGCACTATTCCTCCCCCCACTGACACCAACGATGGGGCACTATTCCTCCCCCCACTGACACCAACGATGGGGCACTATTCCTCCCCCAACTGACACCAACGATGGGGCACTATTCCTCCCCCCACTGACACCAACGATGGGGCACTATTCCTCCCCCCACTGACACCAACGATGGGGCACTATTCCTCCCCCCACTGACACCAACGATGGGGCAGTATTCCTCCCCCCACTGACACCAACGATGGGGCACTATTCCTCCCCCCACTGACACCAACGATGGGGCACTATTCCTCCCCCCACTGACACCAACGATGGGGCACTATTCCTCCCCCCACTGACACCAACGATGGGGCACTATTTCCCCCCCCTGACCCCAATGATGGGGCACTATTCTCCCCTCCACCACACTGACATCAATGATGGGGCACTATTCCTCCCACTGACACCAATGATGGGGCACTGTTCCTCCCCCCACTGACACCAACGATGGGACACTATTTCCCCCCCCCTGACCCCAATGATGGGGCACTATTCTCCCCTCCACCACACTGACATCAATGATGGGGCACTATTCCTCCCAATGACACCAATGATGGGGCACTATTCCTCCCACTGACACCAATGATGTGGCACTATTCCTCCCACTGACACCAGTGATGGGGCACTACTCCCACTGACACCAGTGATGGGGCACTACTCCCCCCACTGACACCAGTGATGGGGCACTATTCCTCCCACTGACACCAATGATGGGGCACTACTCCCCCCACTGACACCAATGATGGGGCACTACTCCCCCCACTGACACCAATGATGGGGCACTATTCCTCCCACTGACACCAATGATGTGGCACTATTCCTCCCACTGACACCAGTGATGGAGCACTACTCCTCCCACTGACACCAGTGATGGGGCACTACTCCCCCCACTGACACCAGTGATGGAGCACTATTCCTCCCACTGACACCAATGATGGGGCACTACTCCCCCCACTGACACCAATGATGGGGCACTACTCCTCCCACTGACACCAATGATGGGGCACTATTCCTCCCACTGACACCAATGATGGGGCACTATTCCTCCCACTGACTCCAACGATGGGGCACTATTCCTCCCACTGACACCAACGATGGGGCACTATTCCTCCCACTGACACCAACGATGGGGCACTATTCCTCCCACTGACACCAACGATGGGGCACTATTCCTCCCACTGACACCAACGATGGGGCACTATTCCTCCCACTGACACCAACGATGGGGCACTATTCCTCCCACTGATACCAACGATGGGGCACTATTCCTCCCACTGATACCAACGATGGGGCACTATTCCTCCCACTGATACCAACGATGGGGCACTATTCCTCCCACTGACACCAACGATGGGGCACTATTCCTCCCACTGACACCAACGATGGGGCACTATTCCTCCCACTGACACCAGTGATGGGGCACTATTCCTCCCACTGACACCAGTGATGGGGCACTATTCATCCCACTGACATCAGTGATGGGGCACTATTCCTCCCACTGATACCAACGATGGGGCACTATTCCTCCCACTGATACCAATGATGGGGCACTATTCATCCCACTGACATCAGTGATGGGGCACTATTCCTCCCACTGATACCAACAATGGGGCACTATTCCTCCCACTGACACCAGTGATGGGGCACTATTCCTCCCACTGACACCAGTGATGGGGCACTATTCCTCCCACTGACACCAGTGATGGGGCACTATTCCTCCCACTGATACCAACGATGGGGCACTATTCCTCCCACTGATACCAATGATGGGGCACTACTCCTTCCACTGACACCAATGACATGGCACTACTCCTCCCACTGCAAAATTACAGTTATGAAGTAGCAACGAAAATAATTTTATGGTTGGGGGTCACCACAACATGAGGAACTGTATTAAGGGGTCGCGGCATTAGAAAGGTTGAGAACCACTGATCTACAGCTTCTCTTCCAGAATCATTTTCTGATATTCCTGCAGCTGTATCTGCAGATTTCTGTCAGATGAAGAGTATCATAAATGGATGGGTTTGTTCCTGATGAGCCACACCCAGCTGATAAAGCTCCAAAACTTAAAGCATATCTAAATTCAAAAACAAAATGTTTATGTATTGCAGCTTACTAATCCTTAAATGTGGTTGCTGGGTTTTTTTTCTTGCTTGGTTATATGGCCAGTAACACACTTCCTGTCTTATGGTGGCTCCTTTATCAGTGGAGGAGCAACGGAGACACCCTTGGGAAGAAGCATTGCCTGGAGAGGGTAGTGTTAGCTGGACTAGTAAATTTAGATGGACTTTACATAAGGTATTACCAAACTAAAGCTGAACTTCAGCTAACACATTTTAAGTACCTTTAGACCTCATGCACTGGGCATAAAAAATGCTGCTTATACAGGCATTTTTTCTTTCAACTTTTAGAAGCAACTTTTTGTTAGCCTATGTGTCCGTGAAGATTTGGGTGTTTACAGGCATATTGGTAGAAAAGCATTTCCAGGATAAAAAAAAACCCATCACAAGTGCATTTTTGAGAGGAGCTTCAAGGCAGAAAAATCTCTTGATGCGCCTAAACACAGCATTTAGGCACATCAAGCAATTTTAACTGTACATTTTTTTCTAGTGTTTTGGGGAAAAGCGTTTATGAATGCAAACGCACGTACACAAGCCTAAAAGTGTGTACAATATGCTACATAGGAGCATATTTTATGCTGTTTTTTTACTGTCTGCAGTTCTGCCATTTTTTGTGCTGCCTAGTTTGCATGGACCCTTAGTCTTTAATTTACAGACACTTGTTTTTTTCCTTTTGAGATACAGGTTTTAACTAAATGAAAGATGAGCATTGTTAGCACCCCTGTCAATGTTAAATTGTTTCTTTCAACCCTCTAATTTCCACTTTTGCTATACAGCTTGGTCTGTTAAAGGAAGTCGAAAAATAACAGACTTACTGGCCAGATCACACAATGAGAATAAGTTAAAAAAAGAAAGCTAATGCAGCCACCACATTTAAGGATTGGTAACCTGCAATATATTACATTTTTGCTTTAAGTTTTAGGTACGCTTTAAAGATACCCTTAGGTTCTTATTGACACAATGCAACCCTGACTAAAACTGGAACAGCCTGAGGCTGATACTGGGGCTGTCAATACTTCGGGATCAATGAAAGGCCCCAAGACTGTCAAAACTTTTCTGGTATACTCCTTACTTGAACCTGTTCTGTACAAAGACCGGAAACAATCTGGTAAGTTATTCTCTCTTTCAAAGTGTTTTACTGACCAATATCAATTTGAGGTGGCTTTTGTTAAGACGTTGGCTGCTCTCACTTTACTTCTAGCTATATCCCTCCGTAACAAAACACTGACTGTACCTATTGAGGATACACCAATTTTAACCCGTTTACCAGATTCAGTTGACAATTCACTGTTTTTGTTAGCAGGCCCAACTATGCAACCTACCATAGCCATCATGTCTATTTGTCAAAACTTAGGGGAATGGACTGAGCTTATGTCACAGGATCCAGCTAAATTCCTCACTCGGCCTTTATTTAGAAGTACTTAGAACTAATATTGTCAGTCCTTCTATACACCTATACACTGTGTAGACGGATTAGTCAATGATGTCTGTCTTATTTAGCAAATGAGTCTTTTGTCTCTGAATGTGAAGATCACTTTTTGGCTGCAATGTTAGTCTGCGGAACTGCAAAAACTCTTGTTGCCTTTTGATGGTGAACATCTCTTTGGTGCATCTTTAGACAACTCTATAAAGTAAGAGTATAGTATATCTCAGGGGTCCTCAAACTTTTTAAACAGGGGGCCAGTTCACAGACCTTCACACCGTTGGGGGGCTGGACTATAGTTTGAAGAAAATATGAACAAATTCCTATGCACGCAGCACATATCTTATACAATACAGTATGTAATGTAAAAAACAGGAAAAAACAATACAATATTTAAAATGCACTGTACACTGTAACGCACTGGACACCGCAATGCACTGTACACTGTAACGCACTGAACACCACAATGCACTCTACTCTGTGACGCACTGGACACCAATATGCACTGTACTCTGTAACGCATTGGACACCAATATGCATTGTACACTGTAATGCACTGGACACCAATATGCACTGTAGTCTGTAACGCACTGGACACCAATATGCACTGTACACTGTAATGCACTGGACAATCACCACAAACAGACAAAAGATATATAGTTTGAAGAAAATATGAACAAATTCCTATGCACGCCGCATATATCTTATACAATACAGTATGTAATCTAAAAAACAGGAAAAAACAATACAATATTTAAAATGCACTGTACACTGTAACGCACTGGACACTAATATGCACTGTACTCTATAACGCACTGGACACCAATATGCACTGTACTCTATAACGCACTGGACACCAATATGCACTGTACTCTGTAACGCACTGGACACCAATATGCACTGTACTCTGTAACGCACTGGACACCAATATGCACTGTACTCTATAACGCACTGGACACCAATATGCACTGTACTCTGTAACGCACTGGACACTAATATGCACTGTACTCTATAACGCACTGGACACCAATATGCACTGTACTCTATAACGCACTGGACACCAATATGCACTGTACTCTGTAACGCACTGGACACCAATATGCATTGTACTCTATAATGCACTGGACACCAATATGCACTGTACTCTGTAACGCACTGGACACCAATATGCACTGTACTCTGTAACGCACTGGACACCAATATGCATTGTACTCTATAACGCACTGGACACCAATATGCACTGTACTCTGTAACGCACTGGACACCAATATGCACTGTACACTGTAACACATTGGACACCAATATGCATTGTACTCTGTAACGCATTGGACACCAATATGCATTGTACTCTGTAACGCATTGGACACCAATATGCATTGTACACTGTAACGCACTGGATACCAATATGCACTGTACTCTGTAACGCACTGGATACCAATATGCACTGTACTCTGTAACATACTGGACACCATTATGCATTGTACACTGTAGCGCACTGGACACCAATATGCATTGTTCACTGTAACGCATTGGACACCAATATGCATTGTACTCTGTAACGCATTGGACACCAATATGCATTGTACTCTGTAACATATTGGACACCAATATGCACTGTACACTGTAATGCACTGGACAATCACCACAAACAGACAAAAGATATAGACTAATTATCCTGAGTTTTGCAAAAAGTCAATGCTTTGCAGACACACAGTTTAGGGTGGAGATGAAACAGCAGCATTTACCTGTGAAAAAGCAGAGAGGACATGATCAGGTGGCTATGTTCAACTGCTGCTTCACACTCCAGCATAAAACACATTCACACAGAAAACTGCACTGCTCTCTACGACTGTGCCCCCCGGCTATTATATTGTGTTTGTGTGCATTAAAATTCATTAAAGTGTACTTTTCCGGAAAAATTGCATTTGAAAATCCACTGCACAAATACCATGTGACATAAATAAATTGCAAAACCCACCATTTTATTTTCTAGGGCCTCTGCTAAAAAAATATATAATGTTTGAGGGTTCTAAGTAATTCTCTAGCAAAAATGCTGATTTTTACATAAACAAAAAGTGTCAGAAGAATACCTGGTCTTAAAGTGGATAATGCGTAAAGGTGCTCCTTGTATGTGGTCAGGCTGTGAAAAAGTTTCACACATTGGTATGGGCATACTCAGGAGAAGTAGCAGAATTTGTATTGGGTTGTAGCTGCAAGTGTTCCTATGCTGTATGTGAGAAATAACTTATTAATATGACATTTTTGTGAAAAAAACAAACATTTTATTTAATTTCTTCATTTTCCAAAGAACTGTGGGAAAAAAAATTACAACTTCAAAGAAACTCACCATGCCTCTAACTACCTTGGACTGTCTACTTCACAAAAAGGGGTCATTTGGGACATATTTGTACTGTCCTGAAATGTTAAGGCCTCAAAAAATAAGATATGCAGTCAGTACATCAGGTGTGATAAATTTTCAGTGATAGGTACCATAACTTGTAGACTCTTTCGCACAGACCAAATATTACTCGGATTTGGGTTATTTTTGCCAAAGAAATGTAGCAGTATAAATATTGATCAAAATGTATGAAGAAAAATTTCCTATTTGCAAAATTGTTTGACAGAAACGTAGAAAAACTGGATTTTTTCCAAAATTTTTGGCCTTTTTTGTTTATATAAAACCCAGTGGTAAATAAATACCACCAATAGAGATATTTGTGTGGAAAAAAACTGATAAAAATGTCATATGGGTACAGCATTGCATGACTGAGTAATTGGCATTCAAAGTGTGAGAGCGCTGAAAGATGAAAATTGGCCTGGGCAGGAAGGGGGTTTCCAGTATTGAGATGGTTAATTGCATCAGTTTTCTGTCTCAAAGCATCAATGGTGAAGTAGGTCTGTCTTACCTGTTCATTTAGCAGTTGTTTTTGAGCCCTTTGTTAAATCGTATTAGCCCTGTGACCTTTTGCTGTGAAACAAAGCACAGACTGCTAGGCGGTAAGAGCTGTGGGGAATTTAGCTTTTGCACTGCTCTAGGCAACACAGAAATCAGACCCCCCTCTGCAGAGAGAGCCTAACCTTGACCAACAACACCCCTGCCCCCTGCACCCAAGAGAGCCTTCCACTAACACACATAACCCCCCCATAGAGAAATTCGCTCACCTTCACAGCTCCAGACATCCCTGGGAATGAGAGTCGGGCTCTCCATACACCATCAAGCAGTCCGCAGCCTCTCTCAACTCCCACCTGATCCCCATGCCGCAAGTGTCCTTTCGTCCAGAGGGCAGTGCTGCCCCCCTGAATAATGCCACCCTAGGCAAATGCCTTGTTTGCTTTGTGGTAAATACGCCCCTGGGTAAGAGTACTTATATGCCACAACAGAAGAGGCCTATACCTCCTTCTGGAAAGACATCTCTTGCCTCTGAAACCAAAAGCAGTCGTCTTTCTTATAAAGTGATGCCCTCACTTTTCAAAGTGGCCTTTGTGGACATCTAATCAGAAAGCATACATACTGCAAGCTAGAGTTTTGCTCTCTGCCTCTATCCCACTTCATTATAATTCTCCTATCTCTCGGACCAGTTTATAACCCTGCTGCTTAAATCCAGGTCTTGAGAGAAAGGGGTCTTTCTGATTCAGTAATCGCTATACTATTGAAAGCTAGGAAGTTTAGCAAGATCTACCAATGCACATGGAAAGCTTACTTCTGGTTGGTGTGAGGAAAGAAACTTTCACCCATGGAAATACTTCACAGGAAGAATCCCAACATTTCTGTAATCAGTCACCAAAGATCCATTATCTCCTGCGCCCAAAGACTCAGATCAAACAGGCGTTAGTGACAAGCAGCGTGTTGTGTGTTCATCCGCTGGTGATCAGAGGTTGTGCAGCTCTAACATGAAGCTGGGGAAGCTTAATAAAACTGTAGAGGAAGATGAAAGAAAGAGCGCACAAACCTTGCGCATTACCTCAATAAATAGTGACTAATTTTATTAATAAGGACATATAGTCACAAAGTGATGGTATAACAGGCATAAGTAACCATAATCCAAACAGGGTTACAGATAAATCGAAAAGGGGGGGTGAAGGGGGGGGTGAAGGCTAACGCGTTTTGAAGGGTGCGCAAGGTTTGTGCGCTCTTTCTTTCATCTTCCTCTACAATTTCTGTAATCAGGCCTGGATCAGCCTCAAGTGCCATCAGGACAAACCTCAGCCCCTGCAATCTTATTTCAAAACTTCCCTGGCCCCGCATTCTTTATTAATGATTTTTACAGAGGGAGAGTCTCTCAGCAACCACTTTTAACTCCCTGGGACTCTCTGGTTCTCTCATTGTTGCAGAAACACCCTTTATACCAATTAGGAATATTCCTCTATCTGTTCTCACTCACAGGGTTTCATTTCTCATTGCCGTCACCTCTGCAAGGCATATATCTGAGCTGGCAGTCCTGTAAAAAAACTTTTTTGGTTCAAATAGGGATAAAGTACTGTTGAAGCCCGGGGCCTCTTTCCTTCCCAGGGTGGTGTTGGCTTTTCACCACAACCAGGACATTATTTTCAGTCTACCACCAGAAATAAATTTCTCTTCACTGTCTGGATGTACTTCAGGGCTGTGAAGTTTTACCTCTCTGCCACATTTCCCATTAGGAAGACTAACTCTCTTTTTGTCTATACTGTTGGTCCTCGTAAAAGGAAACCAGTTTCTTGCTTCGCCATCTTCTTAGGCTCTTCTTTTTACACATTCTCTAAGTTTTACCAGGTGAATATTCAGGTCTCCTCTTGGAGTTCTAAGGGATACAGGTCCCACCTCTCTGGGTTTGAGATCTACCCCTTTTACTGCTTGTATACAAAATAGAAGCATGCTGGGTGTGGACGAGAATATTCTTGGCTGACCAATGGCTTTATTTTGCTTACCAGTCTCCAATATCTCCTAACATTGGCAGTATAACCCAATTGACTTGGTATAATGAAATCCTGAGTGCCCTAATAAACCACAAGAGACAGATTTTACAGTAAATGTAAAGCCTTTTCTCCACATCAGCCATAAACCCTGGAGACCCTTACCATGTGCATGTGAGAAGCCTAGATGACACATGCACACCATTCACAATCTTGCCAGTCAGTGTCTCAAAGAGGGTAACCAGATATTACTCAATCTTGGTCATTTCATGATGCAGGCAGGTTTAGTTTTCTTTTCTGTTCATGAACCATATAATTTTGCTGCAGTCTTGTAAAAGGCTGATTATTTATGCAGTGATAAAAATAGTAGCCCTATACTTTGTGAATAAACTCTCTTGGATCTACACCTGGAGATGGCCTGCATTGCATGCTTTAGGCCTCATGCACACTAGGTGTCAAAAATGCTGCTTCCAAGAGCATCTGACTTTTCTTTTCTGCCTCAAAACACCCCTCCATGTTAGCCTATGTGCCCATGGACACATAAATGTTTACAGGCATTTAGAGGCAGACAAAAAATCTTTTTCTCATTCAGAAGAGCGTTTTGGGAGAAAAAATGGTCAACGAGCCTAAACATGTCTAAATGTGCCTAAGCACTAAGCGCAATTAGCGCTTGAGCATTCATTCACTTCAAAGGCCAGAATAAATTAATATCCTGGCTAGTGGATCTAATGAATGACCAAGTGCTTGACAGCCTAAAGGTGCTTACAAGATGCTAATTTAGCACATTTATATGCTGCTTTCCTCCTACCAGGAGAAAAGGCATTCAGAAGAGCTGGGCAGATGCCCAGAGTGCATGAGGCCTACTTGTATCCAACTTAAAGCCAGATTTAAGTTATCATTTTTAATTTTTTTATAAGGTCAGGCTGCATGACACATAAAGAATATGATATTATTAATTTAATTTTATGTGTAAGTGTTTAGAACTATACAAAGCTGCCCAATGTTGACAGCATGCTGGAGAACCGGACCAAAGAGCAGTGATCCTGCATAGTACGCAATCAACAATGCACATGCTTCCTGAGCAGGGGCATTACTCCTTCCATACATTTTAATGTTGAACCAGAAGAAAATGATTGTTCCAGGAAATTACATTTTCAACAATGTATTAATTGCTATTTAAAAATATATTTCCTATTCCAGAAGATCTGCCATGAAGAAAAACCGACGTGTAAGAAATCTTTTAATAAAAACAATCTGTGGATTGCTTGAGAACTTGTAACATTCAAAAATAAAATTTTAACCAAAAATGCCTGATTTTGATACTAACATACCAGTCTTCAAAGAGAAAATCTATTCACAAAGGTTGGAATAATCGCATGAATGATTTTTTTCTAACTTTGCTAGTCATGGAAAAAATTAAACACACCTATTGCTGACTTTTGAGTAAATTATAGGACATTCGTGTTAAACATTCTGTGTTATTAATACGTAACATATTCCTGATAAAGTATTTCTGTGTTAGTGCACAAACGTTGACAATTAGCAATAAAACTGCTTTCTCTGATAGAGACAAGTAATAATTGTATCAAATTATTCTGGGTGTAACTAATTTCTGCTTCATAAGAAAAGATACTTTTATCAATACAATTTGTCATCAATTTTTCAGTCACTTTATCTTATCTACCTCACCGACTTTATTAGGTCCACCTTATATACTTTATTAGGTACACCTTGCTAGTACCGGGTTGGACCCCCTTTTGCCTTCAGAACTGCCTTAATTCTTCATGGCATAGATTCAACAAGGTGTTGGAAACATTCCTCAGAGATTCTTGTCCATATTGACATGAGTTACTATTTCCTTTCTATCATCTCAAACCAGTCTGTCCATTCTCCTCTGATCTCTGACATCAACAAGGCATTTTCATCCACACAACTGCACCTCACTGAATATTCTCTCTTTTTCGGACCATTCCCTGTAAACCCTAGACATGGTTGTGCGTGAAAATCCCAATAGATCAGCAGTTTTTGAAACACTCAGACCAGCCCGTCTGGCACCAACAACCATTCCCCTTTCTTCTCCATTCCAATGCTTGGTTTGAACTTCAGCAAGTCATCTTCACCACATCTACATGCTTAAATGCATTGAGTTGCTGCCATGTGATTGGCTGATTATCAATTTGTGTTACCAAGCAATTGAACAGGTGTACCTAGTAAAGTACCTAATACAGTGAAAAGACATAAACTTTTACCATAGATGCAGCTACAAACTTATAAACACTGCCATCTACTGGTTGAAGAATATATATCCACTGAATACTTATGTAGTTGTCGCACAAAATATATGAACATTGTACTCCAACAACTTTCCAGTGTTTACATGTTTTAATGAGCAATAAATGAGCTTTCAAACAAGTCCTTACTACTATAAGTGCTGTAGCTGCAGGCAATGTAGAGCAAATCATTTTCAACATGTATGGCAGCAGCATTGAAGTTGTTCAAGTTATTCTCTAAGGCAGCCCAGCTCACCTTTGCAGCCTTCCAGTCTGACAGTTTCTTAAATAAATACAGAGAGGAGAACAAAGAGCCAACTTCAGTCCTTGTGCTGGGAAATTTGGGGATGAATTGCTTAACAGTACCCTACAGCTACAGAGGTCAGTGAAAGATTGTTCATTTACTTCTTGCTAAAAAAAAAAAAAATATTATTTGCCTGCGCTCCTGAGGAAGAGCACTTGAAAAAAATGTGGCTATTTAATGGTGGGATTTTTGAGGCACAATTCACACAGATTAAACTGAATTAAAAATATCACCAACTTTAATACAAAGAATTCATAGGGTTAAGAATCAATAAATGAATGGATTTACAGCTACCTCCACTTGTTATAGTTATTTAAACATAATTGATTTTCTAATAGATAGTCATTCCAACCTTTGAAAGTTAATTTATACAAACTCATCATAGAATTGTTCTATGGCCTAGCTCGACACGTTTCTTGGATTGTAATCCACTTCTTCAGGAGCACAGTGGTGGAGGATAGTAAAACACAACCCTACAAATATTCCAAAAAAGGGAAAATAAAACAAACAAGCATAATTCCTATTACATTACTATACAATTATTGATTTTAAATATCCATGTATTGACCACAATTGCCTGGATATCACTAGGGGATGGGTTCTGTTGTGCTCACCCCCCTGAGAGATTACCCTTTTCTTTCAGAAAATCACTGGAAAAATTACCTTCCTTTTATTATTTTCTATGAAAGTGGCAAATACTAAAAAAAAGGAAAATGAATAACAGAGGTAAAGATTGTTTCTGTATATCTTAAACATGTTCTTTTACTCTGCCTTAGTCAGGCAAAGCACTTGTTATCATTCTGTAAAAATCCCCTACATTATTATTATTATTATTATACAGTATTTATAGAGCGCCAATAGTTCACTCAGCGCTGTACATTACAAAGGGGGACAGAACATGTGACAGAACAATACCAATACAATGCAAAACATGAGGGGGTTGAGGGCCCTGCTCTTTCGAGCTTACAATCTAGGAGGGAGGGGATAGTGGTACAGGAGGAGATAGCTGTGGGGGATGGAGTGGTAGGAAGAGTGGAGGAGGTCGGCAAGTTAGTAGGGGGTGGGGTAGGCTTCCCTGAAGAGATGAGTTTTCAGGGTGCGCCTAAAGGAGAGGAGAGTAGGTGATAATCTGATGGGTTGGGGCAAGGAGTTCCAGAGGATGGGTGACACTCTGGAGAAGTCCTGGAGGCGGGCATGGGAGGAGGAGACCAGGGAACTAGAGAGAAGGAGGTCTTGTGAGGAGCGGAGTATGCGTGCTGGGCGGTACTTGGATATTAGGTCAGTGATGTAGTTCGGGGCAGTATGGTGGACAGCTTTGTACGTCAGTGTTAGGATTTTGAATTTGATCCGTTGCGCAATCGGAAGCCAGTGGAGGGATTGGCAGAGGGGGGGGTGGTGGAAACGGAGCGGTTGGAAGGGTGAATGAGTCTGCCAGCCGTATTCAGGATCAACTGAAGTGGGGATAGCCAGCGGCGAGGTAGGCCAGTAAGGAGGGAGTTGCAGTAGTCGAGTTGTGATATGATGAGGGAGTGGATGAGCTGTTTAGTGGTTTCTGGGGTTAGGAACGTGCGTATTTTGGCAATGTTGCGGAGGTGGAGTCTGCACGAGTTTGTTAAAGATTGGACTTGGGGCTGGAAGGATAGGTTGGAGTCCAGAATGACACCAAGTACTCTGGCCTGCGGGGCGGGTTTGATGGTGGCGTTGTTAGATGTGATGGAGAAGTCAATGGGGGGTGGTGTCCGGGCTGGGGGGAAGACAAGAAACTCGGTTTTGGAGAGGTTCAGTTTAAGGAAGTGGAGCGACATCCAGTCTGATATGTTCTCAGTAGGTGTGTGATTCGGGCAGAGACTGAGGGGGTGAGGTGGGGGGTTGAGAGATAGATTTGTGTGTCGTTGGCATAGAGGTGGTAGTTGAAGCCGTGAGAGTGTATGAGTTGGCCAAGGGAGGAGGTGTAGATGGAGAAGGGAAGGGGCCCGAGGACAGAGCCTTGAGGGACCCCAACAGAGAGGGGGAGTAAGGGGGAGGTGGTAGCATTATAGGTAACGCTGAAGGAGCATTGTGACAGGTAGGATGAGAGCCAGGAGAGAGCAGAATCTCTGAGGCCGAGGGAGTGTAGTTTTTTGAGGAGGAGGGGGTGGTCGACTGTGTCGAAGGCTGCAGAGAGGTCAAGGAGTAGGAGCACTGAATAGTGGCCATTAGCTTTGGCGGTTAGAAGGTCGTTGGAGAGTTTGAGTAAGGCGGTGTCAAGGTCCTACCTTTTCCCAGAGGTTATGTTACTCCATGTGCTGGCATCCATCTTGGATTTCTGCTGAGCATGGTGGGAATCTTTTATGCCTTCAGGTCTCTGAGGTCCATCCCCCAGAGGGGTGTGGCTGAGTACATATAAGCCTGTGATCCGCACATGCTCTTTGCACTTGTGTCTTGTGTCTTTGTCTTGCTACAGCTCTGTGTATACTCTTGTGACTCTTCTGGTATCTGACTCGGCTTGTGACTAACACCATTCTCTGTGTTTTCCTTCAATCTGACCTTCCGTTGCTGAACCCGGCCCGTGACCTGTGATTCTCTGTCTACTGTTCTGTACCGTTTTGTCCCGTTGTTGTCGACCCAGCCTGCCTGACTACGCTATTGTCATTCTTACCAGCTACACGCCATTGGCGGCGGCCATTACTGCAGCCGGGGTGTCTTGGGGGCCGCGACCTGGTTCCTGGCTGCGTCAAGTCCATCACCACCATCAGTGGCCCTTGTGAAAGGCAGCCTGGGACTTAGACTCCGCGCCCTGAGGGACTTCGGTCTGTTGGTGGTGGTTGTCGTCAGCCAGTGCGTTACCCTGCCACTAGGCCTACCTGTCCGTTCCACAGCCCTGCCCTGACATTACACAAGTGCCATGAATCCTGATGGTGCAGGTACGCCTTCGCTTCCAATGTTGGTCGCCAGACTGGATCAACAGGATCTCCTGTTGGATCAGTTCGCTCAGGCATTGCAAACTCTGCTTGCACGCACCGCGCACATTACTCCTGGTGCTATTAGGCCGGTTGTCACTCCGGTGGTCGTTCCAGCTGCTGTTCCGCTTGTTGCGCCTACCGCCGCGGCTGCTGCAGCACCCGCTGCGCCCAGAGGTATGACTGGTTCAGCCCCTCTTCCACAGCGCTTTGGGGGTGAGCCGAGTCAGTGTCGTGGGTTCCTCAACCAAGTGGGGATTTACTTCGAATTAATAGCCCACGCTTTTCCGACTGAGAGGTCAAAGGTGGGTTTCCTAATATCGCTACTCTCAGACAAGGCCTTGGCCTGGGCAAATCCCTTATGGGAGAGGAATGACCTGGTGATTGAAGAGTTTTCCGGTTTTGTCGATGCCTTCCGTAGGGTATTCGACGTACCGGCTCGCTCCGCCTCGGCTGCCAAGCTGCTCATGTCTATGCATCAGGGTTCACGGACCGTTGCCGAGTACGCCATAGAGTTCGTACCCTGGCGGCAGAGGTGGGTTGGAACAATGAGGCTCTGGTGGCTGCGTTTTCTCAGGGTCTTTCTGATGCATTGAAGGACGAGATTGAAGGCAAGGAATTGCCTGTGGAGCTGGAAGCACTAATTTCCTTCCTGATCCTGATTGATAACAGGCTCAGGGAGAGGCCTTCACTCAAGGAACGCCTGTGGAGGCCTTCCAATCGACTGGCACCTGTGTTTTCTGTCCCACCCGTTCCTCCCTCTCCTCCCACGCCTCCTGGGGATAGATTGTCTGGTGGTGAGCCCATGCAGCTGGGGTTTGCTTGCCTTTCCGAGGGAGAGCGGGCCGCTCGGCGTCAGGAGGGTTGCTGCCTGTACTGTGGCCTTGGTGGGCACTTTCGGCAGTCCTGTCCGGTCCTTCCGGGAAACGCTCGCACCTGAGATCCTGTCGGGGACAGATCTTGGGTGGAGTCTCCTCGTCCCCGGCATTCCGCAGAGATAAACCACTGATCACCGTTGTCCTCTCTTGGGTGGAGGGCTCGGTGACGGCCCAGGCGTTGGTAGATTCTGGGGCCGGCGGGTTGTTTATGGACAGCTCGTTTGCTGCCCAGCACTCCATTCCCCTGCAGGCTCGAGTTACCCCATTGGTTCTCGAGGCGATAGATGGCAGGCCCCTGCAACCACCGCAGGTTACCCACGAGACCATGCCAGTTGAAGTAGCTATTGGGGCTGTTCACAGGGAGTTGGCCTGTTTCCAGGTGATTTCTTCTCCACACTATTCGGTGGTTTTGGGGTATCCCTGGCTCCAGACGCACAATCCAACCTTTAATTGGCGAACTGCCGAGATTCTCTCGTGGTCTCCACAGTGTGGGGCCGGGTGCATCCGTGGGCCGGTTAAGGTGTTGTGTGCCTCCTCGGACTCTGCGTTGCCCACCAATTATGGGGAGTACCAGGACGTGTTTGATAAGGTATGCGCTGGTGCCTTACCTGCTCATCGTCCTTACGACTGCGCCATATCCTTGCAACCCGGTGCCACTCCTCTGCGTGGCAGGGTGTATCCTCTCTCGGTTGCGGAGAATAAGGCCATGGAGGAGTACATTGCGAATGCGCTTTCCTGGGAGCACATTCGTAAGTCTACTTCCCCAGCAGGAGCGGGCTTTTTCTTTGTAAAGAAGAAGGTTGGTGAATTGAGGCCTTGCATCGATTATAGGGGTCTCAATCGAATCACCACTAAGAATGCCTACCCGATTCCCTTGATTACTGAGTTGTTCGACCGCCTTAAGGGGGCAACAGTCTTTAACAAACTTGACCTTAGGGCGGCTACAACCTCGTACGGATCAAACAGGGGGATGAGTGGAAGACCGCGTTTAACACCAGAACCGGTCACTACGAATACCTGGTGATGCCCTTCGGGTTGTGTAACGCGCCTGCAGTGTTTCAGGAATTCATAAATGATGTCCTTCGTGACTTGTTGCAGCAGTGCGTGGTAGTTTACTTGGATGACATCCTGGTTTACTCTGCCTCCATGGAGTCCCATATCCAGGATGTCAAGCAGGTGCTGCAATGATTACGTGAGAACGAACTTTTTTGTAAACTTGAGAAGTGCGAATTCCATCGATCCCAAGTTGCCTTTTTGGGCTACATCATTTCTGCGGAGGGATTCTCCATGGACCCTCAGAAGGTTGCGGCAGTGGCCTCGTCCCAATGGTCTTCGGCCCATTCAGCGCTTTTTGGGTTTCGCCAACTACTATCGGAAGTTCATCAGGAACTTCTCCATGCTGGCAAAGCCTCTCTCAGACCTAACCAAGAAGGGCAGTAATCCTCATGAGTGGCCATCTGAGGCCATCGTAGCTTTCGAGGCTCTGAAATCCGCCTTCGCTTCGGCTCCGATACTGTCTCATCCCAATCCTGGATTGCCCTTCGTCCTTGAGGTTGATGCATCCAAGACGGGAGTAGGCGCTCTCCTGTCTCAACGTCGGTCGCCCGATGGACCCCTACTTCCCTGTGGGTTCTACTCCAGGAAGCTTTCCTCTGCAGAGTGCAACTACCAGATTGGAGATAGGGAGTTGTTGGCAATCATTCTGGCTCTCAAGGAATGGAGGCACCTGCTCGAGGGCTCCGCAGTTCCGGTCCTCATTCTTACCGATCATAAGAACCTGACTTATCTTTCGGAGGCCAAAATATTGACACCCCGTCAGGCCAGATGGGCCTTGTTCTTGTCGCGGTTCAACTATGTGGTCTCCTATTTGCCTGGTTCCAAGAATGTCAGGGCTGATGCATTATCGCGGCAATACTCTGAGTTGTCTAGGGAGGACTCTGAGCCAACCTCGGTCATACCTCCGGATCAGATCCTGGCTGCCATTCGCACCAGTCTGACTTCTCCCCTTGGGGAGCAGATTTTGGCGGCTCAAACTGACGCTCCTCCCGAGAGACCGGAGGGTAGATGTTTTGTACCTGAAGGGTTGCGCACCCGTCTGCTGCGTACCTACCATAACTCCAAAACTGCCGGACATCCGGGGAGGAACCAGTTGTCTTGGGTCGTCTCTCGGTTGTTCTGGTGGCCAACTCTCCGTGCCGACATCGCCTCTTATGTAGCGGCATGTTCGATCTGTGCCCAGAATAAATCTCCACGGCATCTTCCAATGGGTCTTCTGCAACCCATTCCCAATGGGGAGCGTCCTTGGTCACAACTGGGCATGGACTTTATTGTAGACCTCCCTGTGTCTCGGGGTCATACGGTCATTCTCATGGTCGTCGATCGTTTTTCCAAAATGTGCCATTGTATTCCACTCAGGAAATTACCAACAGCGCAAGAACTGGCCACGGTCTTTTTCAGGGAGATTTTTCGCCTGCATGGGTTGCCCAAGGTGATTGTCTCGGACCGCGGGAGTCAGTTCGTGTCCAGATTCTGGCGCGCCTTCTGCTCCCAGTTGGGTATTAGTCTCTCCTTTTCTTCAGCCTACCACCCGCAGTCCAATGGGGCTGCGGAGCATTCCAATCAGGCCTTAGAACAATTCATTCGGTGTTATATCTCAGACCATCAGGATGATTGGGCCAATCTCCTGCCTTGGGCAGAGTTTGCCAGGAACTCGGCGGTCAACTCCTCCTCCGGGATGTCTCCCTTCATGGCCAACTATGGTTACCAACCCGCGGTATTACCTGAGAGGTTCTCACCACAGGACATTCCGGCTGTGGAGAACCATCTTGCTGCCCTGTGTTCTTCATGGGGGCAGATCCAGAGGGCCTTGAGGGACTAAGCTCAGCGTCAGAAGTTCCAGGCTGATCGCCGACGGTTGCCCGCTCCTTCATACCAGGTCGGCGATCGGGTGTGGTTGTCTACTCGTAACCTCAATGTTTGGGTGCCCACACCCAAACTAGCTCCCCGTTTTCTCAGTCCTTTTCGCATTCTCCGCAAGATGAATCCGGTGGCCTATGCCCTTGCCCTTCCGCCTGGGATGCGGATCTCCAATGTCTTTCATGTATCACTGTTGAAACCTCTGATCTGCAATCGCTTCACTACCTCTCTGCCTCGGCCCCGTCCCATCCGGGTTGACGGTCATGAGGAGTATGAGGTGAGCCGGATCCTGGACTCTCAATTGGTGCGCAGTCGATTATAGTTCCTGGTTCATTGGCGCAGTTATGGTCCCGAGGAGCGTTCCTGGGTTCCTTCCGCGGATGTCCATGCTCATGCCCTCCTCCGCGCTTTTCATACCCGCTTTCCTCAGAAACCTTTTGTTGAGCCGCGGAGGGGGAGGGGCCCTTGAGGAGGAGGTACTGTCAAGGTCCTACCTTTTCCCAGAGGTTATGTTACTCCATGTGCTGGCATCCATCTTGGATTTCTGCTGAGCATGGTGGGAATCTTTTATGCCTTCAGGTCTCTGAGGTCCATCCCCCAGAGGGGTGTGGCTGAGTACATATAAGCCTGTGATCCGCACATGCTCTTTGCACTTGTGTCTTGTGTCTTTGTCTTGCTACAGCTCTGTGTATACTCTCGTGACTCTTCTGGTATCTGACTCGGCTTGTGACTAAAACCATTCTCTGTGTTTTCCTTCGATCTGACCTTCCGTTGCTGAACCCGGCCCGTGACCTGTGATTCTCTGTCTACTGTTCTGTACCGTTTTGTCCCGTTGTTGTCGACCCGGCCTGCCTGACTACGCTATTGTCATTCTTACCAGCTACATGCCATTGGCGGCGGCCATTACAGCAGCCGGGGTGTCTTGGGGGCCGCAACCTGGTTCCTGGCTGCGTCAAGTCCATCCCCACCATCAGGGGCCCTAGAGAAGGGCAGCCTGGGACTTCGGTCTGTTGGTGGTGGTTGTCGTCAGCCAGTGCGTTACCCTGCCACTAGGCCTACCTGTCCGTTCCACAGCCCTGCCCTGACAGGCGGTTTCGGTAGAGTGTAGGGGATGGAAGCTAGACTGTAGGGGATCGAGGAGGTGGTTGTAGTTGAGGTGAGAGCATAGGTGGGTGTAGACGAGGCGCTCGAGGAGTTTAGATGTAAATGGGAGCAGGGAGATGGGTCTGAGGTTGTTCGGGTCATTGGGGTCCAGGGAGGGCTTTTTAAGTATGGGGGTGATGTGTGCATGTTTCAGAGGGGAGGGGAAAGTGCCTGAGGAGAGGGAGAGATTGAAGATGTGGGTGAGGGAGTGTAGGATGGAGGAGGAGGAAGGTCGTAGGAGTTGTGAGGGGATAGGGTCGAGGGGGCAGGTGGTGAGGCGGGCATCAGAGAGGATCTTGGAGACTTCCTCGATGGTAGTAAGGTCAAAGGTGCGGAGTGTTGGGGGAGCTTCGGTATGAGGAATGTAGGGTGGGGTGGAAGTGGAGGTCAGAGCAGTGGTGGGGCCGTGGGAGAGGGGTGATGAGGGGGTAGCTGAGTGAGGGGGAACGGGGTTGGAGGGAGTTTGAGCAGCGACGAAGTCCCTGCGGGTTATGTCGAGGGGGAGGGGGGATGAGGGGGTAGCTGTGTGAGAGGGGACGGGTTGAGAGGGCGTGTGAGTTGCGGCGATGTCCTTGCGAATTGTGTCAATCTTGTTTTTGAAGTGATTGGCAATCTCAAGGGCGGTGAGTGAGGTGCTGGGTGGAGGTGGGGGTGGAGAGAGTAGAGAGTTGAAGGTGGAGAAGAGTCGGCAAGGATTGGAGGAGAGGGTCTTGATGAGGGTCAGGAAGTAGGCTTGTTTGGCTGCGTGGAGGGAGGAGGTGTAGGTGTGGAAGGCAGATTTGTAGCTGGTGAAGGCTTGTTGGGATTTTGTTTTGCGCCATAGTCGCTCCAGGGCAGGACTGTGTTGTTTGAGGGTTTTGGTGTGATTAGTCTGTCAGGGCTGGAGCGGTCGGGATCTGATGTTGCGTGTGGTTAAAGGCGCTAGTGAGTCAAGGGCTGTTGACAGCGCGTTGTTGTAGGCAGTCATAGCCAAGTCGGGGCAGGACAGGGGGAGGATGCTGTCGTGGAGTTGATCAGCTGCAGAGTGGAGGGGGGCAGGGTTAAGGTTGCGGTGGTTACGGCTGGTAGTAGTGTGACATTTGGAGGGGTAGGCGTTGGAGGACGAGGAGATAGAAAAGGTAATCAGGTTGTGGTCAGAGAGAGGAAAGGGGGTGTTAGTGAGGTTGTGGGGAGTGCAGCGGTTGGAGAAGACAAGATCAAAAATATTACCGTTGGAGTGGGTGGTGGATTGTATGCACTGTGCAAGTGCAAAGGAGGAGGTTAAGTGGAGGAGATGGGATGTGTCTGGGTTGTCGAGGTTGACAGGGATGTTGAAATCCCCAAGGATGATGGTGGGTAGCTCAGAGGAGAGGAAGAAGGGTAGCCAGGAGGAAAAGTCATCCAGGAAGTGGGGTATGGATCCAGGAGGCCGGTATATCACAGCAATCTTCAGGGGGGTTGGGGAGAATAGTCGGACGCAGTGGGCCTCGAAGGAGGAGAAGGATAGGGAGGGGGGGTTTGGGAGGACTCGGAAGGTGCTCTGCGATGACAGGAGCAGACCAACCCCACCACCTTTACAACCGTTAGGCCTGGGTGAATGGGTCCAGGTGAGACCTCCGTAGGAGAGTTCAGCATGGGAGGTAGAGTCAGTGGGCTGGATCCAGGTTTCCGTAATCGCCAGGAGGTTGAGAGAGCGGGAAACAAAGAGGTCGTGGATGGCGATAAGCTTGTTGCACACCGATCAGGCGTTCAGGAGTGCACATGAAAACGGGGGGGAGATTTTAGGGAGCAGGGGGACAGATACTAAGTTGCGGGGGTTGCGGCGGGACATGGAGGCGGGAGGGTGTTGTGCGGGTGAGGGAGGTGGTGGAGGGCCAGGATTCAGGGAGATGTCCCCCGCGGTTAGGAGAAGGGTGAGAAAGGTGGTATGGGAGCTGGATGTGCAGGAGCGTGAGAAACTACTAGTGGAGGTGTTCGGGTCAGTGGGAGAGTGGAGTAATAGGAGGAGGTGGTGGGTGCCGTAGAGGGGTTCCATCCTCACCCAACTTGTTCCAACTAAGCTTGAATCTTTTGCATTGCAAAAATCCACATGTCTCTTTTCTCAATGCACTTCAGGTGTATAATATAAACTGCTAAATACCTTTTCTCATCAGCAGTATATATCAGCGTCCAGCTGAGCACTGTTTAAAGCTTGTAGTAGGAATTTTCATTTTGTTCTGACTGTCCTATGAGGCTGCATAACCGCTGACCCTCTGTCTGGACAGTGCTAATTGGCCCTGTGCTGATCACATGCACCCTCCCAAGTAAAAAAAAATATCTCTAGCAATACACACTAAACTTAGCATGTGCAGAGTGACTCCTAGAGTTCTGTACTATCGGCAGATGGATTGGGGACTGTGGAAGAAGGGGAGGATCAGAGAAGACAGGTTCAAATAGCCTTTTTACACAATGTGGACAATTAACCCCTTATGTTCCCCAGTGAGTATAACAAGCATGCTTTACTGCATATACAGACTGATTGTACTGTTGTGGGTTTAGTAACACTTTCAATTGTGCATTTTTAATGTTGCTCTCTCAGCCCTTTTTAAAGTGCTACTCATTGCCAAACGGTATTGTTTAAAACACCCAGCTCCCCATGCCCTTTGTTTGACAATCCCTTTCCTATGAGCCTTAAAAATTAGGCATTTTGCAGCATTTATCCCTCCATAGACTTCAATTGGGGTTTTGGGATTATTCACAATTTTCCACACTTTTTAAAACTTTTTTAAAGGTAAATAGCAGTTTGAATTTATGAATGTTTTTAGGATTTTACAACAAATTTGCAATAGCTGTGTGTATCACACTGGGAATGTTTGCATGTTTGTAGGCCAACCCATGACCCTGGTTAATGTTCCATGCACAAGCCTACTCAGGACAAAGTTTATTGGCCAGTATGTATTTTTCCAGACAATCGCTATCACTCCCCCTGTCACATTCAACACTTGCATTGCTCCCTTTCCCCCCTCTGTCATAGGCAACAACATGCACATTTTCCTTTGTCAGCTCAAAGAAAGAACTTTTGCCAAAAAGTCTTTGGTGTTTGAGTTGTGTATGTACTGAGGTTTAATGCTTGTATGCTGCCATCTAAAATCTGTAGGCAGCTGAAAGTGGAACTAAACCTTCCTATCCTTTTCAGCTAAGGAAGCTGCCATCTTAGCCTCCGTTTGATCTGCAACTGCCATGGTGCTGCCCATGTGATCAGTTATGACACCAGCCATTTGATGGTTTGACAGTTTGGTTCAGAGCCCAAGAAAACGCAACAGTTAGGCCTCATTGCACACAGGACGTTAAAAAACTCTCCTAGAAGCTGGCAGCAGCATTGTTGCAGAAAAAATACCTGACACTTGTAAAAGTATCTAACGTTTTTACAAGCGTTTAGGCGTGGTTACAAGTGTCAAGCGCTTGAGTGTTAATTTAATTGGCCAGAATGATCATTTATTCTGGCCATTGAAATTAATTAAAAATCAAGTGCTAAACACGCCAAGTGGTTTTTCTGCCAAAACGCTGATGCTTCTGGACGCACTGGACCTGAGTTTTTTTTCCTGCTGGTAAACGTTACTGCTACTGAAAACTTCTAAAAGTCAATGTGTGCATGGACGCATAGGATAACATAGAGGGCCGTTTGGAAGCAGTAAAAAAAAAAAAGTCTGATGTCCCAAAAGTGGCTGCAAAAATGTCCTGTGTGCATGAGGCCTTAGCATTCTCAGCATTTTGGTTTTTTTAAACCATTAGATCAAAGGGTTTATTTCAGCTTTAATACTGGGCCTGTCTGGAGAGGGCCAGTGGCCAACAGTCCTATGCTCTGCACTTCTGACAGTTATACACATAATCATTCAAAAAATTCTCAGTGAGATTAATACATTTAATCAAGGTGCTAATTGTCACAAACTGCCTGCTGCATTCGTTTGCCACCTGTGGCCTAAGTGAGGGGTCAAGAAGCACAGAACAGTTGCCTGTGAAGATGTATGAAATAGTGTAGCGCTCCACTGAAATTATATACAGTTGCAAGAAAAAGTATGTGAACCCCTTGGGATTACGTGGAGTTTTGCATGAATTGGGCATAAAATGTGCTCTGAACGTCATCTAAGTCACAACAATAGAAGAACACAGTCTGCTGAACATAATGCTACACAAACATTAGATGTTGCCATGGTTTAATTGCACATAAAATGTAAACATTCACAGTGCAGGGAGGAAAAAGTATGTGAGGCCCTAGCTTAATGACTTCTCCCAGAGCTAATTGGAGCCAGGAGTGAGCCAACCTTGACTCCAATCAGTGTGATGATATTGGATGTGTTGCTGACAGCTGTCCTGTCCTTAAAAAACACACATCTGTTTTGGGTTTACTGGTTTCAAGAAGCACTGTCTGATGTGAACCATGCCTCGCAGAAAAGAGCTCTCAGAAGACCTACGATCAAGAATTGTTGACTTGCATGAAGCTGGAAAAGGTTACAAAAGTATCTCCAAAACCCTTGATGTTCATGTGTCCACGGTAAGACAGATTGTCTACAAATGGAGAAAGTTTAGCACTGTTGCTACTCTCCCTAGGCAGTGGTCGTCCTGTAAAAATGACTGCAAGAGCACAGCGCAGAATGCTGCATGAGGTAAAGAAGAATCCCAGAGTGTCAGCTAAAGACCTACAGAAATCTCTGGCACATGCTAACATTTTTGTTGACACATCTACAATAAGGAAAACATTAAACAAGAATGGAGTACATGGGAGGACATCACGGAGGAAGCCATTGCTGTCCAAAAAGAATATTGCAGCACGATTGAAGTTTGCAAAAGAGCACCTGGATGTTCCACAGCACTACTGGCAAAATATACTGTGGACAGATGAAACCAAGATTGAGTTGTTTGGGAAGAACACACAACACTATGTGTGGAGAAAAAAAGGCACAGCACACCAACATCAAAACCTCATCCCCACTGTAAAACATGGCGGAGGGAGCATCATGGTTTGGGGCTGCTTTGCTGCCTCAGGGCCTGAACGGATTGTTGTCATTGATGGGAAAATGAATTCCAGAGTTTATCAAGACATTTTGCAGGAAAACTTATGACCATCTGTCCGCCAACTGAAGCTCCGCAGAGGATGGGTGATGCAACAGGACAATGACCCAAAGCATACAAGTAATTCAACAAAACAATGGCTGCAACAGCACAGAATACACCTTCTGGAGTGGCCCAGTCAGAGTCCTGACCTCAACCCGATTGAAATGCTGTGGCATGACCTTAAGAGAGCGATTCACACCAGACATCCCAAGAATATTGCTACACTGAAACAGTTTTGTGAAGAGGAGTGGTCCAAAATTACTCCAGATTGTTGTGCAGGTCTGATCTGCAACTACAGGAAATGTTTGGTTGTGGTTATTGCTGCCAAAGGAGGGTCAACCAGTTATTAAGTCCAAAGGTTCACATACTTTTTCCTCCCTGCACTGTGAAGGTTTACATGTTATGTGTAATTAAACCATGGCAACATCTAATGTTTGTGTAGTATTATGTTCAGCAGACTGTGTTCTTCTATTGTTGTGACTTAGATGACGTTCAGAGCACATTTTATGCCCAATTCATGCAAAACTCCACGTAATCCCAAGGGGTTCACATACTTTTTCTTGCAACTGTATTAATGAACTAAATTCATATAGTAGTGAACCTTAATTTATTTAAAGTGCAATATGTGCTCTAATAATGATATTATCATAAAAATAAATATGTGTATTTATAATACAAAAAAATATATTTAAAGTGATATAAATATTCCAAATGTGAATAAATATATAAATAAAATAATATATAATTTTCAAAATATCATAATATCCAAAATAATGTCCAATCCAAAAAAGTCCGCTCCGTGATTATAGTCAGAAACTGGATACAACTTTCTTTTATATTCGCTCACCTTTTTTTTAGCCCATTTTTTTGGGATTATAAATACACATATTTATTTTTATAATAATATCATTATCAGAGCACATATTGCACTTTAAATAAATGAAGGTTCACTTGTATATGAATTTAGTTCATTAATATATCATTTCAGTGGAGTGCGACACTATTTCATATATCTTCACTAACTTATTCACTCAATCACATGAACATGTGTAAAAGTGTTAGTGTACCACACCATTTCTAAACAGTGTTTCACTATATTATTATATATAATTTAATTTATTTAATTCACCCTAGTAGCTCACAAGCACAGATAATTTACAGAACAGTTGCCTAACCTGGAGTTTATGGTCGCCCACATCACCCACAACTAGCACCCCACCAGCTGTGCAAATGGTGCCAGGCATTCCTTTTGGTGTTTTATCATTTGATTCTTTATATTTTTTCTATTAGCAAATAAGTCTTTCCTGTATTTATCAACACTATAAAAAATGACATTTACATTACAATATCTCTCGAGTACAAAGGTTAAAAATTGTCTGTTTGTAGTTACTATGTCATTATACAACCAATAAACTTCCCACAAAGCGGAACTGTTCTACATTTATGCATTGGGAATCACATCATTAGCAGTAGCATAGGCTGACACTTTTGACAAATCTCATTTTCTGTTTTTTTTAATCATTATTAATATACCTGGCGTCCAGTTGTTCTGCTCACTGATATTGTAAGAGAAGCTGACTGCAGAGTGAAGAATGGCTCGTTGTCGGACAGACTGTATACAGAGACCTCTCTCTCTTGTATTCTACAAGCTGGGGAAAGTGGTGGGCCGGTACCCGTGGTGGTTCCTCTTTATTCCCATGGTCATATCTGCCGGTCTGGGAGCTGGATTTTACTTTTTACCTCAAAGGCAGGCTAATGACATAGAAAATGAATTCACCCCGGTTGGAGGTACAGCTAAATCTGAGAGAGAATTTGTGAGGACACACTTCCCAACCAACGACTCAGGGCATTTCTCTGCACAGAGACTCTATACGGAAGGTTCGTTTGTCTCTCTCATTGCTGTCAGCCTATCTGATAATATTCTCAATGTTGATTCATTTAGAGAGCTGATGAACCTAGATGAGATGGTGCTGAAAATGAACATTACTGTGACTCAATCTGATGTTGATGTGATTCTAAATTTCCAAAGTGTATGTGCAGAAGTCCAGGAGAGGAAATGTATGGTGGTTAATCCACTTCTATCTTCAGTACAAAGCAATTTGAGTTTAATAGAAACAATAAGTATCAGCTACCCCATGTTTCAGGGGAAAATATTCCTAGGAACATACCTGGGTGGAGTGACACTCAGTCCCAACAACACCGTGGAGAAAGCTAAAGCAGTTCGGTTGGTGTATTACCTGAGAGAGGATAACGAACACGACAGACAGAACAGCCTGCTATGGATTGAGCATTTTATCAAATCCGCCTCAGCCAACATTAATTCACTACAATTCAAGAATGTAGAGGTAATCATTACTTTATAATACTTTCTTTTACTTTACAAACATACTGTATGAGATTGTTGCCTTTCCTTTTTTAATCAATTTATCGCATGTGACGGAAAAGGTATTTATTTTTCTGACTGGTTGCTCAGTCTACTTTAAAGTAGTATTCTGTAAAGATTCATGTGGGGGGGTTTTAATAAGGCAAAGTGCAGTAGCCTATAGCTGCCAATATGCAATGATCTTTCAGTGTCTGCGTTACTGTTCATTATTACTCTGTATGCTGTCCCTAAAATTCATAAAGAGTACTGTAAGCACAAATTATGTTGCACCCACATGCTGACAAGTGGTGCTTGTGAAAAATTCCTGTACCTGTCAGGAACAGAGACATAAGTTTGCTGTAAAGGGCAAGCAATGAGGCCTGATTGTCCATACCAGTAACTCTTAGTGCAGTTCAGTAATGCTGAGCTCCTTGCCCGGCCACTGCACCAGGCACACTGGCCGAGGAGTTTAATTATGGGGTTGGTAGAACCTAATAGGTAACTCTGAGACTGGTTCCCCATCAGGTCTGCCGCCCTTGTGATTGACAGCTGAAGGCAATAGGCGTATTCTATAGCCAATGAAGAACTGAATAGCAGTTATAGAATCCACCCAATGCTATCAATCATAAGGCAAGCAGACCTGAATCAGAAGCAGTCAGAGTTCCCTATCAAGCTCCCCCTCCCTTGTGATTGAAAGGGGAAGTCAGTGAGCCGTTTCAATAGCCAGTCCAATGAGGGGTTTGAAATCCACCCAATGCCTTTAGCTGTCAATCATATGAGAGGCAGACATAATGGGAAACTACTCTCTCAGCATCCCCACCAAACTCTGGCCAATGCAGTGTTCAGCCCTACATCATTGGTTGCTAGGACACTGGCAGCCTTCGCCCTAACAACCAGTGAAGCAAATGCACTACAAAATAAAAAAAGTAACACAACTACTCCACTCTTCCCCCCAATAGCTGTGGCCTGTCTACATGTTAACTTTGAGTCGGTCTTAATTACCTTCAGTTTTGTTATCAATGAATGGTGGTAATTGTCTTTGAATTCATAGTGACATATAGAAAAAGTGATGCAAATAACTAAGTGAATCTGTTGAATGTGTCAGTACTGTTACCGAAACTGTTGCAAGACTTTCAAGATCTAAGCACAGGACTGTCAGAAAGGTGTTATATATATATATACTGTATATACATATATATATATATAAAGATAAAGCGCTGTGTACATTTATGGAGCTATATAAGTATCTGAAATAAATAAAATGCTTTATTGAATTCACCCCCCCCTCCCAGTATCTCTGTTAGCTACTCCTACCCAGGCCTGCTGTTAGAAACCACGGGGCCCCGTAGAGCCAACCTGACAGCCCCCACCCAAACAAACACAGTTTACTATGCTTCAGTTATGAACACAGTGAGTGATCAATACCAATCACTCATTGCGTTCATTCATGAAAGAAAGGGGCTGGTAAATGTGACATATTTACCAGACCCTTCCCGCACTCTACATCCTGCAAGATCAGATTGTGTGCTTGCAGCTACCAGTGGGAAGGAGAAGAGAGAAGCCAGCAGCACTGAAGGGGTGGGGGCACACAGGAGGCCTAGGCAGCAGGGAGTAACATATGGTGCACAAGGAGAGTGATGGGTGCAAGGGGAGGGGCAATTACTGGAACCGATCCCCTGTATGGCTCTCTCTTTCAGCTGTTGCAGAGAGAGCCATACAGGGGATTGGTTCCAGTAAGTGCCCCCCCATGAGCTGATCACCATCCCTGCCCACATACAATTTACCCATCTGCACGGTGCCCCTGCTTTACTAGGCCCCGTACAGGAGGACTGGTAGTACACCCTTATCCACGGCCTTGCTCCTACCACACTACCAGCTTGTGGTAAAACAAATCAAAATCCAATCCATAAACTCTCATTTCACTACAGGCATTTACACAGCATTTTACATATATATTGCACTTCCCCATTCTCTACCCCCAGGCTTTCTCTGGTGCAGCCTCCATCAACATACCCTATGTCAGCTTGTGCTGGAGCCTAGAGGGAGCGGTGATGTCACTGCCCTATTAGCTGACAGTGCTTGAGCATTTAGTCCCAAGGCCTAAGCACTGCATCATGGGAGGAGATGACATGTTGCCCTATTAGCGGAAGCACTGGGTATTTTGTATCAGCTGCAACAGAGGAAGGAGCCGTGTGAAAAGTTGGAGTTGTATCACACTGTTCAGCTTCTTAGCATTTAGTGACAGTGCTATGGAACATCTATTACATGGCACATGAACCGCATGTGAATAACTACTAAATGTCTTTCTAGAGCCCCCGTCTATATATCAAACAGGAGGAAAACAATATAGAATCTACTACTATTTGTACCTGGAATGAATACTTCACAGTTTACCTTCAGGCCAAGAGACATTTGACTTTCCTGATTGAGGAAAACACATGGAGATTACATGCATGGCCAGTGGTGTATTTAGGTTTGGTGCTGCCCTAGGCAACACAAAGATCGCCCCCCCCCCCCCCACAGAGAGTCCCTGACACCAACCAACACTCCCCTCCCCTACGAAGAGAGCTTGACATTGACCAATAACACCCCAGCCCCTCCCCCACCCGAGAGAGCCTTCCACTACCACCACCCCCCATACAGTGGCAATCTCCAACCACCCCGGCGAGAGAGAAGACACTCACCTTAACAGCTCCGGACATCCCTGGGATCAAGAGTCAGGCTCTGCATACACCATCAAGCAGCCTGCAGCCTCTCTCAGATCTCACCTGTTCCCCATGATTCCTTCTTTCGGGGGGGCAGAGCTGCCCCCCTGAAAAATGCTGCTGCCCCCCTGAAAAATGCTGCCCTTGGCAAATGCCTTGTTTACCTTGTGGTAAATATGTCCCTGTGCATGACCACTGTTGGTCCTGCCATCCCCTATACATATCTCCATGATCCCTGACAGAGATCAAAGAAACCTGGAACCTCTGAATATGGTTTACACAGATTCCCCAATGTAAGCCATGTACCGGGGTGGGCTCCCCAGGATATAGTGAAGTCACGAACGAGGAAAGCAACCCCAACACCAGCTTTTGCCACAACAGAATTTTACTTAGATGTGGCAAATAAACACAACCACAAATGCTGGAAAAATACAATAAATTTACATACACCCAGCCCAAAGGCTGAGACCCTTGTGCTGCACAGCACGGCACCTTCTGATGGATGAAGGTAGAAAGTATAGTAATGTACCTACTGGCGGGTACAACTAAGCTGCCACACCATACCTGTTATTACCCTAAAAGAGCAGGAATCAGTGTATGGGTGTACGGTATGGGCTAGCCTGCGCTGCAGCACAACAGCTTACAATTTTACACAAATCTACAATATTCCCCCTCCCATAACTGGTCCTGTAGCACGTGCATGATTATTCCTTCTGAGCAAAACGCCAGTCTGGCTTGAGTTTGTAGGATTTTATCAGCTCTCCAATGTGAAATGTCACTTTAAGTTATGGACTCCTTCCAATAATCAGTAACAACACTTGTGGCCTGACACAAATAGGGACCCTAACTAACTATAGGCCTGGACTCAGTCTCAAGGCGCCAACACTGAAATGAGGTGCGTGCACGATCTTACCGACCCGGGTCTGCTTTGCATCTGCTGGTGACTCTGAACAGAACAAATGTCACTCCAACAAGCATGCAGTATCGCAGTATATGCTGCTTAGTTCCTCTGCTCTCATCAGTATTCCTGGCAGCAATCTTCCTTTCTATGAACAGGATCAGGGTCTTGGACACAATCAGCTTCACTTAGCTGCAGCTCTGGTTACTGAGGGATGCTTTCACACCTGGATGTCATCAGATTCTCAGCTCATAGGGCCCCTTATTCACCATGCTCCAAAACATGGCTTCTCTCTCTCCTTCCTGTTCTCTCTCCACTCTGTGTGAAAATCCCACCTCTTCATGAATATACAAATATCTATGCAGTCTGAGGCTGTGTTAGAAAAACAGTGACATCTTGTGGCTAAACCGCAGAATGTCAGTCAAAACATTTAATTTACTCCACACAATAATTTATGTCCACACAAACAGTGTTCAGACAATGAGAGCTGTTTCCCCATCTCACACCAAACCCCATTCAGGACTCAATTGACTTCCTCCCAGGATAATAGGGATCCCGCTGGGCTGTCATCTTACGATAGGCCAGGCAGAAAGGAGTTAAACGTTTATCTGTACTGTATGCAAAATCTTTTACCACTTTGACCCCGTTTGCATTGTTAATCCTACTCTGCATTTGTTTAGTAAAGTTTAAGTTAAATATACCAACTGTTTGATCATTTAGCTGATTCCCATACCTGTTACACTTGCATAGGGAATGTGGGGGAAGGGGGCTCCATCAGCATGTTTTTCATGATGTCTGCTCTACAGCATGACTGTTATTATCCATAGTCTCGGAAAGGCATCAGTTAAAGTGTTACTAAACCACAGACCCTGCATTCACTATATCTGGTCTCCCCGGACCCTGCATTCACTATATCTGGTCTCCCAGGACCCTGCATTCATTATATCTGGTCTCTTCAAACCCTACATTCACTATATCTGGTCGTCCGCAGTACATACAACATGGAAATGCAATTACTTTAGTAAATATAAACTGCTAAGTACCTTTTCTCATCAGCAGTTAGAGCAGTCTTGTGAATTCAGCAGAGCATTGGTTAAAGCTTGTAGAAGGAGTTTTCTTTCTGCTCTAGGAGGATGTGAAAGTTCTGACTTTCTGTCTGGACAGTGCTGATTGGCCCTGTGCTGATCACATGCACTCACTCAATTTAAAAAAAAAAACCTCTCTAGCAATACACACCAAACTGAACATGTGCATGTGACTACGGATTCAGTCTGTATCAGGTTATCATTTCAACAAGAGGAGGAGCAGAGAAGACAGGATCAAACAGCCTTTTAAACAATGCAGAGGATTAACCCCTTAGATTCCACAGTGAGTATAACAAGCATGCTTTCCTGCATATACAGACTGATTTTACTGCTGTGGGGTTAGTAACACTTTAACTTTAAGGGAAATAAGAAGACAGCTGATGATCTCATATGTAAGGATAAGGTAGCAGATATCAATTGTATATCACTATACACTTCTAAACTGTTGTCATAGGCACAAAAAATGACATGTCTTTATTAATGTTTTTTTAGGTAACATATTTCACATCAGTATCACGACAGCAGGAATTTGAAGGCACTTCCAAATCTGTGATCCCATTGTTTTCCATTACATACTTTGTTACAATACTCTTTTCTATTATAACATGCATGAGGTAAGCAAAAGGTCATCAATGCCACTCACCTTCTCCCATCATAGGTACAGTAAGACATGGAATCATATCTCCCAGTACATAAAATTTATAAGCACTCACAAAACAATGTGTGACATCAGGGGTCAGACTCCGAGGCCAGTCGCTATATCAATGGGAAGGCTCACACAGAAAACAGCAGGGTACATACATAAGCAGGTCCCCCGGGTGAGTGACGTGGGCCCCCTCAAGGCGCACAGGATGCAAAAAATTGCAAAAAGTGTAAGAAGCACAAACAAAAATGTAAATGTGTTTTTCCATTCCATAAACACTTTTTATTCACTTGTAATGTAAATTTAAACTTTCTAGCAAACTAGACTTCTTCAGAAAAGCCACTTCCGTAGCACAGCCCCCTCCCTCCTGACATGTCACAGCCCTCTCCTCTAAATATTCATTGAGCTGGCCAAGCTCCTCTTTCCCTTCCTTTCCCTTCCCTACATGTAGTAGCTGAGTAATGAGTGAAGGGGAATTCTATAGCGTCACTTTAAGGCAGTGTTTCTCAACTCCAGTCCTCATGGACCCCCAACAGGTCATGTTTTCAGGATTTCCCTCAGATGAAACAGCTGTGGTAATTACTAAGGCAGTGAAACTGATCAAATCACCTGTGCAAAATAATGGAAATCCTGAAAACATGACCTGTTGGGGGTCCATGAGGACTGGAGTTGAGAAACACTGCTTTAAGGCCTCATGCAGATTGGACATTTATACAGCTGCTTGGGTCGTCAGGTGTTTTTTTTTGTTTTGTTTTTTTTTTTACTGCCTCTAAACCCCTCGGTATGTTATCCTATGTGTCCATGCACACATAGGCTTTTAGCAGCGTATTGTGGCAGGAGAGTTTACTGGCAGAAAAAAAAAATGCCAGGGCATCCTGGAGCAGTGGCATTTTGGCTGAAAAAAAAAACCGCTTGATGCACTTAAATACACGTGAAATGCTAGAAGCGTTTATCACTTAATTTATTCAATGGCCAGAATAAATGATTTATTCTTGCCAATAAAATGAATCAATGCCTTAGCACTTCGTGCCTGTAAACGCCGCTAAATGCTTCAAAAAGTGTTAGACTCTTTTACAGGTTTTTTTCTGCAAAAACGTTGCTGGTTTCTAAGGGCTCATGTACACGGGGCGTTTGGAAAACTCTTCTGACCACTGGAAACTGACTGCTAGAAAATGTAGGTCAAAAAACGTCAGTTTAGCCGCGTTTGCATACCGCATTTATGTGCTTTTGCATTTAGAAGTGTTTTTAAAAGATAACTTCAGGAGACCTTCCCAAATGCCCAGAATGCACTGAAAAATAGTAAATAATTAACTATTTCAGACATTTTGAGAGAAATAGAGAGAGCAGAAGCAGAGAGAGCAGTATGTGTTGAGATGACCTGTCTTCTCTGGTTGTATTCACTATGGATCCCATCATGAGAATAATGCGACACATTCTACCATTTTTTCCTTCATGCGAAACCTGGAACTGAATGCGCTGGTGTACTGGGTCCATTTGAATACATGGAAAACGCTTTGCATGCATTTCTGATGAAGAAAAAAAGGCTCTGGCCAGCATCTGGATTAAACCTGTCAAAAAATGCATATAAACGCAAACACGCAAAGCCAGTAAAATCTACTCCTGAACTCAATTTTGCTGCGTTCAAAAAAATGACTATAAACTCAACTGCCTGTAAACGACTGTAAAAGACTATGTGTACATAGACATTGAGGAAAACATAAAGCAAAGTTCAGGGGCTGCTGAAAAAAAAACGTTGAACAGCTCCTGAAAGTCAGTTTAGCAGCTGCAGTGTACATGAGCCCTAAGAGAATTAAAAAAAAGTCCTGTGAACATGAGGCCTAAGTATACTTAGGCTTCTGACATCATATTCAAGATGGCGTTGCCCAACAGCTGACTCAGAGCTTGGATGTGTACACAAGGGAGGTGCGCAATAGGTAAAAAAAAATGCATAAAATGTGTTAAATGCACATATTATTATTATTATTATACAGTATTTATAAAGCGCCAATGGCTCGCTCAGCGCTGTACATTACAAAGGGGGACAGAACATGTGACAGAACAATAACAATGCAATGCAAAACATTGTAATCTCTTGGTGCCGGCCGCACGCAAATGTGCGACCTCCTGGTGTCTGGGCCTTGACGCCGAGCGGCCGCACATTTGCGTGCAATTAAGAAAAACATATGTGCTGAGAGCGCGCGCCCTGCGCATTCCCAGAACCCGTCTGTTACTCTCAGAAAGGTCCCGATCTCCTCTTTCGATCGGGATCTTTCCCGATCATGTGACTCCCATGACAGCGAATCATGGTGGTCACATGACCCTAAAACCCCACCCCACCTCCAGGCTTCTGAAACCCTTAAAGGGCCGGAAGGCGCCAGCGCCAAGGGGTTAAGGAAAGATTGTTGTTGAAATGAATAGTCTGACAGCAGGGTTTCTTTTATCATAGTCATTACTGGCTATGAATTTTGCATAAGGAAAATCGTGTTAAAACAGTTGAGTTACCAGCGTCATAGAGAATATACGTGACCCTGCCGAAATCTATTTGGCTTTTAAATTCATATTTCACTGCCAAATTGGAAATCAGCAGTTTTGACATTTGTTTACATCCAATTAAAAACTGCATTGGATCTGCAGTACAGTCGGAACATTCAATATTGTAGTTAATTAGCCATCATAACAGCACTAAAACTCATTTTACATGTAAGATTGCTTCGGTTTAGTTTTGGATAGCTTTTTATTTCTATCTGTGTTCCCACTGAGATTTACCCTCTCTATTCATTTTTCTGATCACTGTCCAGAACAAACAGCGAGGGAAAAATCCATAATTTTGAGTTTTCACCAGAACAGGAATAGAGGGAACTCAACCAATGGGTGACAAACAAGAGAGAATTTCCATCACTTCTCAGATGTCTTTTCACTTCGTGTTGTTTCTATGGGACAGAAAGGGAGTGGAAATCTCTTCAATGGGACATATTTCAAGAAAAAGTTGTTTTAGCCATTCCTTACACTATCCATAATTAAAATAAAAGTTTTTGCTTTAGTTGAACTTTAATACAGTATATTGTATATCTGCTAATAACCTGTATAAACATATACTTGTCCAAATTATTAGACTGTTTAGTTACATAAATTCTGCTTCTGATTCTTTGCAGACTTGACTGTGTGCGGAATAAATTCTGGGTTGCTGCTTTTGGAGTCATTACAACTGGATTAGCCGTTCTCTCTAGCTTTGGCCTGCTGTTACTATGCGGCGTGCCCTTTGTCATTACTGTGGCAAATGCTCCTTTTCTTATTTTAGGTAAGTTAAAGGATATGTGTATTGTTTGTGGCGCTCACTCCCAGAGGGGAAGCTGAGAATATACCGAGGACTCCCTTGCTAGTACTGAGGGTGCCAGTCGAAAGCACAGACACAGCACACCAACAATCAGTCTTGGGGAACTCTTTTTAGAATTTATTCTTAAATAACTTGAAGCAGGAGAGAGGTTAAAGGGTTTTAGGATACTCCAAAACAAAAGTAGCAATAACAGGAGGAGAGCTTCTCACTAATGTACTCAAAGCAGCCTTTCCTGGAGGTAACAGAAGATGGCCAGTGTATCTAGGACTCTGTAAGATCGGTCTCAGTCCATATGGCATCCTCTGGTACTTAGTTTCCTTCTAGCAGTTGCATACCCAGGAGTCCACAACAACGTCTTTACTCACAATGTCCCAGGAGCTGTCTGCCATCCACAGGTACATCCTTAGTGAGGGAGTAAAACTATCCTTCTCCAGACCGGGACTCCAGCAAATGATCCTTTCCCAATATTCTCCAGGTCCTCAGCATAGCACCTTTTGAGGACCAGACTGCAGTTGCTCATCTCACTAGCTATCTCAAAGGGCAAGGCCAGCAGAACCCCCGAGAGAACTAGAACCCTCCCTGGAGAGGAACGCACACTCTGCTCAGGCCTCCCACGCATTTATCACCTCCCCAGCCACCTTCTGGATGCCTCCTTCCAGAGACTGGCTGGGGAAGATAAATATTCATACTGGACATTTGACTTTCCCTACCCTATATTCTGGAAGCTTCTTCAAGAAGCAAGTGGGAGAAAGCAAACACCCAAGAAACCCTGACCAGACAAAAGCAATAGATCACTGCTCCACTCACTACAGTGATGCCAAAAACTGAATTTAGCCTAGCAGCCTAATGTCCCATACACACAATGACAATATTGGACAAAAAAAATGCTTTTAGAGGGATCGCATGATAATTAGAGATGAGCGAATCGAAGTATCCGAAGTGGAATTCGAGTCGAATATCGGAAAAATTTCGATTCGTGCCGAATCCGAAAAATAGCCTAATTCGGACGCGCGAATCGAAATTTTTCAGAAAATGGCGGCTGACATGTGCGGCGACGGAGCGGGGATGTCTGGGAAGGCGCGCAGACAAGGCGCGCTGACCCATAATGCATTCCTCAACTACATGTGATCGCATCAGCCTATCAGCAGCCAGCCAGCCAGCACTGTGTAATGGTCGAGCTATAAATAGCGGCCATTTTGGAATTCTTCATTTGCCTGCAGTTATTGAACAGAGGCAGACCGCTCTGTACTAGGGACAGGGACAGAGTTAGGGCCACAGAAACGATAATTGGGGACAGAGAGAAGTTACTTAGGGACAGAGAACCATTACTCAGGGACACAGACTTGTTAATGAGGGCCACAGAATCGTTATTTAGGGACAAAGAAACGCTAGTTAGGGCCACAGAATTCATAATCAGGAACAGACAGAATTGTTACTCAGTGCCAGAGAATTGTTACTTAGGGCCACAGAAACGTTATTAGGGCCACAGAATTGTTACTCAGGGACAGACAGAATTGTTACTGAGTGCCAGAGAATTGTTACTCAGGGACAGACAGAATTGTTACTGAGTGCCAGAGAATTGTTACTTAGGGCCACAGAAACTTTCATTAGGGCCACAGAATTTTTACTCAGGGACAGACAGAATTGTTACTCAGTGCCAGAGAATTGTTACTCAGGGACAGACAGAATTGTTACTGAGTGCCAGAGAATTGTTACTTAGGGCCACAGAAACTTTACTTAGGGCCACAGAATTTTTACTCAGGGACAGACAGAATTGTTACTGAGTGCCAGAGAATTATTACTCAGGGACAGACAGAATTGTTACTGAGTGCCAGAGAATTGTTACTTAGGGCCACAGAAACTTTACTTAGGGCCACAGAATTGTTACTTGCACAGACACAGAATTGTTACTCGCACAGACACAGAATTGTTACTGAAGGCCACAGAACTGTTACTTAGGGCCACAGAATTGTTACTCGCACAGACACAGAATTGTTACTCGCACAGACACAGAACTGTTACTGAGGGCCACAGAACTGTTACTTAGGGCCACAGAATTGTTACTCGCACAGACACAGAATTGTTACTCAGGGCCACAGAACTGTTACTTAGGGACAAAGAAACGCTAGTTAGGGCCACAGAATTCATACTCAGGGACAGACAGAATTGTTACGGAGTGCCAGAGAATTGTTACTCTGGGCCACAGAAACTTTACTTAGGGCCACAGAATTTTTACTCAGGGACAGACAGAATTGTTACTGAGTGCCAGAGAATTGTTACTCAGGGACAGACAGAATTGTTACGGAGTGCCAGAGAATTGTTACTCAGGGCCACAGAAACTTTACTTAGGGCCACAGAATTTTTACTCAGGGACAGACAGAATTGTTACGGAGTGCCAGAGAATTGTTACTCAGGGACAGACAGAATTGTTACTGAGTGCCAGAGAATTGTTACTTAGGGCCACAGAAACTTTACTTAGGGCCACAGAATTGTTACTCGCACAGACACAGAATTGTTACTCGCACAGACACAGAATTGTTACTGAAGGCCACAGAACTGTTACTTAGGGCCACAGAATTGTTACTCGCACAGACACAGAATTGTTACTCGCACAGACACAGAACTGTTACTGAGGGCCACAGAACTGTTACTTAGGGCCACAGAATTGTTACTCGCACAGACACAGAATTGTTACTCAGGGCCACAGAACTGTTACTTAGGGACAAAGAAACGCTAGTTAGGGCCACAGAATTCATACTCAGGGACAGACAGAATTGTTACGGAGTGCCAGAGAATTGTTACTCTGGGCCACAGAAACTTTACTTAGGGCCACAGAATTTTTACTCAGGGACAGACAGAATTGTTACTGAGTGCCAGAGAATTGTTACTCAGGGACAGACAGAATTGTTACGGAGTGCCAGAGAATTGTTACTTAGGGCCACAGAAACTTTACTTAGGGCCACAGAATTGTTACTCGCACAGACACAGAATTGTTACTCGCACAGACACAGAACTGTTACTGAGGGCCACAGAAACTTTACTTAGGGACAAAGAAACGCTAGTTAGGGCCACGGAATTCATACTCAGGGACAGTCAGAATTGTTACGGAGTGCCAGAGAATTGTTACTCAGGGCCACAGAAACTTTACTTAGGGCCACAGAATTTTTACTCAGGGACAGACAGAATTGTTACTGAGTGCCAGAGAATTGTTACTCAGGGACAGACAGAATTGTTACGGAGTGCCAGAGAATTGTTACTCAGGGACAGACAGAATTGTTACTGAGTGCCAGAGAATTGTTACTTAGGGCCACAGAAACTTTAATTAGGGCCACAGAATTTTTACTCAGGGACAGACAGAATTGTTACTGAGTGCCAGAGAATTGTTACTCAGGGACAGACAGAATTGTTACGGAGTGCCAGAGAATTGTTACTCAGGGACAGACAGAATTGTTACTGAGTGCCAGAGAATTGTTACTTAGGGCCACAGAAACTTTAATTAGGGCCACAGAATTTTTACTCAGGGACAGACAGAATTGTTACTGAGTGCCAGAGAATTGTTACTCAGGGACAGACAGAATTGTTACGGAGTGCCAGAGAATTGTTACTCAGGGCCACAGAAACTTTACTTAGGGCCACAGAATTTTTACTCAGGGACAGACAGAATTGTTACTGAGTGCCAGAGAATTGTTACTCAGGGACAGACAGAATTGTTACGGAGTGCCAGAGAATTGTTACTCAGGGACAGACAGAATTGTTACTGAGTGCCAGAGAATTGTTACTTAGGGCCACAGAAACTTTAATTAGGGCCACAGAATTTTTACTCAGGGACAGACAGAATTGTTACTGAGTGCCAGAGAATTGTTACTCAGGGACAGACAGAATTGTTACCGAGTGCCAGAGAATTGTTACTCAGGGACAGACAGAATTGTTACTGAGTGCCAGAGAATTGTTACTTAGGGCCACAGAAACTTTAATTAGGGCCACAGAATTGTTACTCAGGGACAGACAGAATTGTTACGGAGTGCCAGAGAATTGTTACTCAGGGACAGACAGAATTGTTACTGAGTGCCAGAGAATTGTTACTTAGGGCCACAGAAACTTTAATTAGGGCCACAGAATTTTTACTCAGGGACAGACAGAATTGTTACTGAGTGCCAGAGAATTGTTACTCAGGGACAGACAGAATTGTTACGGAGTGCCAGAGAATTGTTACTCAGGGCCACAGAAACTTTACTTAGGGCCACAGAATTTTTACTCAGGGACAGACAGAATTGTTACTGAGTGCCAGAGAATTGTTACTCAGGGACAGACAGAATTGTTACGGAGTGCCAGAGAATTGTTACTCAGGGACAGACAGAATTGTTACTGAGTGCCAGAGAATTGTTACTTAGGGCCACAGAAACTTTAATTAGGGCCACAGAATTTTTACTCAGGGACAGACAGAATTGTTACTGAGTGCCAGAGAATTGTTACTCAGGGACAGACAGAATTGTTACCGAGTGCCAGAGAATTGTTATTCAGGGACAGACAGAATTGTTACTGAGTGCCAGAGAATTGTTACTTAGGGCCACAGAAACTTTAATTAGGGCCACAGAATTTTTACTCAGGGACAGACAGAATTGTTACGGAGTGCCAGAGAATTGTTACTCAGGGACAGACAGAATTGTTACTGAGTGCCAGAGAATTGTTACTTAGGGCCACAGAAACTTTAATTAGGGCCACAGAATTTTTACTCAGGGACAGACAGAATTGTTACTGAGTGCCAGAGAATTGTTACTCAGGGACAGACAGAATTGTTACGGAGTGCCAGAGAATTGTTACTCAGGGCCACAGAAACTTTACTTAGGGCCACAGAATTTTTACTCAGGGACAGACAGAATTGTTACTGAGTGCCAGAGAATTGTTACTCAGGGACAGACAGAATTGTTACGGAGTGCCAGAGAATTGTTACTCAGGGACAGACAGAATTGTTACTGAGTGCCAGAGAATTGTTACTTAGGGCCACAGAAACTTTAATTAGGGCCACAGAATTTTTACTCAGGGACAGACAGAATTGTTACTGAGTGCCAGAGAATTGTTACTCAGGGACAGACAGAATTGTTACCGAGTGCCAGAGAATTGTTACTCAGGGACAGACAGAATTGTTACTGAGTGCCAGAGAATTGTTACTTAGGGCCACAGAAACTTTAATTAGGGCCACAGAATTTTTACTCAGGGACAGACAGAATTGTTACTGAGTGCCAGAGAATTGTTACTCAGGGACAGACAGAATTGTTACGGAGTGCCAGAGAATTGTTACTCAGGGCCACAGAAACTTTACTTAGGGCCAGAGAATTTTTACTCAGGGACAGACAGAATTGTTACTGAGTGCCAGAGAATTGTTACTCAGGGACAGACAGAATTGTTACTGAGTGCCAGAGAATTGTTACTTAGGGCCACAGAAACTTTACTTAGGGCCACAGAATTGTTACTCGCACAGACACAGAATTGTTACTCGCACAGACACAGAATTGTTACTGAGGGCCACAGAACTGTTACTTGGGGCCACAGAAACGTTAATCAGGGACACAGAATTGTTACTGAGGGCCACAGAACTGTTACTTAGGGCCACAGAATTGTTACTCGCACAGACACAGAATTGTTACTCAGGGACACAGAATTGTTACTCAGGGACACATAATCGTTTAATTAAAGAGTATGTCAGACAACATGCAGAGGAGTGGCAGAGGAGGCAATGTTTTAGGAGCGAGCAGACGTGGCAGCAGAGGAAGGGGTCGAGGCAGCACTATTCGCAGCCAGAGGCCAGTGCTCCCGGTGTCATCCAGCGGTCGTGTCTCCACCGACAACCCTGCCGTCGTCGATTGGTTGGCTCGGTCGTCTTCCTCTTCCCAGGTCACCTCTGACACCTACAGCCAACGGTCGGTGGGTACGTCAGACACAACCGTTAGTTGGCATGGCCCGGGACCAAGCCCACTGAAATCACGTGTCCTCTACCTGCCCCTGTCCTTTGGTGTTCCCTCACCAAGCGAAGTATCGCATGCTGTGGGCTCAGCCCCACTGTACAGTGAGGAAGAGCTAACAGAGGGCGGTCAGGAACGGGGGGAGACATCCGCCTTTTCAGCAGCCAGGCGAAGAAGTAGTGGCGAGGAGAGTGGCTCGGTAGCCGGTCTAGAGACAGGTCTGTCTCCTGACCCAGACGCAGCCGAGGGGGCTAGTAGTGAGGCGGAGACCCTACTTGATGATGAGGAGGTTGATCGCACTTGGCAGCCTCGTCGTCATCAGGCAATTTCTTCCGCATCATCAGGAGAAGAGGGTGGCAGCTTGGCAGCGAGCAAAACAGTCGGTGGGTTGCCCAGGAGACAGCAGCAGGGTCGCAGCAGTGTCAGTGGAGCCAAACGTCCACGGAGTAGAGCACCAGCTCCACTGCAGCCTACCACCACGGCCAGTAGTGGTGCCGGTGTGCACGGAGGAAGCAGCAGTCAGCCAGTGAGGAGTATCGGGGGCAAAGTTTCCTACTCGGCGGTGTGGCAATTTTTCGTCAAGCCGCCCGAGGAAGTAAACGTAGCCGTATGTCGACTATGTGGCCAGAAAGTCAAGCGTGGCCAGGGGGCCCATGTTGGGACTACAGCGTTGCGGCAGCATATGCAGCGTCGCCATTTGGTGGCCTGGGAAAACCGTGATAAAGATACGGCGGTTCTGCCCGCCCCAGCCCCCGCTCCATCACCCGCTCCGTTACTTGCTCCGTCACCCGACGTCAATCGCCCTCCATCAGCCAGTCAAGGCTCCAACACCTCTGCTGAGGGGAGTTGTCGCTCGTTGGCATCTTCCGCTCGTTCAGATGCTCCTTCTCCTGCTACTCCTCTTCACGGATTCCGTCAGCAGTCTTTCTTGGAATCCGTTTCCAAGAGACAACAGTTTGCGAGCACGCACCCGACGGTGCAAAAGCTGAACGTCCTCCTGTCCAAGTTGCTGGTGCTGCAGTCCCTCCCTTTCCAAGTGGTGGACTCAGCACCTTTCAGAGAAATGATGGCTTGTGCCGCGCCGCGGTGGAGAGTGCCAAGCCGTCATTTCTTCGCCAAAAAGGCAGTGCCAGCCCTGCATTCACATGTAGAAGACATGGTGGGCCAGTCTTTGAGCATGTCGGTCTCTGCCAAAGTGCACGGCAGCGCCGACGTGTGGAGCTGTAACTATGGTCAGGGACAGTACATGTCATTTACGGCCCACTGGGTGAACGTGGTGCCGTCACAGCCGCACCAGCAACTTGGACAGGTCACGCCGCTTTTGCCTCCACGTTTGCACGTCCTTGGTCCGGCAAAGATGTCCGCCTCTACCACCTCTTCTTCCGCCGTGTCCTCAGCCGCCACCCCCGTGCCAAGTCCCATTACCCGACCGGCATATCACATGTGCAGGGCGCAACGGTGTCACGCTGTTCTGCACCTGGTATGCCTTGGCGAACGTAGTCACACAGGGGAGGAACTTCTGAGTGTAATGAACAGAGAAATCGACAGATGGCTGTCTCCGCGCAAACTGAAAATCGGAACCATGTTGACCGACAACGGAAAGAACATGGTGTCTGCTCTGCGTCAAGGAAGGTTGTGCCATGCGCCATGCATGGCTCACGTGTTCAATCTGGTTGTCAAGCGGTTCTTAAAATCCACCATCCCACTGCAAGACATCCTTAAAATGTCACGTAAACTTTGCATGCATTTCAGCCATTCCTACACCGCAAAGCACACCCTCCTTGAGCTGCAGCGGCAGAACGGAATTCCACAGCATCGCCTGATCTGCGACGTTGCAACAAGGTGGAATTCAACCCTACACATGTTAGACCGCCTTTACGAACAGCGAAAGGCCATCACCGATTTCCTGATGTTACAAGCGGATAAAGGTACTCCCCTGTGTAACTTCGATGTCAGCCATTGGCAGCTCATGCGTGACACCTGCCGCTTGCTCAGGCCCTTTGAGGAGGCCACGCTATTCGTGAGTCGGCAGGACTATGGGATGAACGACGTCATTCCTCTGTTGCACGTCCTTGAACAAATGCTGTTAACAATGGCTGGTCAGGGTGCGGTAGACGTGGCGCACAGATCTCAACGCCACATGACCCCTGTGGGGGCAGGACAGGAAGAAGAGGAGGAGGTAGAGGAGGACATTTGTGCTCAGGAATTATTGAGTGAAATGGGTGGTTTTTCCACTCAGCGGACAGGAGTGGAGGAGCAGGAGCATCTGGTAGAGGAGGAGGAGGAGGAGACAGAGGACCCAGACGCACCGTGGCAGTATGCTGTGGAGATGGAGGCAGGGAGTCCCTCGCATTCCTTGGCACAGATGGCCCATAGCATGCTCGGTTGCTTGCGTAGCGACAGCCGAATAATAACCATCAGACAGAGGGATGACTTTTGGCTGTCCACCTTGTTGGACCCTCGCTACCGTTCCAAAATGGTGGCCTTTTTCACACCTGCTGAGAGGGAGGCCAAAATAACGTACTATAAAAACCACCTATGTAGTCAGTTGGTCTCTGCCTTTGTGCGCCAACGTCCATCCTCAGACACTGTGGGCCCTGTGCGCTCGCGTTCCGCTGCCATGGCAGCAGGGGAGGGGTGGGGTGGTAGGAGCAGTGGCAGCTCCACCAGCAGCAGCTGCCTCAGTCTGCAGTCGATGATGAGTAGCTTTCTTCACCAGCGCAGTGAGGAAACTACTAACCAGCCGCAGCAGCAGCAGCAGCATCAGGTGGACCTGGAGCAGGACCTCAAACAACAGGCTTGGGCCTACTTGGACAGCACCCTGCCAACCGAGGTAGACAATCCCCTTGACTACTGGGCAACGAAACTTGACCTTTGGCCCCAACTAGCTGAATTTGCCCTTGAAAGGCTGTCATGCCCGGCCAGTAGCGTGGCATCGGAGCGCGTGTTTAGTGCGGCAGGAGGTATTGTAACTCCGCGGAGGACACGACTGTCCACCCAAAGTGTGGAGAGACTGACGTTTGTGAAAATGAATCAGGCGTGGATTAGTCTGGATTTCAAACCACCAGTTCCTGACACAACTGACTAAATCCGCCATGAATCATGCCTCAAACATGTGCCACTTTGAGGTCTCCTCACACACTGCTGGTGTGTAGAATTTTTTGACATAGGGTGCTGGCAGATTACGGGCCTCCCATAGCTGCTGCCAGGCCCCTAATCTGCCATAGGCCCCTATATACCGCCTCTTCATGCTGCTGCCAGGTCCAGAGTCTCTCATGGGTCCCTGTACGGCCTCCCATTGCTGCTGTCTCCATCGCCACACTCTGCCATGTGCCACTTTCAGGTCTCCTCACACACTGCTGGTGTGTAGAACTTTTTGACATAGGGTGCTGGCAGATTACGGGCCTCCCATAGCTGCTGCCAGGCCCCTAATCTGCCATAGGCCCCTATATACCGCCTCCTCATGCTGCTGCCAGGTCCAGAGTCTGTCATGGGTCCCTGTACGGCCTCCCATTGCTGCTGTCTCCATCGCCACACTCTGCCATGTGCCACTTTCAGGTCTCCTCACACACTGCTGGTGTGTAGAATTTTTTGACATAGGGTGCTGGCAGTTTATGGGCCTCCTATAGCTGCTGCCAGGCCCCTAATCTGCCATAGGCCCCTATATACCGCTTCCTCATGCTGCTGCCAGGTCCAGAGTCTGTCATGGGTCCCTGTACGGCCTCCCATTGCTGCTGTCTCCATCGCCACACTCTGCCATGTGCCACTTTCAGGTCTCCTCACACACTGCTGCTGTGTAGAATTTTTTGACATAGGGTGCTGGCAGATTATGGGCCTCCCATAGCTGCTGCCAGGCCCCTAATCTGCCACAGGCCCCTATATACCGCCTCCTCATGCTGCTGCCAGGTCCAGAGTCTCTCATGGGTCCCTGTACGGCCTCCCATTGCTGCTGTCTCCATCGCCACACTCTGCCATGTGCCACTTTCAGGTCTCCTCACACACTGCTGGTGTGTAGAATTTTTTGACATAGGGTGCTCGCAGATTACGGGCCTCCCATAGCTGCTGCCAGGCCCCTAATCTGCCATAGGCCCCTATATACCGCCTCCTCATGCTGCTGCCAGGTCCAGAGTCTGTCATGGGTCCCTGTACGGCCTCCCATTGCTGCTGTCTCCATCGCCACACTCTGCCATGTGCCACTTTCAGGTCTCCTCACACACTGCTGGTGTGTAGAATTTTTTGACATAGGGTGCTGGCAGTTTATGGGCCTCCTATAGCTGCTGCCAGGCCCCTAATCTGCCATAGGCCCCTATATACCGCTTCCTCATGCTGCTGCCAGGTCCAGAGTCTGTCATGGGTCCCTGTACGGCCTCCCATTGCTGCTGTCTCCATCGCCACACTCTGCCATGTGCCACTTTCAGGTCTCCTCACACACTGCTGCTGTGTAGAATTTTTTGACATAGGGTGCTGGCAGATTATGGGCCTCCCATAGCTGCTGCCAGGCCCCTAATCTGCCACAGGCCCCTATATACCGCCTCCTCATGCTGCTGCCAGGTCCAGAGTCTGTCATGGGTCCCTGTACGGCCTCCCATTGCTGCTGTCTCCATCGCCACACTCTGCCATGTGCCACTTTCAGGTCTCCTCACACACTGCTGGTGTGTAGAATTTTTTGACATAGGGTGCTGGCAGATTATGGGCCTCCCATAGCTGCTGCCAGGCCCCTAATCTGCCATAGGCCCCTATATACCGCTTCCTCATGCTGCTGCCAGGTCCAGAGTCTCTCATGGGTCCCTGTACGGCCTCCCATTGCTGCTGTCTCCATCGCCACACTCTGCCATGTGCCACTTTCAGGTCTCCTCACACACTGCTGGTGTGTAGAATTTTTTGACATAGGGTGCTGGCAGATTATGGGCCTCCTATAGCTGCTGCCAGGCCCCTAATCTGCCATAGGCCCCTATATACCGCTTCCTCATGCTGCTGCCAGGTCCAGAGTCTCTCATGGGTCCCTGTACGGCCTCCCATTGCTGCTGTCTCCATCGCCACACTCTGCCATGTGCCACTTTCAGGTCTCCTCACACACTGCTGGTGTGTAGAATTTTTTGACATAGGGTGCTGGCAGATTATGGGCCTCCTATAGCTGCTGCCAGGCCCCTAATCTGCCATGGGCCCCTATATACCGCCTCCTCATGCTGCTGCCAGGTCCACAGTGTCTCATGCCATGTGCCACTTTCAGGTCTCCTCACACTGCTGGTGTGTTGAATTTTTTGACATAGGGTGCTGGCAGATTATGGGCCTCCTATAGCTGCTGCCAGGCCCCTAATCTGCCATAGGCCCCTATATACCGCTTCCTCATGCTGCTGCCAGGTCCAGAGTCTCTCATGGGTCCCTGTACGGCCTCCCATTGCTGCTGTCTCCATCGCCACACTCTGCCATGTGCCACTTTCAGGTCTCCTCACACACTGCTGGTGTGTAGAATTTTTTGACATAGGGTGCTGGCAGATTATGGGCCTCCTATAGCTGCTGCCAGGCCCCTAATCTGCCATAGGCCCCTATATACCGCTTCCTCATGCTGCTGCCAGGTCCAAAGTCTCTCATGGGTCCCTGTACGGCCTCCCATTGCTGCTGTCTCCATCGCCACACTCTGCCATGTGCCACTTTCAGGTCTCCTCACACACTGCTGGTGTGTAGAATTTTTTGACATAGGGTGCTGGCAGATTATGGGCCTCCTATAGCTGCTGCCAGGCCCCTAATCTGCCATGGGCCCCTATATACCGCCTCCTCATGCTGCTGCCAGGTCCACAGTGTCTCATGCCATGTGCCACTTTCAGGTCTCCTCACACTGCTGGTGTGTTGAATTTTTTGACATAGGGTGCTGGCAGATTATGGGCCTCCCATAGCTGCTGCCAGGCCCCTAATCTGCCACAGGCCCCTATATACCGCCTCCTCATGCTGCTGCCAGGTCCAGAGTCTGTCATGGGTCCCTGTACGGCCTCCCATTGCTGCTGTCTCCATCGCCACACTCTGCCATGTGCCACTTTCAGGTCTCCTCACACTGCTGGTGTGTAGAATTTTTTGACATAGGGTGCTGGCAGATTACGGGCCTCCCATAGCTGCTGCCAGGCCCCTAATCTGCCATAGGCCCCTATATACCGCTTCCTCATGCTGCTGCCAGGTCCAGAGTCTCTCATGCCATGTGCCACTTTCAGGTCTCCTCACACTGCTGGTGTGTTGAATTTTTTGACATAGGGTGCTGGCAGATTATGGGCCTCCCATAGCTGCTGCCAGGCCCCTAATCTGCCATAGGCCCCTATATACCGCCTCCTCATGCTGCTGCCAGGTCCAGAGTCTGTCATGGGTCCCTGTACGGCCTCCCATTGCTGCTGTCTCCATCGCCACACTCTGCCATGTGCCACTTTCAGGTCTCCTCACACTGCTGGTGTGTAGAATTTTTTGACATAGGGTGCTGGCAGATTACGGGCCTCCCATTGCTGCTGCCAGGCCCCTAATCTGCCATGGGCCCCTATATACCGCCTCCTCATGCTGCTGCCAGGTCCAGAGTCTGTCATGGGTCCCTGTACGGCCTCCCATTGCTGCTGTCTCCATCGCCACACTCTGCCATGTGCCACTTTCAGGTCTCCTCACACTGCTGGTGTGTAGAATTTTTTGACATAGGGTGCTGGCAGATTACGGGCCTCCCATTGCTGCTGCCAGGCCCCTAATCTGCCATGGGCCCCTATATACCGCCTCCTCATGCTGCTGCCAGGTCCAGAGTCTGTCATGGGTCCCTGTACGGCCTCCCATTGCTGCTGTCTCCATCGCCACACTCTGCCATGTGCCACTTTCAGGTCTCCTCACACACTGCTGGTGTGTAGAATTTTTTGACATAGGGTGCTGGCAGATTACGGGCCTCCCATAGCTGCTGCCAGGCCCCTAATCTGCCATAGGCCCCTATATACCGCCTCCTCATGCTGCTGCCAGGTCCAGAGTCTCTCATGGGTCCCTGTACGGCCTCCCATTGCTGCTGTCTCCATCGCCACACTCTGCCATGTGCCACTTTCAGGTCTCCTCACACTGCTGGTGTGTAGAATTTTTTGACATAGGGTGCTGGCAGATTACGGGCCTCCCATAGCTGCTGCCAGGCCCCTAATCTGCCATGGGCCCCTGTTGTCGCTTGTTGGCATATTCCGCTCGTTCAGATGCTCCTTCTCCTGCTACTCCTCTTCACGGTTTCCGTCAGCAGTCTTTCTTGGAATCCGTTTCCAAGAGACAACAGTTTGCGAGCACGCACCAGACGGTGCAGAAACTGAACGTCCTCCTGTCCAAGTTGCTGCTGCCAGGCTCGTAATCTGTCATGCGCCCCTGTACCGCCTCCTCATGCTGCTGCCAGGTCCAGAGTGTGTCATGGGCCCCCCGTACCGACTCCAAATGCTGCTGCCAGGCCCGTAATCTGTCATGGGCCCCTGTACCGCCTCCCCATGCTGCTGCCACGTCCAGATTGTGTCATGGGTCCCTGTACGGCCTCCCATTGCTGCTGCCAGGCCTGTAATCTGCCATGGGCCCCCGTACCTACTCCTCATGCTGCTGCCAGGCCCGTAATCTGCCATGGGCCCCTGTACCGCCTCCTCATGCTGCTGCCAGGTCCAGAGTGTGTCATGGGTCCCTGTACGGCCTCCCATTGCTGCTGTCTCTATCGCCACACTCTGCCATGTGCCACTTTCAGGTCTCCTCACACTGCTGGTGGTTTCCATTTTTGTCATAGGGTGCTGTATGGCCTCCCATTGCTGCTGCCTCCACCGCCACACTGTGGCTCCACACTCTGGTTTTGGCCCCGTGACTGGCCAAATGAGTGAAGTGTGCGGTGATTCTAAGATCGACGGCACTCATCTGCATGTCATACTGCCTGACAGTATTATTTCTCTTCCCCAGCAGACTCCAAGGGCATTTAAATTAAAGGTACAGTGTTCAGCACTAATATTAAGTCTCTCTGAAGCCTAGAAACACCCTTTTTTAAGTTAAATTCACAGCGAATATATTCGACTCGAATCGAAATTTTTCTACGAATTCGCCGAATCAGTCGAATCGAATTTTTGAATACTTCGCTCATCTCTAATGATAATCTCATCATTAGTAAACAGCTTTCCACAGCCTATCATGACAATCCAAACGGGCAAGCACCCAATTTTTCTCGTACGGTAACAAAGAAAACTACTTTCATTTATTCGGTACAGTATTCGTCCAAAAAAAAAATCAGAAGACCAAGACCACACATTCTCAGAAAAAAAATAATACATTATAATACAATACATTACATAATTTCTGAAGTTGTATTCTATCGTACGAGAATTTTTGTAACTTTAGTAACCTCATCATTTTCGATATGAGATTAGCATGCTAAAGAAAAACGGACGACCATTCGTCCAATATTCTCATCTTGTGTATGGGGCAGAACCAGTGGAGGGTGCTACAGTGTTCTAAAAAAATAATAAAGGGTATGTTATTTTTTATAATATTTTTTTGTTTCTATACTTTTAAATACGTTCATTTCTAAAGTCTATCATAAAGTCTCAAGTGATCATTTCTAAGCTGCAATTCTCTTCAGCAAATTGTACGAAACGGTAAACATTTGATCAAAATCAGAAATAGAGAATACTGGCAGAAGAATGCACACATTCCCTAAGACTGCCCTGCCAGCAACACCCCATGTTACCTCTGCCAGCCAATTACGAGCAAGCTTTCTAATCATACACATTCCTTAGGGATACACAATGAGAGGGCAATTAAAAAACTTATATTAGAAAAAAAATAATGTGTTTATAAAGAACAGTCACCCTTGAAATACTTTAATCTATTTGCTATATGAACGTATTCACAGTATCTCAGTGCAGACATTTCTGTAGGCCATTCTGTAATAGTCATAAACAAGCCTATAAATGTCTTTTCTATTTTTGTAAAATATTGAAACATTTAAAAGTGAATAATTTAAAACCTAATTAAACTTTCATATTTAAATAAATGAGATCTAAATATAAATAATGAGATTTAAATAGATGAGATAAATGAGTCACAGGACACACTTTCATTTTATAGCATCAGAATTGTAATAGCAATGCAAACAAAAGTTTATTTTTTGACAATCCAACATAAACGTACTTCAGAAATCTCAAGTGCTGCCTGTCTGCTGGCCTTCTCTTTCTACAACTTCTTGGATTCCCTGCATGTTTTATAGCTTCTCCTCTGCTGTTTCCTTTCCATTTTAAAAGACTAAATATCCCATGGTACCTTGCTGCCCACAAGCAGTGATTCCTGTACTGACTCCGCCTCCTGAAACTCCTCCTCCCAGCGCCCTCTGTAGATCAGAAGGCAGGCTCTGTGAAAAGTGTGACACAGCAGTGCCTATACACAGAGCATAGTAAAAAAATAAATGTGTGGGGATCTTCACAAACTAAGTTTATAAACTTCAAGATGGTTCAGATTAACAATGTACTGCGGATGGGCACACAGCGTACTTGTACAGTACATCACTGCCTGTTTCAGGGTACAGGGCGCATACGCACGCCCTCTCGCCTAATCCCCTGTGATTTGATACAGAGGGAGTTTGTCAGCAGATCTTGGCCAATGATTCATGGCTGGGACCTGCTTATCGGCTGTGTTAAATCGCAGCCCAGAGCCCTGTGTTGACAAACAACACAGGGATCGATCGCTTTGTTTCTTTTCCTTGCAAAGCAGGGAAAAGAAACAAATCATTGTATAGTAAAAAGCAGCACATATTCCACACATTAGCACTAGTTAGGCACACAAATAATCCCTTGATTGCCCATAGATGTTAACCCCTTCCCAGCCAGGGTCATTAGTACAGTGACAGTGTATATAGTATTGTTAGCACTGATCACTGTATTAGCGTCACTGGAGATATCAGTGTCATTTAGTCAGTTTCCCACAAAGTGTCAGTTAATGTCAGATTGCCCGCCGCACTATCACAGTCCCACTATAAGTCGCTGATCGCCACCATTGCTAGTATAAAAAAATGCAGTATATATCCCATAGTTTTTTAAATGCTTTAACATTCAAGCAAACCAATTAGTATACACTTATTGGGATTTTTGTATGCGTATGTGTGTATATATATATATATATATATATATATATATATATATATATATATATGTGTATGTGTGTGTGTGTATATATATATATATAATTTTTTTTTTTACTCCACTTATTATTTATTTATTTAAATTTGGGACCTATTTTTGTTTATATAATAAAATATGAAAAAACCCAGTGGTGATCAAATACCACCAAAATAAAGCTCTATATGTGTGGAAAAAAATTATATATTAATTTCATTTGGGTACAGTGTTGCAAAACAGCTAAATTGCCAGTTAAAGTAGCACAGTACAGAATAGCAAAAAATGGCCTGGTCATGAAGGGGGTAAAATCTTCCAAAACTCAAGTGGTTAATAGCAAGAGGCTAGAATACAATCTGGAAATGAATGTGTGATTTTTAATATTGTCCATAGATACTCATTAAGCTCCCTGGCGGTATTCCCGAGTGTAGCTCGGGGTTAACTTTCAGTACCAGAAGCGGTAACCCCGAGCTATACTCGGGATTACCCTGCAGTGTTGTTCTGGGATCCCTCCAGCACTTACCTTGTCCTGCGGTCCCGCGATGTCCCCCCTGCAGCGTCCCCGGCCATCTCCTCCAGCTGATGCCGGCATCCGTCTTCTGGGTTCCGTTCCCTGCGAGTGTCGGGATGTACAGGACATACGGGGGGACGGAACTTCAAAAATGTAAATATGTGACATTCCCTCAATACACTAAAATCTGATCGTATTACATTACTGTATCAAACCATTTCACATACATTTTATCCCGAGTGCTTTGTCCTGTGCCCTTTTTACTGTTCTTTCTGCCTGGAAACTGAGAAACATCCCTGGGGTCCAAAAAGCATCTCTTTAGGTCAAAAGCGGTTTTAGATCAGCTAGAGAACAGCGATACTAAATTAGAACCACTTGCAGAATTGAGTGATAATGATTTGTGGGGAAATTCGTCATCAGACACTGAAAACGATTTTGCGACTTTGCTCAGTGATGTGTGAACTTGGCGCTATATTTCAAATTTCAGTGTTTTTGGCTTGATTACATTATTGAATTAAATTTATTATTATTATATTATTATTTTTTATGATTATTATATTATAATTAATGATTTCGTGTTTAAAATTTTATCATACCCGGGATGTTTACTAGACTCTTGTTTAGACAGATTTTAGTGAGTTCTTCCTAAGAATTACAGGCCTACAAAAAAAAACAACATATTTCCATGCAAAAAAATGTACCGCTTTGAGCACAGAAATAGTGACATAATCAGACCGCTAGGGAGGTTAAAGCAGACCTGTTGCAGACTCACACAGTGAAAAGTGAACTTACAGCTTCATTGTAAGCATTCTTCGGAGACACAAATTAATGTGCCTATCCGCCTCTCTGACATGCTCTCACTTTGTCCCACAAATGCAGTGCTTAGTACACTAGCAATCTATTATCAAGCCCTAGAAGTGGCATAAGGTTACAAGTCCATCCTGCACAAAACCCCCTAATGGTTGTCATAGGGTGGGTGCACAGCAGCAAAGACACCACAGATCCAGACAAAAAAAGGAGACACTAACACACAAACAGTCTTGAAGCAAAAGCCTTATTTAGGCCTGGTGCACACCTATGCAGTTTGCTTTTGATCTGTTTTTGCAATGCTTATGCATTTCGCTTTGCGTTTTTCCACGCGTGTTTTTGCCACGTTTTTTTCAACTTCGGTTCAGCAGCACAACTTGGTCCAGGACATACCCCAGACCTGATCACTGGTCAATGAAGGAGCAGCAGCACACTGGTGAGTTGTCTTTTGATGGCGCTGTGCACTTCAACTGACTCTTGTTGCTGGCTCTCTCTCTCACATATTGATTAATTCCCTGTAACGCTCGGTTCACATGCATGTTTGCTGGCCCACGTTTGCCCAGGCATGGCAGCCCATTCAGGTGCAGGGCTTTTTTTCAGTGGGAACGTGTGAGAACGCAGTTCCGGCACCTCCAGCACTGAATGTAATGGCAAGGTGTGCTGGAGGGTCCATTGATGCTGGCTCCTTGGGAATCTCTTGTCACTGGAGGGGATCTTTTGTTGAGGGAGGGGTCCATTGTATCTGGGGGGTCTATTGTATCTAGGGGGTCTATTGTATCTGGGAGCAGGGGTGGACTGACCATTTGGAAACTTGGGCACTGCCCGAGGGCCCGAGGTCAGTAGGGGGCCCCATGAGATGCCCCTGGTACCTTTTTCATAGTTTTTTTTGAGTTTGGGTAAGGACACAGGGGCCCTATAATCCCCTATTGCCCGGGGGCCCCATGAGTTGTTAGTCCGCCCCTGTCTGGGAGGGATCTACTGTTAAGGGAGGGGGCTCTTGTTTCTAGCTGCTGGAAGATCAAATAATGATGGCTACTATAAGATCTATTGTTACTGGTTGGGGTCTATTGTTCCTTGGGGTTGGTCTATTGTTGCTGGGGGGTGTTTTGTTGCAGGGTTCTGTTGTTGCTGGGGAAATCCAGTGTTGCTGGCGAGGGATTGATTGTTGCTGAGGAGATCTATTGTTGGTGAGGGGGGTATTAGTGCAGGTTGCAAGGGATCTATTTCACTGCTTTTCTTGTTATCATTAACAAATTCCATGCAAATTACTTAACAGCACAAAATTATACTTGGTTCTGTTTTCTATAAAAGGGGCAGTACTGGGAGGTGGATAGGGGGTGGAACGAGTGGACGGCGTTCAAAGGTGGGTAGGGGGCAGAGACAGCGGGTGACTTGGAAGGGCTGAGTACCTGCACCTATTCTCTGAGAAACAAAAGCCCTGGAAAGGTGCATGCACCTTTTTTCAAAACAGCCCTCATTTTAACCATGCAATTTCCTTGCGGTTCCAGCACCTGCAAACACACTGCGTTTTTACATGCGTGGTGGTGTCATTCATGCATGGGGGTGCATAGGTGTGAACCGAGCGTGAAGGGCATTACAGGAAGCTAATATAAAAGCATTATATACTTACATATGTTATAGTTTAAAGTGAACCCATACTTTGCCCATAATGGGAAAAATAATAGGTTCACTTTGTTGTAGGGAACCTTAAGATGGTCACTCTCTGTCCATATCGATTTCCCACCAAAGCCTACAGAATTAACAGGTACCTCTGGCTGTTGGGGAAAACATGACACTCCCCAATGCCTACCCACAATGTAGTAGTTGATGCCAGAGCAGCCGTTAGCAAGGAGCAGGGGGAAGATGAACAGGCTGTGTAAGACTCAACTTGACACACACACACACACACACACACATACACACACATACTGACATACACACACACACACACACACATACTCACATACACACACATACACACATACTCACATACACACACATACTCATATACACACATACACACACATACTCACATACACACACATACTCATATACACACATACACACATACACACACATACACACATACACATACACACACACACATACACACACACAAGGTACTTTGACGTCAGATGGGCAAAAAACTGGAGAGAGGTATTCATGTATTATTAAAATGCAAGCAGTGTAAAGGTGGGTACAGATGGGATGGCAAGAACCAGCCAAATTTTGATCTGTGTGTGGCCCTCTCTATTTGACAGAAGTTGATCTTTAGATCGGCTTCAGTAAAATGTCCACACTGGAAAACTTACATTCAATCAGCAGCTGCAGCCAATCAGCTGGATCCACCAATCACTGCATTCTGACAGCAAAGGAGTCCTGCTGTCAGCATACAATGGCACAGTGGGTAGTATTACTCCATTCACCTTGCTTGTGTGGATGGGGGAAGCCATTCTCTTTTTTCCTTCAGCAGGCCGGCAACATGAAAAAACTATCTGTGTATATGCAGTGTAAGTATTTGAATTTCATTTTTATTAACTTTTGCAGTCTCTTTACAGCAGATGTTAGACAGCGCGAGGGAGAAGTCATTCAAGGAGCCAATCCACTGCACTTTGCAATTAAGAAGCATGCTAACAGGAGGAGAGGGCAAAGTGGCAAAAAGATGAACTCATCAGTCCCCTGCTGGTCTTTTCAGTGTCCTGTTAGAGGGTGGGGGAGGGACAAGACCTGTAAATGTTCCCAATCTGCAGCAGAGAAAAATCAGGTCTTTTGCCCTGACAGATAGGGTTGTGCTGTGTAAATCTCAGGAAAACAAAGTAAAACTGCTCCCATATATGTATTTTATCTGTGTATTTAGCTGTTTTTCTGGAGCTTTAAGCATTCACTTAATTTTAAAAGAATTTTTAAAAAGTAATAGTATTTTATGATAAACATAACTTAATATTTTCTTTACAGGTGTTGGAGTGGATGACATGTTCATTATGGTCTCCAGCTGGCAGCAAACTAAAGTTAAGAGTCGAGTTGAAGAAAGAATGGGCAAGACATATGAAGAGGCTGCAGTTTCTATAACAATCACAACCCTCACAGATGTTCTAGCTTTCTATGTAGGGATAATGACTTCTTTTAGGTCGGTGCAGTCTTTCTGTATCTATGCAGGAACAGCCATATTGTTCTGCTTCCTGTATAACATCACGTGTTTTGGTGCATTTTTAGCTCTCAATGGTAGAAGAGAAGACAGTAACAGGCACTGGTTGGTTTGTAAAAAAGTGCCACAACAAGAAGATGACCATCGATCACATCCATATAACTTGTGCTGTGTTGGGGGAAAATATAGTGAAATCACAGATAAAGAATTTGACCATCCAATTACAGATTTTTTCAGTGAACAATACGGTCCATTTTTAACCAACATCTGGACTAAGATCATTGTGTTGGGTCTGTATGGTGGATTTTTGGCTGGTAGCATATATGGATGCTTTCAGGTGCAGGAAGGAATTGATCTACGGAACTTGGCTACTGACAGCTCCTATGTCCGTACTTTCTATGACAATGAAGATTTATATTTTAATCAGTATGGTCCCAGAGTTATGGTTGTGGTAACACAAGAAGTTTCATACTGGAATGTAGACATTCGGAATAAAATTGACAGGTGTATGGAGTTGTTTAAATTAACCTCCTATGTTAGTGAAGACCTCTCTGAGTCATGGTTGACAGCGTACGTAAGGTATGCTGAACTGGTTAAACTGAATGTAAATAATGAAAATAATTTTATAGGAAATTTATCAAGATTCTTTACATTATTTTCAGGTTTTAAGCAAGATGTGGACATTCAGATAGGTGCTATAAAAGCTTCCCGTTTCTTTATCCAGACCATGAATGTCACTTCTGCTGTTGATGAGAAAAACATGCTAACCCAGGTCCGGGACACAGCAAAGAGCTGTGAGGTCCCCATCCTTGTCTACCATCCAGCATTTATATACTTTGATCAATATGCTGTAATTATCCGAAACACAATTCAAAATGTTGCTGTAGCTGCTATTGTTATGTTTGTGATTTCATTACTGCTAATCCCAAACCCTCTGTGTTCGCTGTGGGTAACATTTACCATTGCGTCTATTATTGTAGGGGTCACTGGATTTATGGCTTTGTGGGATGTTAAGTTGGATTCCATATCCATGATCAACCTTGTTATTTGTATTGGTTTCTCAGTGGATTTCTCAGCCCACATCTCATATGCCTTTGTTTCGAACAAGAAATCTACGGCAAATGAGAGGGTGATTGAGGCATTACACTCTCTTGGCTATCCTATAGTACAGGGAGGTCTCTCCACCATCCTGGGCGTCATAGTACTCTCCACTTCAGAGAGCTACATCTTCAGAACATTTTTTAAGATTATATTTCTTGTTATTACTTTTGGAATGCTCCATGGACTTGTTTTTCTTCCAGTGTTTCTGACATTATTTGGAAATTGTGGTCAAAAAACTCACTCATGTGATGACAATAAAACAAAGGTGAAAGGAGCTATAGATGATAAAGACCTTGAGAGGAATACAAAAGATAATCTAAGTGAAAACTACCTTAGTAATCAAATTGTAAATATAACCTATCACTTAAATGAAGCATTTAGTCCAGATCCAGTAAATGACAAGCAGATAACCCCCTAATTAAAAGAACCCATCTTGATCGGGCTTAAGCGGGTATCTGCATATTTAGTCTTTTCTTTTTAATACTGTACAAGATTACCTAGAAGAGAGTTTTACTTCCCCTGTATCTAGTGTTACTTATATTCTCTGAGCCTGACACGTAATTGAAGTTTTAGTGCTGGTTCAAATATATGCGGATTGGATGCAGTTTGAACCTCATCCAATCCGCATGCAATGTGAAATAACATTGCTTCCTATGGTGCCTGTACACATATGTCCAGTGCACTGACAGTGCAGATTCAGTGCAGACTGAAAAAAAGAGTGCTGTCCGACTTCTGAGCAGTGCGGTCCGGTTCAGGTGCAGATTACAGGCTATTGAATTCTATGGGAACCGTTTCTAAACCGCATATGCCATCAGTTGTGAACAGGATAAAATCCTGACCTGAACCTGATGTAAACCTGAAATGAACCACTGAATAACTACTGTATCAATTAGCTGTGAAACCTAAGCTTCAATCTGCACCACACATGTGTGAATCAGCACTTAGGGGATCAGAGGTCACCTAAAGTCTGATAGCTGATGTCAACTGCCTCACCACACGCACTGCACACTCAGCTATGGGGGGAACAGTGTGTGTGTGGTCAGACAGTTTCCTGAGTTAAAGCAAATTCCATATATTTATCCTGACAAGTTGCTTTAAATTATTCCCTGAGAGCTCATGTACTAGTCAGTTTCTTTATTAAAAGACAGCAATACCAACCATTACTAAACAGGTTCTCAATACAGCAATATTGCATGAAGAATAAACATTTGGATGACTGACACTACGGCGCCCTACTAATAAGTTATGCCCTTCAAGACAGTACCTGTATCCCTGCAGAGCACTTATATTGCATATCTAAGCTTTATACTCCACATAAGCCATACCCTCTACTAGTATTCACTTCATTCAGCATGCCAGTGCCAGTGCCAAGTATTGGATATGAAGGCTCTGGCATTTGTCTATTAGATGGCAGGTCTTTCTACATGGAGGATTTGGAACTTAGGATCAGTTTGGATTTAAAGTGTATCCATAAGCAAAACCTTTTTTTAAGTCTTGGATAGAATGAAGAAGGGTTAGACCTTCTGACAATTTTTTTCTTGCCTGTGAGAGAGATTCAGCTCTCTGTTTGTACTGGTGACCACTGTTGTTGAGAAATAAACTGAGGGTACACTTGTTCGGGGGACAACAGTCTAAGAGGAGTGTTGAGTTACTTTATAATCCCCCAGTGGCTAAATCTGCCACAGACTTTGTTTCTCTTCTGCTGGGTCAACTCCCCCCCCACAAGCTCAGGATGATGAGAAGACACCAGACACATGTGTGTTGTTCCAACTCAATATCAAAAATGAATTTGGCGCATTAGATATTTCTATAAAGTGGACTTCAACAATAGTCAATTACAGTTTGTATCCATAGTGAGACCGAAGCTCGCTCTTAGTTCTTTGAGACTACGTATTTTCCAGTAAACCAAAACTCAACAGTTTTGTTACAGTTTAAAGAGATACTCTGACCAGAAACTACTGAAAATATGGAACTCATGTTTCCCTGCAAGGAGAATTCCCCTTGCTTTGAAAGATGGGAATGGAAGTGAACTGAAATTTCCCCAATGGTACACATACAGCAAGTAAACATGGCAGGAGTTTTAAACCTTCCTTACTCTATACAAAATGAAAAAAAGGCATTGTCAATATGTAGGAAGGGGTTCATATCTCTTCCCTTAGTTTGAGCTCCTCCTGGTACCTCCCCTAGGCAGTGAAGTTTCTATTCTGCCCTCTCTGACAGGATTTCATATAAGTAGTGTGTGGAACTCAGTAGGTTTTGCTTTGGTGTGTAGAGCAAGCAGCATCATGCAGTAGTAGGACTGCGGACTCCTTGGATTCCCCCTTGGGGTCTTCCCCTGGAAAAGTTTTGATGATGTACCCCTGACCATGGAACAAGAGACTTGAATCATGCCACTGAAGATGGGTAAAATCTGTAGCAATTGGTACTGTGTTTTTGCTTATTACAGATAATACTGTATAACTGAAGCTGTATCATGCATGTTCAGTAAAAGACAGATGACTGTCAGGCCACAGATGGCTAGATAGGTGCGACCCATAATTGGATGCACTGATGGGGTATACAGGATCCTGAAAACAAGCATAAACGTGGTTGAGCTGGGAGTTGGTGGTGGCTATAGCAAAGAGGTCCAACCTCCTGTTGGTGAGAGAAGACTCTTCTGCTCCTGCATTATGTTGGCCTGCCTCCACATCATCGGAGCCATAGACTGCAAACCACTGAACTAGTTTAACTCCCAACCAATAGAGGGGCTGGTGCTGCACTGGTCCAAGGTGAAGGTGTCCTAGGGATTCAGCTCATCATCTGTGCACTTGGGGTGCATAAAGGTGAATCTCTGTGGGGTCGGGAAAGTGCAGTGCTAAAAAGCAGCCCAGCACTGTACTTCTGCAGACCCCTTGACAGAGTAGTGATGATGTGTTACTGTGAGGGACATCTTACACACACACACTTTCAGTTGAGGCCCTGTTGAAGCTGGCCCTGGGCCAGCTTTTGATTAGTACTGCAGAAGGTCAGACTATGAGACAGTGAATGTTTTTTACAAAGAGTATCAATTCCACAAACATTTTCTCCCTAAAAATATTCATCCTAACTGGATTAATATTACAGTTTTGGATGTTGGAAGACTGATCCATCCTAGTAACATCTGATACAGTTGTGTCCAAAATTATTCAACCCCCACTGAAATTGAGTGTTTTGGCCAGTTTGACATTGCTTTTGATCATTCAGTCATCTTGCTTACATTTACATTAAAGAGGCACTTGTAGGTCAGACAAATATAACATAACAGTTATAATGAAATAACCACAAATGTCTTTTCTGTGCTCACAGCATTATCAGTTTTATTCAACCCCCAAGTGACATTCAATCTTAGTACTTAGTACAGCATCCTTTTACAGTTATAACAGCTTTTAAACGTGAAGCATAGCTTGACACAAGTGTCTTGCAGCGATCTACGGGTATCTTCGCCCATTCTTCATGGGCAAAGGCCTCCAGTTCAGTCACATTCTTAGGCTTGCGCACTGCAACTGCTTTCTTTAAGTCCCACCAGAGGTTCTCAATCGGATTTAAGTCTGGTGACTGCGATGGCCACTCCAAAATGTTCCAGCCTTTCCTCTGCAACCATGCTCTAGTGGACTTGGAGGTATGCTTGGGATCATTGTCCTGTTGAAAGGTCCAACGTCTCCCAAGCCTCAGGTGTGTGACGGACTGCATCACGTTTCCATCCAATATCTCCTGGTACTGAAGAGAATTCATGGTACCTTGCACACGCTGAAGCTTCCCTGTACCTGCAGAAGCAAAACAGCCCCAAAGCATGATTGACCCTCCACCATGCTTCACAGTAGGCAAGGTGTTCTTTTCATCATAGGCCTTGTTCTTCCTCCTCCAAACATAGCGTTGATCCATGGGCCCAAACAGTTCTAATTTTGTTTCATCAGTCCACAGAACACTATCCCACAACTTTTGTGGTTTGTCCACATGGCTTTTGGCATACTGCAGTCGACTCTTCTTATTCTTTGGAGACAGCAAGGGGGTACGCCTGGGAGTTCTGGCACGGAGGCCTTCATTACGCAGTGTGCGTCTTATTGTCTGGGCTGAAACTTCTGTACCCACATCTGACAAATCTTTTCTCAGTTCCTCAGCAGTCACACGGGGACTTCTCTCCACTCTACGCTTCAGGTAGCGCACAGCAGTCGAAGTCAGCATCTTCTTTCTGCCACGACCAGGTAGCGTTTCAACAGTGCCCTTTGCCTTGAATTTGCGAATGATGCTTCCTAAGGTGTCTCTTGGTATGTTTAACATCTTTGCAATCTTCTTATAGCCATTGCCCTTCCTGTGAAGAGAAATCACCTCTTCTCTTGTCTTCCTGGACCATTCTCTTGCCTTCACCATGTTTGTAACCACACCAGTAAATGTCTAGAAGGAGCTGAGTATCACAGTCATTTTAAAGCTGCCTAATTGGTGCTTATTATGCTTGATTGCTGCTCGGTGACATCCACAGGTGTTTTCAATACCTGATGGAAAGCACCTGTATGAACCTCTGTTCTTCAGAGTGGTAGTCTTTAAGGGGTTGAATAATTGTGGCAATGAAGAAACCACATAAGAACCATTTACTACTGTATTACATAAACAATTGATGTCATTTTAGTTGCATTTGGGTAGTTACAACGTCCTTGTAGGATTTGATTCTGAATACAATTCCAAATGTACACTATAGTCCCTAAACCCCTTTACAGCATTGGGGGTTGAATAATTTTGGACACAACTGTATCTTGCAGAGCCTCCAATAATAAGATCTCTAAACCTGAGTTCCCAGCTTTACCCAACTAATCTCGCCATTCCAATTACATCTTTGTCCTATTGTTGTATTTTTTTATTTTACAAATATGTTTTTTTACATGTCATGTACACTGTATGATAATAAAATTTGAGTATGATTAAAGCATCAAACGAAATAAAAGCCAGAATTTATATATGTATAAAATAGACATTTAATGAGATCCGTTCTTGAATAAATTAATTGCAATGGTTTTGTATTTTGTTTCAATAAAATCTTATTTAATGCTTAAATGGTACATATACCATGGTGGTCTAAATTCTGTTGGCCTATTGTGGGGCCTCAGGATAGGCATGTTCTTCATGACTCCCTCTGCCAGCTCCCTCATTTCCCCACATTTTTTGTAAATTAGATTGCTCCTTTCTTTGTCCCCACCTCTTCCCCAACACCACTCTTTTTATATACCCTCAAACACCACAACTCAGCCCCTTACATTATAATTTTGTTCTTGTATTTAAATATGCTTTAATTATATTGTCCATTTGACTAATACTGAGAATATGCTTTGTACAACTGATACCAGAAATCAGGTATATTTGTCTATGGTGGGTGGCAAGTTGAAAATGTTCCATTGCTCTAAGCCACTAATGCACTTCATTTATTTAAGCCATTTAAATGTCCTGACACAATGAATAATTGTATTTACTGGTGTGAAAATAATCATCTGGCTAATTAACCATCACTAACAGATGTGTACTTTAGGGGCATATCTGATATATAAAAGCAGGATTACTGAATATAAACATTAGAATATAAGAAATGCTTCTCTAGAACAGATTTAGTGATTTAAAAGGCACCAAACCTTACGTTATTATTATTATTTTTTTATGTATCATATACTTTTTTTTTAATGACCTAAAAATGAGTGGCTACCATGCAGATTGCTTAGAGAGACCACTTTCCCAGGGGTTCCGAACATTGGGAAAACTGATCGCCAAAAACCCCTGGTATTTTGTCATTACTCCCTTAATACTTTCTGTTGGATTGGGAGTTGGGTTGTGTTTTCTGGAGCAGAGGCAGATTAATAAACTTGAAGAGTTATTTACTCCAGAAGGAGGAATTGCAAAAAGTGAAAGAGATTTTATCAGATTTAATTTTCCTATAAATGACTCAGGGCAGTTTTCAGCCCAAAGACTTTACACACCAGGTAC